>NW_026054554.1:0-476164 GCF_022478715.1 Daldinia decipiens | reverse complement strand
TTCGGTCAAAAAAATCTCCCCCCCAACATTTAAAACCCCCAAAATCCAACCAATCATCCATTAAACCATTAAACCAACCCCGTTTTTTTTTTTTTACCCCCCCCCCCCCCCCCCCCACCTCCTTTCTATCAACGCCAAAAAAAAAACCCTCAAGTTTGGGTTTCGAAATGCTTCCAACGCAACCGTCATTAGGATATCTAGCAGGCTAACATGTAATAGGTTGTATCCGGTCTCCCCCTGATTAGAGGCAGATACGGGCAGTTGATTCTACGTGCATTGTTGACATCGGTTGGTCACCGCCACAACCCTACATGTCGCATCCGCCTCGACGAAAATGCAGTCGGACCGACGAATCGAATGGTCCGCTGCTACGCGACAGAGACGCTAGCTAGCTGGCTAGTTAACCTAGCTATACTACTTTATTTCGCCTCGTCGGCCCAGACGTCATAGCCAAACGTGTCCTTCATGTTGACGAAGCGGGTGTGACGGTCCTTAGCAACGCTATTAACAGCCTCGAAGTCGGCATCCGCCAATTGCGGGACTTGGAAGTTGCTTTCGATGCGCGAGGGCGTCGAGCTCTTGGGAAGCACAACGTAGCCGCGGCGGACGCCCCACGCGAGTAGGACCTGTGCCAGCGTGTAGCCGCTGCGGTCGGCGACCTCGATCAAGGTCTTGTTAGTGCGCACCTTCTCGCCTGTGTTCGGTACTTGATCCTGCGAGCCTAGGGGGGAGAAGGCGGCAGGTAAAATATCATTTTGCTGGCAGAACTCAACCAGCTCCTGGCTGGGCAGGAAAGGGTGGATTTCAATCTGGTTGACTGCCGGCTTGACCTTGGCGAGCTGCAGCAGCTTCTTGAGGCCGGGGATTGTCCAATTGGACACACCGATGGCGCGAGCCTTTTTGGCTTCATACAGCTCCTCCATGGCACGCCACGTCGGCTCTGGGTTCTCAGTGAGCTCCTTCTTGATGATGTACTTGCCGTCGGCGCCAATCTTAGGCATGTACTTGTCATCACGCTCGGCAGCAATAGGCCAGTGGACGAGGAACAGATCAACGTAGTCGAGGCCGAAGTTTTGAAGCGAGTTCTCCAGCGACCACTTGACCTCATCCGGCTCGTGAAGATGCTGCCACACCTTAGTGCAGATGAATATGTCTTCACGCTTCACGGACTTGTTCTTTGCGAGAAAGTCACGAAGAGCCTCGCCGACTTCGGCCTCGTTCTTGTAGAACCAGGCGCAGTCCAGATGTCGATAGCCGACTTCTAATGCAGCGGTAACTGCCTTGTATGTCTCACCCTTGGCGCCTTCATTTGCGAAAGTACCAAAACCGATTGCGGGAATCTTCACTCCGTTGTTTAGAGTGAAGGTCTGCTGGTTGGTTGGAGTTGCCATGTTGATGAAGAGTTGGATTTCGACTGAGATGTGATAGAGGGCTACGGAGGGGGTGAAAAGGGGTTGATGAGTAGGTAGATGTGAAACGATTGCGTCAGGGAAGAAATTATTCGAGACGGTAAATACTGTTGGCTATGGTGCCGGCAGCTAGGAATGGAAATATTCGGGTAGGGAGGTAAGATTGTAAGGTTGTAAGGTTGTAAGGTTGTAAGCCCGTAAACGGCCGGCTTGATTCAAACTTAGTATGTCTGTGGGTTGGATTAAGTTGGATTAGATGGATATATGGATGTATGGATGTATGAATATGTGAACGTAGGTATGTAGGTATGGAATGTCTAACCACACGATGCTGCACTATTGCATCATTCCCGGCAACTCGCTTGGCTGGCTGTTACCACCCTTGACTCAGCGGAAGAGAAAAAGTTTTTTGCGTTTGATAGAAACCGGCGGTTTCAATTTTCAGCCTGATCGCTGATCAGCAACTCGGGGATCCAGTTGTTTGCAGCGACAGTTGGCAACTCGTCAGCCAAAGCTACCACTCGGTTTTGACTTTGGTTGCTTTTGATACCTGGATACAAGGAATGTATCCATCAATGACATGTGAAGTGGGTCACAGTAAGAGATAATGGCCTGGTACATCTTACAATGCTTGTGATACTTGTGTTGTGATGCTTGTGATGCTTGTGATAATATGTATAATACGTGATAAAAAGAATGGGTTCGGGTAGCATACAGGAGTTTTACTACAAATGCAGACGGCTCGTCTGCAATTGCCTGTTCCAAATATTTATGCTTTGAACGGCTTTATCGGCCTGGTATGTACATATGTATCGGTTGGATACGTACTGGCAATGTTGCTAATGTAGGAGGGAAGATCCCATGGGTCCCCCCTAATCCCCTAATGCAAGTTGGGATAGGTTAGGGTAGGATAGGAATGCAAGGTGAGGGCGGTCAGGGACGTGGCTTATAAAAAAAGAACCTATGAAAGATTGTGGTTTAGCATTGGTGCACATTATCTGGCGTCTGTGGCGTCACCTATCAAATCGTTAGCTGACACCAATACAAGTATTGAAGCACTACAGATCTGTACCTAAAGCTGCAGGTTGCAGGCTGCAGGCTACAAGCTACAGGCTGCAGGCTGATGTAGGGTGTACATACTAGTGTATGTAGGCTGTAGGGTGTAGGCTTGTTATGTGGGTCGCATCCGAGAATGGCAAAGATGAGGCAAGGCGCTAGAAAACCCTAGAAAACCCTGCAGGTCGCCAACCGTAGTCGTACCCACCTTCCGACTCAAGGGGCTGAGGGGCGGATCTGTAGCGGATACACAGCGGAGCGCAGCGGGCCCGGAATGATGTCAGCGTGAGGCATGACAGCGGGTACCGTACGTGGGCCGTGTGGATCCGGAATCCAGTTCGGCTGGTTCTGCGGCTCCTTTTCGGACTGACATTTGATCTTTACTGGCCTTTAACTGGTCTCTACTGGTTCCTATTGATTCGGTTGGCCGCGTATTTGCTGGACATGCATCACATTGGAAGCACACCGGTAGTAGATTGCCAGCTTGTGATTAGACCCTGAATAAACCCTGAATACATTCATGATAACCTTGATAACAAACAAAACGGCTAAGAATAAACTGCGTTTACCTACGTTTCCCAACGTTAAACTCGAGGAACTCAGCGTTAATAGGTCTGAAAATTATGGAAACTATGGAAACTATGGAAACTCTGAAAACTCTGAAAACATCGTAACTAGTTTACGCGACCGTTTCATCAAGCTGCAATCTATGCAAGGGACCGCTTAGAAGACCGCTTAGGGACAGGCTCCATCGTGGCGGCGGATACCGTAGATAGGTACATACCTAGCAAGACATCATCCATTATCGTTTTCGGCTGCTTCGTTGATAATGCACCGTGCTTTGACAACGTACCTTGACAACATACCTCGAAAATGTACCGGGCAATGTACACCTTGCCTTGTGGTATGAAACGTAGCTACGTTGTGGAGGGTACGGGCAGAGCCGGACTTTGCGCCGTCGTCGAAAAGTGCGAGCTATAATGTGATAGTACGGTGAATGATAAGCATCATGGGTGAGCCGATGACTAGATATAACGCGACCCTCCCGTCATAGATGGCAACCTTCTCTTTGTTCCATAAGCTTAAACCTTCTTCTATTCCCACTTCAACCTACCTGACTATTGTACATTTTTTTTGAAGCAGCGAGCCAGCTGAGACTATATCCAAGATGCCTATGTTCGAAGATTACGATATCGCCCAAGCCACTGAGATGCAGGAGAAAAAGGCTGCTTCTACAGCCAACTCCAATGGCAACTCCAATGGCAACGCCAATGGACACTCTAACGGCAATGCCACAGACTCAAACTCCTTGCCCATTCCTGGAGATGATGGTGATGGACCTATTGAGGTTCCTGCCTCGAGGTCGTCCGTCTCTGAAGCAGCAAAGTACATGCACAACTTAAGCATGTCTCCCTCTATGAAGGAGAGAAGAGGCTCTCGTAACTCCTTCGGCACAGCTCTTCCCATCCCCCGATCGAAGAGACAATCGCGACTATCGTCGGTTCACTACCCCGATGGAGATGAGACCTTCGGCCGCCCGACACGCCCGGGCATGCCACCCATCCAGGCCTCTCGTGCTATCCTAGCTTCCCAAGTTCAGAGCGTCGAAGTCGAGAAGGTCAAGAAGGCCAAGAACATGGCTTTCGCTTTCGACATCGACGGTGTCCTTGTCCACGGTGACCGACTCATTCCCGAGGGACGTCGTGCTCTGGAGATCTTGAATGGTGACAACGAACTGGGCATTAAGATTCCCCACATCTTCTTAACCAACGGATCCGGAAAGCCCGAGAAGGCTCGTTGCGAGCAGCTCTCCAAGATTCTACAGAACCCCGTCGACACAGAACAATTCATTCAATCACACACTCCCATGAGCGCTCTCGCTGAATACTACAACACCGTCCTAGTCGTCGGCGGCGAGGGCTACAAGTGCCGTGAAGTTGCCGAGCAATACGGCTTCAAGGACATCGTCGTCCCCAACGACATTGTTGCCTGGGACCAGTCTATTGCACCTTACCGTGTGTTCACGCCTGAGGAGCGAGCATCTTCTCGGCCACGAGACTTCACCAAGACCAACATCGAGGCTATCTTGGTCTTCTCTGACTCTCGAGACTACGCGACCGACATGCAAATCATCATGGATGTACTACGATCCGAGAATGGTCGTCTAGGTACTATGGCTAAGGACCCCCTCTCTCAACGCGTCCCCATCTACTTCTCGCAGGGTGACATGTTGTGCCCCACAGAGCACTGGACACCTCGCATGTCTCAGGGTGCATTCCGTATCGGTCTCGAGGCCATGTACCGGGCCCTGACCGGAATCGACCTTGAGCGTGTCGTTTACGGCAAGCCCGAGACTGCTACATACAAGTACGCTGATGAGGTTCTCACCTCGTGGATGGAGCAGCTCCACGGCGAGGAGAAGCTTCCGGAAAACATCTACATGATTGGTGACAACCCGGCCTCTGACATCATCGGTGGCAACATGTACGGGTGGAACACATGCCTCGTCCGCACTGGTGTGTTCCAAGGCGGCGAGAACGACGAGAACAACCCAGCCAACTTTGGCGTCTTCCCCAATGTTCTGGAGGCAGTCCAGGCAGCGTTAAGGAAGGAATTGGGAGACGACTTCAAGATGCACTTCGACGACCGGATCAACCCTGTTCTACACGGCGACGGGGCCGACACAGCTGCGATCATTTGATTTGGATGATATCATTTGGGATTTAAGTGGGAATTTCTAGTGGGGGGGGGCGGGGCGTTTTTGGATCGGATCTTGATGACTTTTTCTTTCTTTTTTTGTTGTTGTGATAACTATCTAGAGCTTTACGACACCATCGTATTCAGCAGCATTGACTAACGAACTCAAGACGAACTTGGAAATATTGGAAGACTGACAACTTCTGGAAAGATATTTAGAAATTTCTCGAAATCTTTTAACCAGCCTTCATGCGCGCGGCTTGTGAGAGGAGATATTGGTGCTTGTTTCTAACCCCTCGTTCTCCTCGTTTTCTTATTTTTTTAGCTTCGTGTCGCCGACATTTACTGGGCCTCATCGCCATTTTCAGCATCTGTTAAGCCCACCGATCGCTTGTGCATGACTACGCCATCGCCAAAAAGACTTTCGCCGTGCATGCCTCGAGAACCGAACTATTTCTTCGATCTAACTAAAAACCTATCAACCTTGTATTATCCTGACTGACTATCCTATACTAAACAGAACCTTCCACCTTGCTAAGAGCCATTCAATATTAGATTAGAAATGGTATATTATGAGGAGATCGGATTATAGATGGTGATTATAGATGGTTACACTTGTCTTTATGTTGCAAGTGGATTTGTCGACGTGAAAACGACCTACTAACATGATAGAAACCCATCATTTGCCATAACTAGTAACTAATACAAATATCTTTCATATACCAAGGTATCTATCTACTGTGCTCACTGTAAAAACTCGCAACCTAATACTGAAAATACAAATACAAGAATCTGATCCGTGAAATGAAACGTGATATATCATCTATTAACATATCAACATGATGTAGATACGTTGATTTTTAGAGCCATGCAGTCAGGTTGCATCGATGGACTGCTGATTGTGAGCCTCGTATAGAATAGGAAATGAAATGCGTAGGACTAAGCTGATGTGCTGTGCTTATACATACATAGGTACATCCCTACCCAAGGTACATACATACATGTATGTATGTACGTAGAACGTGGCATAATTAAATGGGACTGTATAAAAGAGTGAATAAGATGTGATAGCAAGCATTAAATAACGACTAAGATAAGACCCTGAGTTTTCAACCAATGACCTTCAACCAGGACCGGAAAAAGGGGTCCTGACCCATAAAACAGGCGTTTTTAATGTAACATCGGGAACTAACCGGATGCGGCATTTCATTTAATGAAAATCTTACGAGAAGCGACGACGAGAACACGGCGGGTTTTAGGCGCTTTTCCGTCCTCACGATATTCTTTCCGCCGATTGCCTTTGCGGCTTGATGTCGGTTTCTTTCTAGAACGTAACTACCCGCCGCAGAAGCGCGCGCGCGTGGTGGCCAGTCACTCATTAAATTACCTTCCTTAATAATATACGTCGTTCTCTTGTTTTATCCAGTCGCTCATTTCATATAATATAACAATGCGCCGCATATTCGCGCTCCTGCTGTCCGTGTGGACGGCATCGCGCGTCGTCGCGCAGGATGGCAGCAGTGGCGCTGTCTGGGTGACGCCTCATGATAGTTATTCGTCCTCGGTTGGAGTGCTGGGGTGCAAAGTAAACACCAATCGCGTAGCCTACTGGCCAAGCGCAGTCGACTGCGACAACATCTGCGTCTCGCTGAGCTACGAGGACCGGTCTGTCAAACTGCTGCGCGTGGACCGGTCCGAGGGCGCGCATGATATTAGCTACGACGCCTGGAATTACCTGTACACCGGCTTCTCGGCGACCGAGAAACCCACGGCAGGCGGCGCCGTCGCTATGAACTTCGCAAATGTGGATGCTTCGGAGTGCGCGGATCTGATCCACACCGGCGGAGGCAAGCTCCCTCTTAGCGCCGCGAACAGCATGAATTTCTTGGCTAGTTGCCTCGCGCGTCCCGATAGCTGGGTCGCGAAGAATTATCTTCTGTATAATATTCTCGACTCCACGTGCGCCTGGGGCCACGACGAGGTGTGCACGCTGGATTGGCCGGCTGCTAATCAGGCGAGCTGCCCGAGCATGCTTGGAGACCCTGCTGCTTTGACGTCGGCGCCGGTCTACAATATCAGATATCCTTCAGGACAAACTGTTGTAGCCTCGTCAGGACAAGTTGTCGATCCCCAAAATGGTAGTAATGGGTGTGTTGGAATGTCGCCCAATTTGTTTGTTTTAATTCTGGTAGGAGTGGTTTCACATTGGCTGGCTCGTGCAGGTGGTGTGCACTTCTAGGAGCCATGTGAGTCGGGCGTGGGATTTGATACTTGATGTCGTCATAACGCCGACTGGATGCCGCGTGCAGGTTGGGGGTCATTGGCAGGTTGGCCGACAAGGGTGTGGCAGCCTTTACGATGCGGTCGGAATTTGTCCTATTCGGCATGATTACGAAGAGATACCCTGTTGATTGTTGACGTCTATTTTCAAATATTCTTATCAATATATTATACACCGAGTTTATTTCAAAAACTCAATCAAAGCTCCTCGAATAGAGAACTTGGAAAGACCACGAACAGGAAGGAGTATCATCATAATTGCGGATGCAAGAGCCAAGCAGAGCCTTGCCGTATATCCTCAACCTAAGCACTAGAGCCTGCTGCTGCTATGCAGGATGGGGTGCAGATGATTGGATGGAGGCAATGATGCATGTGAAAACTAGAATGTCGGTGCCAAAACCTGATTATCAAAGCCTGGATAACGAGACCTAGAGCCTTGTCGTAACGCGCATCATGTAGCATTGACTGACAACCCCGGATCAGGCTGAGCCGTATAGGACGTTCTACTATATTCGTAGGGTAAAAGACACCAATATGGATATCCAACAGCATGATACGGTAGGTATATGCATCCGAATCTACTCTGTTATATAAAGATTAGTATCTCTTCGTTCCCCCCCTTATCCTTAGAAGAAATTCAGTTCAATTCTTCTAGACGAAATATCAACAGCTATCTCATACGCATACTTTTCGTCTCTCAACATGGCTACCAAGACACGCAAGGTTCCCCAAACAGATTGGTACCATCATAAAGAGACAATCCTGAACCTATTTCTGACTTCTGATCTCTCCGTTGATCAATTAGTCCATACAATGAATAGGGATCATGGGTTCTCTGCCACGTATGTCTATGCCTTCTAACATCGTAGCTGAGCTAACCCTCTCCCCAGTGTCTCTCAATATGAGGCTCAATTCAGAGTCTGGAACGCTCGCAAGAACTTGAAAGTCCACGAATGGGAGGCGATATTCGAAATAATCGACCGCCTTTCATCTCAAGATATACAATCAAGAGTTGTCATTTCAGGCCACCCCGTATCAATGAATAGGGTTCTCCGGGCAAGACGCCGCTGTGAAAGAGAAACTCGCCTTGGAAAACATCGCAGAGTGGAAACGGACCTATCTGACGTATCAGATGGCCACAAGACCAGTGATGCTTTTATCGAAGTTCAAAATTCAAGCGGTGAATGGCGTCAATATACAAGTTCAACGCACCAGAGCAGCCCTGGTGGGGCAGTTGAGTTGGTCATCCAGGAGTTGATCGTCGACAACGAGGTCAATCGAGCTAGGTTTGCATACGATAATCCCCAGAACTTGCCGAGTGATTCTTCGTAGTCATTCTCGTTCCATACTCCCGAATTTATGTCCAGCAATCGGTTGACATCTAATGAGGGCGAGAATTCCGCAAATCCCGCGGGTCCTTCAATTGATGGTCCCGAACCTCAGGTCACGCAGGCCTTAATTCAGTACGAATTCAATGAAGATATCATATCTCCAGGTGTCGAGATGGCAACCTCTCCCTTGCGGCTAGATTCCCTAGGCCAGTTTTCTCTCGGGACACTATGCATAAACGACTTGCCGTTTGAGCGGTTTGAACAAGACTTGGCATTAGGACGCCTTGTTCTGGCTTTACACCCGTCTCCATGGCATGACTCCGCGCTATTGTCCGGAACCCAGACATTAGTGACAAAATTTGTCGTTGAAGTTGCTACTGCTATGTCAGAAACCAACAAGAAAACCCCTGCTCAAAATGTTAACCAAGCATGGTTTACGTTGCGAAAGTTACAATCTATTCTACCTAGAACTCAACAGGAATCTAGACATACCAGCTTGGCTCGGCTGTCGCATGATATGCTCGAGGTTGAACTACATCGTATTCTTTTATTCTCAATTGCTAATGGATTTGTTGGTCTAGATGAAATACCTCTCAAACTAGTATTCAGGTTTCTAGACCAACATATCAACGTCAGTTCCCTATTATCTCGCTGGTTCCAAGTTATCCCAAATCACTTTGCAAGAGGGCTGGCAGAGAATTTATTTCGAGCGTCAATAGAAGCCGGAAATCACCATGCCGTTAAATTCTTTCTACAGAAACGTTTAGTAGATGTTAACAATACATTCTGTTTCGTAGGTCACCAAAAGTATACACCTCTACAACGTGCCTCTGGGCTCGAAAGAGCTGAAAGTTATTCGCGAATTACTCCGGTTTAAGCCAGATGTTAACAAGACGTTCCTTGATCCATTCAACCAAAATGATATCGACTGGAGGCGAGCTCTAGGATGTTTGATTTATGTACCTAAATACATATGGGGTCCAGATGGATGCTTTATTGAATACAGGAGCAACCGTATATTCCTTCCCGAGTACATGGAAACCGTGGATGCTTTAATAGATGCTGGAATAAGGATATATCCTTCCTTCATCCGCCTCTCCCTTGAGAGGTATGTTAAAATGGATCTTGCTAAGAAGCTTCTATCTAAAATTGCGGCATCTGATCACTTGGAGGTTATCTCCAAAGGCATCCTGTCTATTATCATCAGGCAGCTTCCAGCTGGGGACGCCTTAGAAATCATTTCTAAGATCATGCCCAGTTACGAGGAAACCAGGTGTAAGTGTCCAAGTTACCAGGATGAGATACATTGGGCAATCATTACTGCCGCCAAGCAAGGCAACATCCAACTTGTTCAACGCCTTTTCCAGCATGCTAAGTCTTCAACCCAAATCCTAAGCGCGGCGATCAGAGGAGGCAACCAAGAACTTATTGAGTTCATCCTAGCTCAAAAGCCCGCTATATGCCAGACACCTGCCGAACTAATTAACAAACCAATCAATTTGGTGAAACCTCGATTTTCGGATTATACAACACCACTGGCTGAAGCAATAGACGGAGAGTATGAGTTACTCGTGAAGAGTCTTGAAAATGAAGGCGCTCTTGAACACCTTAATAATGTGACCTACACCTGTTATCCTAATATACCTTCGCGGCTCGATACCGCGATATGCGCTGCATCCAGAGTGGGAAACATCCTGTATATCAGAAAACTACTATCCATCACTACTGACATCAACGATGAAGCCGCCATCAATGCGTTGTCAGAGGCATCCAAAAATAGACGAGAAGACATAATTCGACTTTTACTCGACTCGGGAGTTCGTATTAATGTCCGTGGCTCATCCGAACATATTAACCTAAGTTCATGGTTGAATTATATAAGTGGAATATGCCGCTCCTATCCGATATAATGTTAACTTTCCCGAGTATTCAATTCGTTTTCGGCGATGCAGAATTTGCTAGTGATGGTTTAAAATCAGAACCTCCGGAGATATTGGATTTCTTTTGCCAGCATAACCTCCTGTCTGGCGATAATTTAATAAGAGGCCTGAGCATAGTAGTCAAACAGTGCTATAACTCAATACTTCGTCATATCCCTAGATTGGGACTAAATATGGCCAATGCTGGCATGCTATTGTATGCTGCAAGAAAACAGCCAAATATGCTACGAACACTTTTGGCATATATTCCATCTACTCAAGAAGCTACCTTTGGGTTTGGAGCATCTTGTGTTGTGGATGTAATTCGGCGCGGCGATCTGGAATCATTGGATATTCTTCTTGCCTGCAAAGCTATTGATTTCAAGCATGTATTCAACTACGGCATGACGCCCCTAGCAGCGGCTATCGAACTCGAGGCAGTAAGCTGTTGTTCCCAATTTCCGTGTACGGCAAGACTTCTTGACGCAGGTTGTGACCCTAACGAACTTGTCGTATTCGATTATCCCGTTAGCCATCACAGACCACCCAGAACAACACAATTTATTATAGCAATTAATACAGGGAATAAGAATCTGGTACAACTTCTTTTAGGTCGTGGCGCTGACGTTAACAAAGGAGCTGCCCATGGGATTAATCAGACCCCATTGCAGGCTGCGGCAGAAGGCGCAGATCTTGACATGACTGAATTATTGCTTCAGAATGGAGCAGATGTCAAGGGAAAGCCCTCAACATGTTATGGTGGTACGGCTCTACAGTTTGCGGCCATAGGCGGGAACTGCAATATTGCAGCACTTCTTATTGATCGGGGTGCTAATGTATATGATCCCCCGTCCACATTCAATGGACGATGGCCTCTGGAGGGCGCCGCCGAATACGACCGGATAGATATGATTCAGTTCCTCTGGAACGTCAGTCTTGGTGGCTTTCCTATTGAGCAATGTCGTAAGGCAATAGAACTTGCGGAGAAGAACGGGCATAGAGCATGTGGGGATTTGATTCGGGAATTGGCAGCTTCGAGTGGGATCATGCTCACACTTGAGAATTAAGAGTAAGGTCGGGTTGTTTTCCGTACTTCTACGCTTTTACCGTTTACATGATAAGATAAAGGGGGTTTGGGAGTCATAGGGGTTTTTTGATTTAGGTAGTTTCTCACGTTGGTAATTGCTGCTATCGAAAAGAACATAACTACCCGAGGAAACTAACGGCTCGTGGTATAATGCTGGACATGATTTTGAGCAGTACAGACGTTTTTGTTGGAAGATGGAACTGCTCTTTGGGCCATAGAAACTTCTTCTCTGGATATGAATTAATTCATTTACGTTTCCTAGGCTACTGGTAGATTGGATAAGTCCCTTACTCTACGCTCTAGTCTCCTGCCCAGTTAAGTATAGTTATAAATGGAATGAAAGGTTCAATCCGTTCTTACTATAGGTAAAACGCACTTCCTTTTGGTAACTTCACTAGGTCACCATGGAACCTATGTTGTCGTATTTTCACTGTGGTTCCCTCCCCCGAAATTTCCCTTGTCCCCAAAAAATGAAATCACAGAAAAGAAATCCCAGAAAAGAAACCCTCGAGAGGAGTAGAAACCATGGACGTGCGATGGCTACTCCTAACCCTACCCCCACTCTCTTCCCCAAAGAAAAAGAACAGCGGCCCTTTCACCGGACATGCCTTGCAAATCCATATTCGGGTTTCGTTTAAAAGATTCCACTGTGTCCCGTTCTTCCACTTAGCTAGCATAGGAGCCATCTTGGTATTGTCGATGTTCATTCCCGCGTATAGGGCTTGTTCTAGCAGTTTCTTGCTCTATTTCATCTGGGTTGGTTTTCCGGGGCCTACCAACCTTTCCCATTTCAGATACATGGTGCTCCTCTAGAGACTTGATACATTCGAACGATGCATTGCATTGGCAAATAAGCTTCCCGTAGGCGATTTTTCTAAGCCAATAGATACCAAGCTATGTTGCCTACTCCTTCTATTTCCGCAGGTTTCTGAGCACATCGAAGGCTGTGTAACTTGCATATGCAATGTTCGGAAATCCCTGTTGCCGGACGAGGGCCAATTTTCGCATCCTCCCACACCTGAAAAATGTTTTTGGCCAATTTCTGGTCCCGGAATATTGGTATTACAAGATAGAACTCACTATATAGCGCGCTAGATGCTCCCCAAGGCCAATTTCTGAGACCTCAGCTATCAGTACCTAGGTTAGCTACTATTCTAGTTTTCACCGACCTACCTTTTGGCCGATTTTAATATCCACCATACCATACATGCATCATTGGGCCAATTTTAAGATCTACTCGTATAGAAAACTCGCCAGAATGATATTACGAGAGCTCGGTATGGACAGGGCGTATGGGCCAGTTTCCCGTGTGTATATAGCAAAATCTACCTAGTCATTCAGACATTATATTATATATAACAACCAAAGTAATATTATAGAAAATAGGAAGCTTCATATCTCTAGAACTAATAGTCTACTCGAATAAGCTATGCAGTAGTTTAATCGACTTTTCATGCTTCCGTTGAATCACTTGTTAATTCGTTTCGCAATATCCACAATCACTTGTTACGTCGGTGACCCTCGAATAGTCCACCGGCTATTTTGATTATTTATTTTGGCCTGGACGGTGTCTACGGTATTCTAAACAAATCTTATTTTGGCAAGTCTATACTAATACCCGACCCGAATAGCATGAGGGCTCCGCACAATATACATCCGAAAATATGACGTCGCCATCTTCTACAAACGATAATGTCAATGACCACTCCCCTACGTCCATAGAACTAAACAAAGACGTCGAGCGTAAAAGCTTCCAGCAGGCTATCTCTCTATCGAAAGAAAATCACGATTTCAATGGTCGTTCCGCACTACGGGAAGATATGAATCCAATGGAACGATGGCTTTTCCAAGGGCCTGAGGAAGACCCTTGGAATCATGTGGCAGCGATTGGGGACACCCGCAAACCAGCTTCAGACCTGGGGGTGAATAAGAAGGAGTCCTCAGAAACAGTACATTGTTAAACTATGGCGCAAGCTGGTAGTAGCTCGAGCCTACCGCGCAAGTGAATGTACACTGGAAGTTTTAGACAACAGGCTTGAGTTTAACGGATAGAGTACAACAAGGTAGATATAATAAAACTGAGGAACTATAGTCGGAGATCCTTTAATATAGTTCCATCTTTATCAGAACGCCTAGAGGGTCTGCATTTCCTCAACCTAGTTTAAATCACTGGGAACTCTTACACTTTATTGTTGAGACCTAGTTAGTAGAATGCTATACTGCGGTAGTACGTGATGCCTTGGTAGGAATTGAGCAAAACGTAATTGTTGGTTACTCCAAAACAATGAACTTATCAATATATTTCTACTATAATTTATGCTAAGTTAATGTATCTCAAGGGTATATAGCAGTGTTAGGTAACCTTAATTACTTGGCCGTTAAAAGACGGAATAAGCTTTATACTGCCCCACAATAGGCCGTCCCGTCCCGCGCATACCCGTAAACTGCGAGTAATTGCCGATCTGATTGATGCATTAAGCATGTCAACGTCATGCGCGGTTTGTCTCTCAACTTAAACAGTTACGACTCTTTCCCCCCTTTTCAATTAGCGGGTGTTCTCATTCGAACCATTGCTTAGCTAGCTGTCTATTCGTTTATAATATCTAGTACTCCGCGGCGGTATATTGAATCAGAATAGCAAACATGGCAGAGTCTTCTCAACCCCTCCGGATCGGCTTCGTGCCGGAGCACTTTTCTACGCCGCTCTACTTCGCCCAGAAGCATTTCGGTCTCACAGCTACACTGATTCCGTTCCCCTCCGGAACGGGTCATATGATTACAGCTATGCGGTCCGGCGAAATCGATGTTGGTATTGGCTTGACGGAAGCTTGGGTTGCGGGTCTTGGCAAGGAAGATACGCCTGGCGACGGCGGCTACCGCATCGTCGGGACTTACGTTGAAACCCCTCTCTGTAAACTACCTGACCACAATAGTGTCTTTTATGAATTACATGAGACTTATTGACATTTACACACAGGCTGGGCGATTTCGACTGGCGCTAAACGGCCTGAGATCACTTCTGTCGACTCACTGAAGGGGTCTAAGATCGGGATCTCACGCTACGGCTCCGGCAGCCAAGTAATGGGCTACGTACTAGCCGACCAGCAAGGCTGGTTGACGCCTGGTGTATCGCCGTACTCAGACTTCGTAGTGCTGCAGAATTTTGCGAACCTCCGGAACGCGGTTAACGACGGCACAGCCGACTTCTTCATGTGGGAGCACTTCACGTCGAAGCGGTACTACGACAGCGGGGAAATCCGGCGCGTCGGCGAGATCTACACGCCGTGGAGCAGCTGGAAGATTGTGGCGTCGACGGCGCTGCTGCCGGAGCAAAACCCGGATAAGCGACTCCTAGACTTGTTTAAGAAGCTAGATGAGGGCATCAACTACTTTTCTTCGCATCATGATGAGGCAGTCAAGTATATCAGCACCGAGCTTGATTATTCAGAGGCGGATGCGAGAGAGTGGCTGCGCACGGTACAGTTTGCTATTAAAACAGAAGGCGTGGACTTGAAGGTCATCCAGAGCTGTGTCAATATCTTGCGTAAAGCTGGAGTTCTGGCTGAGGGCAAGGGTTTACAGCCGGAGAGCATGTTGGTTAAGGGATTAGGTGCGCAATTCCCGCAATAAGTCCTATGGTATTTTCATATAAAATAAGAATACAAAGTCTTTGAAAAGGAGAGACTGCCGCTTATTCTTACTTGCTTATCATCTACCTATGTCTATGTACATGTACCTAGGTACTTACCTTAGGTACATTTTGACATTGCATCGTACTAAGCCTTTAGGATCGCAATTCGACATAAAAGTCGTCATTGCTTTAGCCCCACATTGCCGCTCTCCACATGCAATTCGATATCCAAGATATCTCCAAATCAAGCTTCATCTTTAACAATTTCCAAAGCTACGAAAAGCCGTTTCTCTTCCTACACCCTACGACTGGGCTGCTCTCCCCAGTGGACGCCGATTGAACCTATACGTTTACTTTTGAAGACCTAACCTAGTATTCTTCGAAATCCGCGTTACAATTAAACAGAGAGCGTCTAAAATGCCATCATCCACCATCAACGCCCGCTGGCTGCGACAAGCCCGCCTCCTCTCCACCAATTCCCGACCTTCAAACCCAACCACCGCAATACAAACCATGCACATCCGAACCACCCCTCACCCACGAAGCAGACGCTTCCAATCCACCAAACCACCCTCCCCTCCCAACCCAACCTCCGAGTCCCAAGCCCGCCAAACCCGCCGCTTCGACGCCATCCTCACGCACACAAGCCGCTGGCTCCCCAAGCGTCTTCGGCCATACCTTGAAAAACTGCGCTCGGCGCCGTTCTCGCACATAGCCGCGTTTCTAATACTACACGAAGTCACAGCGGCAGTCCCATTGCTCGGACTAGCATATGGGTTTCACCGCGCAGACTGGGTGCCGACGGCATGGGTGCTAGGGCCGTGGGCGGCGTGGGCGGAGGAGGGGCTGTCGCGGTATATGCGATGGTTTAGGAAGAAAGGCTGGTTTGGGCTGGGGGACGAGGCGGATGGGGGAATAGAGGGTGAGGAGAAGTTGGAGAGGAGGTTAAAGGCGGAGATGGAGAAGGAGAAGGAGAAGGGAAAGAGTGGGGGAAGTTGGTTTGGGTCTTGGATGAGGCGGAAAGGTGAGGATGGTGTTAATGATATATCTATGAGTGAAGAGCATATGCATGAAGCTGGGAAGGGCAAGAGTGCAAAGGCTTGGCGGAAGGTCAAGGATACCGTCACAGTCGAGAATACGGAAAAGGGATACAAGATTGGCATACAAATTGCCGCGGCCTACGCAATAACAAAAGCCTTGCTAATACCTAGGATAGCAATCAGCCTATGGGCGACCCCTTGGTTAGCTAGGGGGTTTGTAACCGCGAGGCGCTCCTTGTGGAAAAGGCGTAGCTAAGAATAAAGCCATTCCCATCCGATTATACAAATGTAATATCACGGATAGAGGCCCTTATTTGTTTATAAATCTTGGTTCATTGCAATGTGCACTTTTTGTCTGATCCGACTATATGGTTTTGTCTGTTTCGCTTGTCCAAGCTAGATCAAACTGCCACCATGTCATGAGGATCTCTACCACTATATTTATTTTTTCCTACTCGTTGTTCTCTTACTCGTAGAGCCACTTAGCCTGGGCGCTCTCCCAGCTGACGACATCACCCTCGCTGAACCACAGAGCAATCTCCTTCTTGGCGTTCTCGACGCTGTCGGAGCCGTGGCAGACGTTGCGGCCGGTCTGGAGAGCGAAGTCACCCTACGATCTGTTAGTTAGGGTTGGAATATGGTGAAAATTATGTTTACTTACGCGGATGGTACCGGGAGCAGAGGCGAGGGGGTTGGTGGCACCGAGAAGAGCTGAAAAGTAACGGTTAGTGCTGACAGGTTTAATGGTATAGGGGGTTTGAACGTACTTCGGCCAGTCTTGACGGCATCAAGACCCTCCCAGACCATGGCAGCAATCGGGCCGCTGTTCATGTCTAAGCTCGGGTTAGCTATGTGAAAAAGCGAAATAGCCGTTGTGATGACATACACTCAATTAGACCAGGGAAGAAGGGCTTGTCCGCAAGGTCGGCATCTGTTACGATCGTGTTAGTTCACAAATGTCGTGCTTCGAGAGGGTGATATTGGCTTACAGTGCTTCTCGAGGTGGGCCTTGCCGGGGGTAACCAGCTTGATGGCAACAAGTTTGAAGCTATTTCATCTTTAGATCGCAACTTGAGAATGTAATGGGGTTATTCTACTCACCCTCGGCTCTCGAAGCGAGAGATGATAGCGCCAACAAGGCCACGCTATAATTAAGGGTTAGGAAGTGTTCTGTTCGGGAGCTTCGTATGGGTGAATTGAAATACCTGGACGCCGTCAGGCTTGATAGCAATGAAACTATAAACATTTTATTAGATTTACTCTATGTCACAGCATTTACTACCATAAAAAAAGGGCGAGAAGTAGGGCAACTCACGTCTGCTCAGTCGACATTTTGGCTTCTGGTACAGCTTCTTGGGTGTATAGCGGGGTAGGCACTGTTTGGTAAAGAGTTGTGGTAGTAGTAACCGTTGAAGTAGAAGGGGAAAAAGATCCCTTGAGGTAGTCTACGTCGTGCTTGATGCTTTGCCTAAATGTCCAACCTTGACGATCTGGTTGAGTCTTCCAGGGAAAAAGGAAGAATAAAAGAAATAGGAGGACGGCGCTTCCAAAGATTGTGAAGAAAAGATGGAGGGTGGGGTGACGGCTATGGTGGGGTATTAGGCCTAAGAATCTCACATTGGGCGGTCGCTGTTGCCCGCGATTGGGTTTGCTATGGCTTTCAACCCTGTGGGTCTCATTTGGGGCTGGAGCTGGAGCTGGAACTGGAACTGGACCTGAGACTGGGGCCTTGTGGCGTCTCGAAACATCCTGTGGCTTGTACATCTTGGATAATAGGGCCAGGTGCTTTTCTGCTTTTCTGCTTTTCCTCAACTATGTATTTCCATCGAATAAGTATTTCAGGGGTTCTCAACGATACTCAGATCGATACACATGTGAGAGCAACCTCCGATATGATTGGTCAACTCTTTCTCATGCGTTTAAATAGGAAATAGGAAATAGGAAATAGGAAATAGGAAATATGAAATAGGGGAGAGGATGGAGAGTGTGCAGAAGCAACCGTTACCTTAGGTATGTATGATCACAATAGGAGGTTTGAGACTTATTAAAAGAACAGCAGTGCACTTGCGTAACTCATAGAGAATGCGATGACAAAATGCGTGAAGGATATGACCGCATCTTTTACGACAAACCACTACTCTGTGAATATTCCAAGTAAACAAATTGAACAATTGGCCAATATTATCCGTAGTGTGGCTAGTAATGAGAAGCCAATATTATTGTGGCTTATCGGGCTAGGTATTAGGTAGAGATCTCAGAGGTGCTTCCAATGAGATAGGTAATATGGACCCAATGAGATAATAGGTACCCAGTAAGAATAGTGGGGAATATCAACCCCAGTGTTTGGTTAAATTCGGGGAAGCTTGTACCTAAGCAGCTAAGCACCTAAGCAAGCACCTAAGGTAGCATTAAGCTGTCTTTTTGAACGGACAACTAGCATTAACTCCTTTGGCCTCCCACAATTAAATCAATTAGATACAATTGCTTGCGATTCTGCGAAGCAATTTCACAGCTAATCTCATGACCTTATATCCATGAGATCCTTTTATTTGGTCCTATATTTTATTTAATACTTATTGCTGGTTCTCTCTACATTCATAACCCTTATAAGGGACGCCGTGCCAAGGGACCAAATATGGCCGGTGACGGTACAAGTCGACTATCCTCAAGATGGCCGGTTTTGTTGTGCCTTCTCACGGTCCTTTGCTCTCTTTTTACACCCGGAGGTAAATTTTTACCCAACTACGGCCTAAACGAATATCCCTAAGTAGCTAATTGTAAATAGTGGCGGTTAAGGAAAACGATTTCAAGAAATGCCACCAGTCGGGCTTCTGCAAGAGAAATAGGGACTACGCTGACAATGCAGCTTCCCTGGGTTCCTCATGGCAAGCACCATATAAGATCTCTCCCGAGCTGGCCTCGTTCAAAGATGGCCAATTCCAAGCTACAATCCTGAAGACCATCGACGAGCAAGGAAACACTGTTCGGCTCCCCCTCACCGTATCTTTCCTGAAGTCGGGTACGGCACGTGTGTCTGTTGACGAGCAGAAGAGGCAAGAGAAAGACATTGAGCTCAGGCACAATAGCAAAGCCAGAAAAGAAAGATACAATGAAGCTGGAAAATGGGCTATCGTCGGTGGCTTGGACGTTGACACGGATGCTAAAGTTTCCCACGAGAGCAAGACTGGAATCAAGATCCAGTACGGCCCTAACTCTGCATTTGAGGCTGACATAACCTATGAGCCGTATTCGATCAATTTTAAACGGGATGGTGTTACTCAAATCAAGTTCAACGACCGAGGATTGATGAACTTGGAGCATTGGCGACCGAAGATCGAAAAGCCAACACCCGAGAAGAAAGAAGGAGAAGAATCACAAGAAGAAAAGAAGGAAGAAACCCCTGAAGTAGCTCCTTCAGAAGACGAGAGCACTTGGTGGGACGAGGCCTTTGGTGGGAACACTGACTCCAAGCCCCGCGGCCCTGAGAGTGTTGCACTTGATATCACCTTTTTTGGTTACGAGCATGTCTATGGAATTCCAGAACACGCCGGTCCCTTGTCGTTGAAAGAGACGCGTGGCGGCGAAGGCAACTATGCGGAGCCCTACAGGCTATACAATGCTGATGTCTTCGAGTACATCTTGGACAGCCCGATGACCTTGTATGGTGCAATCCCTTTCATGCAAGCTCAGCGAAAGGACTCCACAGTTGGCATTTTCTGGCTCAATGCCGCCGAAACCTGGATTGACATCACTAAAGCAAAGGAATCCACGAATCCCCTGGCTCTTGGAATTGGTGCCAAAACAAGTACTCAAACTCATTGGATCTCAGAATCCGGCTTGATGGACGTCTTCGTTTTCCTTGGACCAACTCCTCGCGACATAACTAAGAGCTATGCCGAGCTTACTGGTACTACCGCATTGCCTCAGGAATTCTCCCTCGGGTATCACCAATGCCGGTGGAACTATGTCTCGGACGACGACGTCAAGGAAGTCGACCGTAAGATGGATCGGTACAACATTCCATATGATGTCATTTGGCTGGACATCGAGTATACCGATGACAAGAAGTACTTCACTTGGGATAAAGATATGTTCAAGGATCCGATTTCCA
The DNA here is from genome assembly GCF_022478715.1 of Daldinia decipiens. Taxonomy (NCBI): domain Eukaryota; kingdom Fungi; phylum Ascomycota; class Sordariomycetes; order Xylariales; family Hypoxylaceae; genus Daldinia; species Daldinia decipiens. The sequence continues at coordinate 455,603 of NW_026054554.1, read as the reverse complement.
TGGGTAAGCACTTGGATGCTCATGGAAGAAAACTGGTCACCATTATTGATCCGCACATCAAGAATGTGGGCGGCTATCATGTGTCTGATGAACTCAAGTCGAAGAGCCTAGCCGTCAAGAATAAGGATGGCAATGACTTTGACGGCTGGTGTTGGCCAGGATCTTCTCACTGGATCGATGCGTTCAATCCTGCAGCCATCAAATGGTGGTCATCCCTTTTCAATTATGATGCGTTCAAGGGTACCATGGAGAATACATTTGTCTGGAATGATATGAATGAACCATCCGTGTTTAATGGACCCGAAGTTACCATGCCGAAAGACAACCTTCATCATGGTGACTGGGAACATCGTGATGTTCATAACCTTAATGGAATGACTTTCCACAATGCAACATACGAAGCTCTCCTTTCCCGAAAGAAGGGTGAGCTACGACGTCCATTCATACTTACCAGATCATTCTATGCTGGTTCTCAGCGTCTTGGAGCTATGTGGACCGGTGACAACCAGGCCAGCTGGGAACACCTTGGAGCCTCTATCCCTATGATCCTTGCTCAAGGAATCTCTGGATTCCCCTTCTCTGGCGCTGATGTCGGCGGTTTCTTCGGCAATCCAGAATTAGAGCTACAAAGTCGTTGGTACCAAGCTGGTGCTTTTTACCCATTCTTCCGAGGACACGCTCATATTGACGCTCGGCGCCGGGAGCCATTCCTACTCGCGGAGCCGCACCGGTCTATCATTACCTCCGCCCTTCGCCTTCGTTATAGTCTACTTCCAGCTTGGTACACTGCATTTTACCATGCCAACCGTGACGGAAGCCCCATCATACGCCCTCTATATTGGACGCATCCGAGTGAGGAAGGCGGCTTCGGGATCGACGACCAGTTCTTTGTTGGATCGACAGGCCTCCTGGTTAAGCCAATCGTGGAGAAGGACAAGACTTCTACTGATATTTATATCCCGGATAGTGAGGTCTACTATGACTATTTCACTTACAAGAAGTTGCCTACGACCAAGGGCAAGCACTTAACCGTGGATGCACCCCTTGAGGCTATCCCTGTCTTGATACAGGGTGGACACATCCTCCCCCGCCGTGACATCCCGCGACGTTCCTCCCAGCTGATGAAGTTCGACGATTATACCCTCGTCGTAGCTGTTAGCAAGAAAGGTGAAGCAGAAGGAGAATTGTATGTTGATGATGGTGACTCTTTCGATTACGAAAAGGGGCAATACATCCACCGCAAGTTCAAGCTCGAAGGCTCGACGCTTGCTTCTACCGATGCAGAAGGTCGTGATGCCAAGAGCATTAAGGAAGGAGACTGGCTAAAACGGATGCGCAACGTTGCCGTCGACAAGATCATCGTCATTGGGGCACCTTCGTCTTGGGCTAGCAAGAAGGAAGTGATTGTTGAATCCGAGGGTAAGAAAGTCTCAGTCCCGCTTATTTACCATAAGGCGGACGGTGATAGGGGCACATTTGCGGTTATAGGACGTGTTGGTGCCAGGATCGGCGCCGATTGGACCATTGCTTTTGCTTAGAGGATTAGATATGAATGTAGGTATTATCTATAGAGACGAATATAATGACCAAAAACCGTTACGGGTGTTCCAAGGATTTGTATGGATACTTCTGATAAGTGATGCTGAAATTTTACAGTTAAAAATTCATATCATATTCTATTAGGTATCACCAAATGCAATGCTTCCCCCCAACCCAGATCCAATTAATCTAACATGTATATTGAGTTAACCCTGCCTCACAGGTCCTACCACGTTCTATTGTGTATCGTTTCACTTCATCCAGCATATTGCTTAAACTTGAGCAGCTCGTCTTCACAATCCACGTTCCCGGAGGGGTTTCTAAATATAACTATCTTAAAAGCCATTCATCTTAGGTTTCTTACCGCCTGCAATGCTGTCGTATTTCCTCCAGATATCATCCAGCGTTGTATGTGCTGGATCGGCGACGTCTTCCTTTGGCAGATCAGAGGTTTCTTGGTCTCTGCCTATTCTATCCATCTTTTGGATCGCGGAAGGGTCGAATTTCTTCGCGAAGTCTCGGATCTGCTGGATGGCGCCGTCGGAAACGGTTGGACCGGTTCGTGCCAACGCGGCGTCGAAGTGCCCCTTGGTGAGCACCCGGGTCTCGCCGGACTTGTCCGACTTGTCGAGCTCGTTTTGGCAGATAAGCGCTGCTTGAGTGCAGATCGTCTTGATGTCGGATCCGGTGAAACCGGCGGTGCGACCGGCTAGATGCGAGAAGTTTACGCTCGAGTCTACCTTCTCGTCTCGGAGGAATATGCCGAGGATTTTCTCGCGGGCAGAGCGGGATGGCAAGCCGATGAATAAACGCGCGGGTACACGGCGCATGACAGCATCGTCGAGGTCATTCGGATGGTTCGTCGCGAGCAGCAAGAACGGCGGTATCTTAGAGGCTTTTAACCCGTCTTGCTGGTTCAGTAGCTCATTGAGATGGCTCCGTTCCCAGCTCCGGTCGTCCGAGCCACGCTTCCGGAACAGGGCATCCGCCTCGTCGATAAATATGATGCTGGGAGCAACCATCGAGCCGAGGTTGAAGAGAGCCTTGATCAGCTTCTCCGAGTCCCCGACCCACTTGCTTTGAAGCTCTGCTGCGGAGACGTGGATCATGACGGCTTTGTACTCGTGCGTCAAGACTCGGGCCAGCTGCGTCTTTCCTGTTCCTGGCGGGCCGTAGAGCAAGGCGCCGCGAATGCGAGATTTGCTTAAGAGGCCGTATTGGGATTTTGGGTCGGAGCTGGCTAGGTCTATGAGTTGTTTGATTGTGCTTTTGGTGTCTTCGTCGACTTCGATGTCTTTCCAGCTCTGTTCGACGGTGTCTAGATGGTTTGTTAGTCGTGGGAGCAAGGTTCTGTATATAGCAAGTAAACTCACCAGAGTTGACAATAGAGTCCAACAATATGTGTTCGTATTCATATTTGATAGAATCACCTTTGATCGTCTCGATTGCTCTCCGTGCATCCTCGTGGAGGCGATCCCATTGTCCTGACGGTGACGTCTCCTCCTTTTCTTGCATCCACTCGTTTAGCATCTTGAGTCTCGCAAATGCCTTTTCGACGTTTTCAATAGTTAAGTTGGCGCCCAAGGCACTTGCGATTAATTCCATTTCACGGTCCTTGAAGTAAGGGTCATTGAGCCGTTTTGTAGCGAAACTCTCGGAAGGGAGTTTCCAATCAACGTGTGGCTCTAAAAGTCCCGAGAAAGACCTGGCTTTTTGTCTTTCTCGAATCCTCTCCTGTATTTTCCGAATATTAACTTTCTGTATTACCTTCTTGCAGTCCTGTTCAAGTAGCCTTTTCTGTAAGTCTGTTTTGATCGGTACTATTACCTGCACCGCACTGACTGGATTAAACCCGAGATCAAAGAGGAACTCTCCATCGTCTGAAGGTGGCGGTGGCCAATAACTACCATATACTGGATCGTTCTGGTTATCTATGGCAATGACTGCAATCTCTTGGCCTTGACTTCTGGCTTCGTTGACAGCACCCCTTAGATGCGTCAAAATATCTCGAGGGCATTTGTAGAAGTCTTCTGCGACTTCAGGTAGTAATATGATTATAGGACGTTCTTGTTTTCCCGCAGTAGCTCTCTGTGAAGAGCCCCTCTTATCCGATGTCGAGGCAAACAATTGTGCAAACGGAAATGGAAGCTTCTTTCTTTCTTGTTTAGGCGAGGGTTTTACGAAATAGAGATCTCGGAATGTCGACATTCCAACAGGAAGAGAATGACCCGATAGTGTAGCAAAATGAGTTGCAAGGTTCTCAATATCGTGTAGTCCTAAGGTGATAATATCGGCTCCAATGTCTCTCGCAAAGCGCTGTACTACCAGATTTAGAAATTGCTGGCCATGTGAGATGTGTGGCATCCGAAGTGCCATAGCATCATGGCGAAACTTTATAGGGAGGTCCATATCCGAATGGTCTTGTTGCCCTTTTGTGTCTTGAGGAAACACAAGGTCAAACAGACTCTCATACATGACTGAATCAATCACATAATTCTCAGGCCTCTCAGTCTCGGGTGCTTGATTGCTTGATGAATCATTGATAGTTAATGGAATATCGCATTCGACCAGTTCTTCGAAAGTTTTAATGCAACTTTTGAACCAGGGAGGTAATTCTGGCTGTGCCACGTCATCCTCTGTAGTGGCAGGCGTCATTATTTCATTTGTCGAGTCTTCTAATGTAGCAGCGGACTCGCTATTATCGTCTTGTATGCCTTCGGAAATTTTGTCGTTTACTGTTGGCATGTCTTGGGCTGTAGGCGCATTTTTTCCCGTAATATCTTCTCCAGTCATCGTAGCAAGCTAATTTTCCTATGGCTTGGGGTACTACTGCTATCGGTCGAGTGTTATGAAGTCGTTGCACAATCGAAGTGGTAACATAGGCCGCTATAAGGATAGAATAAGACTTATATATATATTAAAAGTTTATTAAATAAATAAATTCAGAACTTGTTTGTCACGGTTGGTAGTCACAATGTTATCTGGAGAAGCCAGACAACATCGTGACTTAGGTCCTGAGTCAGGACCTGAGTCACGGCTTTCAGCCTTTGTACATATATATAGACCTCGCAGCTTTGCTGCAAGGGTCTGATGTTCTGGGTTCCCCAGAACATCATCTTCAATCAATGATACCTTTTGGTTTCAGCCTCGTGATATTGTTTAAATTATTATTCTTTATGAATCTTGAATGCCCTTTAATTCTCATCCTTTCGTTATTTTCCTCTCATTTCTACATGGAAGCCTACCCCTATATGAGGCATCCAGCGGGGCTGTGAAAATACAACAACCACCCTAAATTCTTTCATAGTCTAGTCTAAGTTGTCAAGCGTTGTAGCCTAGTAGAATGCCTAATAGAATTCTATTAAATGCTTAGTTCGTAAGCACTATTGAAATCTAAGTCTTTCTTCGTGCATTTACAATTGCCTGGTTTCTTGTTTTCTATTGAATGGAGGCAACTCACCAATTAGCTCCATGCAGCCACTTTATAGCATTAACTCAGCCCCTTCAGCTTTCTAACCTAGCTATTCCAAATGTTGAATATATGCTTTAGAGTCTTGTCTAGATTATTAACTTAGAGTGAGCGCTCTTGATGAGAATTCCGTGTAACAGTAGCTTTCATTCGGCATGGCTACTAAGTACGAGTACGAGACACTACTTTTTTCTCAGCACATCCGCCTATTGAGACACCATGATGGCTAGAAGCTAGAAGATATATCATGTGAATTGGTCAATACCTAGATGGCGCCCCTCCTTTTGAAGCATTGTCGTATGTATGGTGTAATCCGCTTCCTCGTATGCCAGTTCATTGCTCTGGGGAAGCTATAAAAATTGGGTCGAGCTTACATAGTGCACTCTACCATCTTAGACATGAATCGGAAACGAGAATAATGTGTGCATACGTATTATACATCAATAAAGAAGATATCTAAGAACGAAATGTACAAGTGTGCCTCATGGGCGAGTTTTACACAAGGGCTGAGAAAACGCTCATACGGCTCGGTGAAGATCTTGGCGGACGAGCTTGGAAATAATTTCAAGTTTTGGGGGCATTTGATGAGATTCTTCGGGAGAGGAGCACTTCAACATTTTACTTGATAACAGAAGACGATTTGCAATTCAACCCCGAAGTATTTCAACAATTAGTATTAAGCCACACCCTAATGACGACGGTAACGAACCTATTTGAACGTCCATTGTTCAGCCGAAAATGAATCATCCAAGAGCTGACCTAGTTAACTCTTAAGATCCTGTTGTGGTATCAGGAACCAATACCCTACCTTGGCATGTTATTGAAAGTTGAGCATTTCGATTCGAGCAGGGTACAACTCACATAGACCTGGGCGTGGCTTAATAAAGCTCGGTGTAGCTAGAAAGTCCAAGAGTCAGATGTATACACTTCATATTAATTAGAGCCTGTTTGAAACTATCGTCAATCAACTTTCACGACTCGCACCATTAATAAGCATGCCTCTAGTAGAAAGGCGTCAAGAGACATATTGTTTTATTCCATTTTGTCTGACTAGGTTACATTGGCCATTCAAGCAGGTCCGTCAATCTGCTTCTCGGCCTCATCCAAGAGCCCAAGAGCCTCGCGCCGAGTCGGAGCCGCCGGATCAAAGTATGGCTTCTCAGCTAATGAAGTTACGCGGGTTCCGTGCCTAGGATACTTGCCATTGTAGTCCCACGAAGCGTTGTGGATAGTTATGCGATTGTCCCAGAGCGCACTGGTTCCTGCTGTCCAGCGGAATCGCACTTGGATGTCTACGTTCTTCTCGAAGACATCGTAGAGGTAGTTTAGGATGACGTCGCTCTCTGCACGGTCTAGGCCGACGATGCGGTCGGTCATGGCTCTGTTAACCCACAGAGCTTTCCAGCCGGTGGCGGGGTGCACGCGAACGAGTGGGTGCACGCGTTCGATAAACTTGGGGCCTTCTTCAGGGTGGTCCCGGTCTAGGTACGTATGTGCGGACCGGTACACGGCTAGCTTGCCGTCGATAATCTTGCGGAAGTCCGGCGATAGCTTCTCGTAGGCCGAGTATCCGCTTGCCCAGAGCGTGTCGCCACCGACGGGAGGGACAGTGTCGTTGTGGAGATGCGTGATCCCGGCTGGCTGCAGCTCATGTACGAGATCTGTATGCCACCGCGAAGCTCCTCCCGGGTTTCTGAAGTTAGCCACCCGTTCGGTAGCCTGAAGATCGGGCCAGATAACCGTCACGCCCAGGTTACCAGGGACTTGCGCTACTTGGGGCTGTTTCGCAAATAAGCATATACACATCGCTGGCGGTGTTTGTATTAGAATAGCACTTACGTGAACCTCGACCTCTCCATAGTATTTCCCAAGCGCTAGCTGATCTTGAGGCGACAGATCCGTTTGATTCCTGAAGAAGACGACGCTCCTCTCAGCTATGAGAAGGGCCAGTTCGTCTTTCTGTTGGTCTGTAAGGTCCTTCAATTGCAAGCCCTCAATCTCAGTTCCGATATGAGCAGTGAGGTCTGTGACTTTCGTAGCGGCAGAGAGGAGTGCAGACTTTGACTTATCCGCACGCGCTCCGGCATCATCATGCTTCCATTCTTTGTTTCTGATGTTATAGACGTCTTGAAGGTAGAGTGGCCTAGCCGGGCGATAGGGATAACCGTTTGACAGGTCAATGCCCGCCTTCTTTAGACGCTGGAGAGCGGGCTCGGGAAGGCCAAGCGTGTCTTTACGTGGCGCCGCAACGTCCCTGATACGCTCATCAATTGGTGCAGGTGCCATTGTCACAATGTTCAGTCTCGACGGAACTTTGGTTTAATAGTAGTTAACTACTTGAAAGTGTGAATAATAAGTCTGGTAGACTGGTCTTTCTTCTATACTATTACCCCCTCACTACCATCTCGTACGACCTTTGCGAATATATAACATTATAGTCATCGAATTGGAGACTCCCAACCATTGACCTCATTTCCCAATGATCCGATGACAGGTAGTTCTCCATTCCAATAGGCAAGCTGGCCTGTCAGGATGGGGAGATTGGTAAGCCATATCTGCTTTGACACAACATCAGCAGTAATAGCCGTGAAGTTGCAGTATTTACTGAGGAGTAGGCCATTCCCCGCGATTTACCAAAGTCATCATTGGAGTTCCTTATCAATACGTGATCTTGGAGAAGGATGATGCGAGAAACATTGCGTCTCGAGTGCAGGTTATGTACGTAATGCGGTCCTATTCGATTCTTTCTGTGGGGTTATAACATGGCGTCATGCCAGCCATGTTTGAGGTGACGACCACCTTGTCGCCTTAAGCTGTTTCGCTTCTTAGCAACAACAGGACACGACATACTCGACCCCGCACTGTTGCAGCACATACCATCGCATGAGCCATGGAACAGTGTAGTTCTCCAACACGCTGCTCGGAAAGTAAATACGGATATCGCCATATGACGGAAAGTTCGCAACCACGGTCCACGACCGGGTTCTAGATATACAGGGGCTAGGGGGAGCGACCTCATTGATAATCATAAATCAAACCTTTACCTTGCTGGATCGATCTAGGTCGATATAGAACAGGGGAATCTGCATGCGAGATGGCGCACTAGAATCCTTGTTTCTCGAGGCGTGGGATGAACTTTTTCAGCATGGAGAAAACCGGGCTTGACCCCTGTATAACCTCAGATAATCTAAATGCTTTTAAGTCGGAGTGCTCCCGGGCGTTCTGGCTTCTAGTTTTGCATCTTCAAGCTTCGTATGAAGTGCATTCGGGTAATACGAGATGGAAAGCAAGGAGATCTCCTTGACCAAGGCCACAGCCGAAGCCGGCGGCGACGTGACGGCTAAGAGCACGGATCATAGTGATGTTGACTCAACTCATACCCAGTCGCTATCACCAATCGTCGAGAAACCAAAACAGACGTGGCGGTCCTATCTCTGGGATACGTTTGACAAGTCCCCTGAGGAGAGGCGGTTCCTGTTTAAGCTCGACGCTGTGATTCTGACATTCGCTTCACTGGGGTATTTTATCAAGAATCTCGATCAAGTCAACATCAACAGTGCCTTCGTATCCGGTATGAAGGAGGATTTAGGTCTTTACGGTAACCAGCTCAATTACATGGTCACATGTTGGACAGTTGGTTATGTTATTGGCGAAATTCCAAGGTTGGAACCCCTTTTTTTCCGAGCTTCAACTTTGATTTTACTAACGGTAGTAGTAATATGCTCCTAACTAAAGTTCGGCCGTCAATATATATCCCTGCTTGCGAGGTGGTCTGGTCGGTTTTGACGATTTTGCTTTCAAAATGTCAAAACGCAGAACAAATCTACGCCCTACGATTCTTCATCGGGCTTGCAGAAAGCAGCTTTTATCCAGGCATGCAGTATGTTATCGGAAGTTGGTGGTATGTATTACCATGTCTTGACCCCTTTTTGAGATTCCAGATGTTGAACGCGATGCTAACGTATTCCTAGTATGTTAAAATTTTATAAAATATCCATTCACCCCTTTTCTTCTGTAGATTACAACCCGGGAACGAGCACGAATATCTTCACTTTTTCTGCTAGGCGCTAACTTTATAGCAGATCGAAAAGACGAACTCGCGAAGCGAAGCTGTATCTTCCACGCCAGTAGCTCCCTAGGTAGCATGTTCTCTGGCTATCTGATGACGGCTGTGTATCGACTAAATGGTACAAGTGGCTATCATGGATGGCAGTGGCTTTTCATCATCAACACCGTAATATCGCTACCGATCGCCATAGCGGGGTTTTTCTTCTTCCCAGACGTACCGGAAATCACTCGCGCCTGGTGGTTGACAAAGGACGAGATAGCGCTAGCCAATAAGCGCATGCAGTTTGAAGGCCGAGCCAACAGGGGAAAATACACAAAAGCCACGTTCAAGAAGATCTTCACTTCGTGGCACATTTATGCGCTTACCCTGCTTTACATCTTCTTTAACAACGGGACAGGCTATGGTGGCCAGCCAGCTTTCTCGATCTGGCTGAAACAAGAAGGATACAGCATCGCTGCTATAAATTCTTATCCTACGATTGCTGCCGCTATTACTGTGATCTTCACCTATATTTATGCCTGGACATCCGATTCTCTTTTCAAGGGTGCTCGATGGCCGCCTATGATATTCTCAGGGGTTGTCAATATCATCACCAATACGAGTCTCGCCGTGTGGAATATTCCTACGGGTTGGAAGTGGTTTTGCTACATCATTGGGTTGATCGGGGGAGGAATCAGTGGCTTGACCTTCGCGTGGGCACACGAAATCTGCAGTGATGATAATGAAGAGCGAGCTTTTGTGATAGCATCTATGAACGAGATGGCTTACGTAGTTCAGGCGTGGCTGCCACTGATTATTTGGCAGCAAGTTGATGGACCTCAGTATCACAAAGGGTTTGTTACTATGGTCTTCTTTGCCGCCGGCCTTATTGTCACTGCCCTCACGATACGGACGCTACATCATCGAGAACGAGCTAAAAAGACCCAGCTATTGAATACAGGAGCGGCCTAACCTGGAGAACTAGCATAATTACCATCCAAGCCTAGACCGTACTTCTAATATAAACCATGTCAAATATGCGAATCCCTAAACTTGTACCGTGCTAAGCTAAACATAACACGTCGTATCCTTCTGGGTCTTAGTTAGGGGCCTAGCTGAAAATAAGCCGAAATAAGACCATTCACTTACATTTGAGGTTGTTATCTTACTTCCCCTGTCAGGTAGTATGCTCTTCCACATGGTCCACTTGTGCTACTAGCATTTCTCCAAAAAGCACGTAATCGGTACGGCGGATGGTCTCATTTCACCTAACCTAGAGGAATCCCACGATTTATAATCACATCAAAGCATTTTTTGAAATGGGCAGATTATTATCTCAACTAGAAAATGAGGTGATCAACGATACTATGTTCCACAGTTATCCGTAGATTCCGTTTCTATTCATATCTCGGCGCGGCCCCTTACGTCTTATGTCTTTCACCCCTCCCTCTGAGACAATCGCAATGGGCTCCCTAAGTAATGACAGTAAGACTGAGAACGGGCCACTTCTCGGTAACATCAAAGATGTGGCTGTTATTGGTGCCGGCATAAGCGGAGTGGCGTCAACGGCCCACCTCCTCCGGGCCGGGTTCAACGTCACCGCGTTCGAGCGGACCGGCGTAGTCGGCGGCGTATGGGACTACGAACCTCAAGCAGACAGATCACCACCATTCCCTAATGTTACACCCCCTGTTCCGAATTGGTCAGAAGTCGAGAAAGAAGGCTTAAGCTCAGACGAAGTTGCGCTGATACATGCTCCGCCTAACCCATGGTACGTATCAAAACATCATGTTTATAGATCTCCCTTCTACTCATACACAGCACCCAATTCCGAACACATACCAACATTGACTCCTAGCCATCATGAAGTTCTTATGAAATTCAACAACATAATGACTTAGAGAGGTAGTTGTTTGAAATTTCGTTATGTGATATTAACACATTCATAGTTACGCCGGGTTAAAGAATAACATCCCGACCCCTGTTATGCGAAGTAGCCTACTACGTTGGCCAGAAGGTAGCGAGGACTTCGTGGACCAAAAGGTGGTCAGCACATATATCAAAGATATTGCTCGGCTCCACAACGTCAACGATCACGTACAATTTCACACTCGAGTGGAAAGCGTGTCCAAGCCCGAAGGCGACAGCAAGTGGACTGTTAAGACAAGCACACTTGCGAGAACAGATTCTGGCCACACATTGACGAAGAAGACATGGAAGTTCGACGCAGTCGTAGTAGCGAGTGGACACTACCACACTCCGTTCGTCCCAGATATTCCGGGATTAGCAGCATGGAAGCAAAGATTTCCAGATCGAATTACCCACTCGAAGCAATACCGGACCCCCGCTCCTTTCGCCAATCAGACAGTGCTCATAATTGGCGCCGGCGTCTCAGCCGTCGATATTGCAAACGAGACGGCTGCGCTGGGAGCCAAAATAGTTCAAAGCAGACGAGTAAGCAAGTATGATGTACTTGGGCCGCGTCTCCCCGAAGGCGTCACCAGGGTCCCGCTGGTCTCCAAGTTCGTCGTCGACGAGAATGCCGAAGACGATAAAGCCCAGGCATTAAAGTCCGGTCACGCAATACCCGGTAAAGCCATACTCGAGGACGGGCAAGTTATAGAAGGAATCGACCGCGTCGTAATCGCTACGGGGTACATCACTACTTACCCCTTTCTGGGAGACCTAGAACAGCCTCTACTCCCGTGGCAAGACGCCGACGACAAGGTACTCATAACATCTGACGGCTACATTACGCATAACCTACACAAGGACATATTCTATATCCCAGATCCATCGCTAGCATTCATAGGTGTCTCGCACTACGTGTCAACATTTTCACTCTTCGATTTCCAAGCCCAGGTTGCAGCCAAAGTCTTCGCAGGACACGCCAAGCTCCCGCCCAAGTCGGCCATGAGACAAGAACACAAGGAAAGGAAAGCTCGGTTCCAACCCGACGATAAGTTTCACAGTATGTTTGGAATAGAGGACACGTATATAGAAGAGGTCTTAAATTGGGTCAACGAAGACGCGGCGAAAGCTGGAAAAGAGCTGCTGCCGGGCTTGGATGAGGAGTGGCACGGCGGCTACAAGCTCCTCAAGGAAAGACTTAAGAATTCTAGAGGCCCGTAGAAGATTGGACGTATTGCTAGGCATATCAAGTATTATATGGGATCGCAACATGGGACACAATCCAACTTACCTTGATGCATACCATAGATGCAATATTCGTTTACAAGATCCAGGAAACATTGTGAAGATTCACCCCTAGAGATTTCTAGTACATTAGGTATGCATATCACCTCATAAAAAGATGGACTTTGAAAGGTTTTCATAATGAGCAAAGCCATAGTCAAGGCTTGTTTCATAGTTCCTAGTTACAGATTGTATGGAACTAACAGCGAGAGCTATACCCTAATTAATGCTCTCGGTACATTTCACTCCCTTATACACCCTTTACATTCTCTGCTAACTCGTAAATAGCTATACAGTCAGCCGAAATATATATGTCCGACTTCATCTCTATGCCATGCTAGAGGTATCTTGACTCTGTGATCTGTACGACAAATATTGTGGGTACATAACTGCACCATGAAGATTTTCTGCTTTTCTTGTTATTCGCCTCCAGGCAGCTGGAGGTGGGGTGATAAACCTAGAAATGCCGATTTAACTGGCATCCCTCCGATTACAAAGCCACAACTCAAGTATTAATGAGACTGCCACTTTCACGAACATGTTGTCCTTGGTCTTTACAACCGGTGATACCGGCAGCGACGGCAAGCCATAGTATGACACTGTCGACATTCGTAGATGAATATAGGCATAACGTCGCCACATTCTTCGCATTCGCGAGGCCCTTTCTTAGAAAACCATCGATCATGTTGACACTCGTGGTTATTTCTGAGATCTTCCATGAGTTGCCGAATTCGCGTCCGTTGAGGGAAGTCAAGGAGTGGAAATTCGAACGCAGGCTGTTCCCGTGCCTGTTGGACTACTGGTTGCGCCGCTACTTCAGCCTCCTCTTCACTCTCATGTTCACTCTCATCCTCAATTGGATATATTATATTCTGTTGACGACGTTCTTGATTCAAGGCCTGCTGTTGAGCCTGCTGTTGGGCCTGTTGCTGAGCCTGTTGCTGATGAGCCGGGAGCCGAAAGGGTAGCTGACCATTTGCATGTAGTTGAAGAGGTATCGGATTTCCACGAGGTATCACATCGCCCGGAGCATCCTCAACTTGGCCACGGGCATCAATCTGTACAGCACGTGCGTACAGACGATGTTCATCCCAGTGCTCGCATTGGCAAGTCTTCCAGCGACTACCACAGACATAGCAAAATCCGAAACCGCATCGACAGCTATCGAAGGTTAAGTATGCATCGTACAAATTTAATACTAAAAGTTCTCTGAAACTTACGTCATGTGATTGCATCCGGTGTTCAACTCAACCATCGCCCAGCAGTTTTGGCAACGTTGCCAGTGTTGTTCGGTAGCTAGTTGAAATACTTGTTGAAGCTGTTCGTCATTTGGGCAATCGCCATCATGGCTAACACCTTTGCATGTCATACAGGTTTGATACCCGCACTCGCCACATGTCGCTACATCGTTTAGATAATTGGTTGCTGGAATAAATCGGGCGCAATCCTGGTTATGGCAGTATGTTCGACGAGGCGTAGAAAACTCAAGGGCCTTTTGGCGGAAGTGCCGGACTACGTCACTGTCAATAAATACCTGATTCCTAATTAAGGGGATGTTTTGTCTGCAGCATCGCGGAGGAAAGAGGGATTCATCGTTTGAAGCATCTCGGAAGAGACGCGTGAGACACTCGCGACAATATTCATGGCGGCAGGGAGCGCGAGCCAGCTCTGCGAAGTGCTTTTGATATCCACAAGCGTCGCAAGTCCTTGGTGGTCTACTAGATTGGCGTGAAGCAGCCCATGAAGAACTCTCTGGCTGGTTGATGGTGGCTGTATCATCGTCGTCGTCGTAATCGTTAGTGCCACTGATGGAATGATCAAAACCGGTATTGTAGATGACCGAGAGCTTCTCAAGAAATTCCTCATCGCTGCTCACAGCTTCAGGGGTAGCTCGCTGAGCTACAGCCTCATCTTGACCATTGCTTAAAGCAAGTGACAGTTCATGGTCGGCTTGAGCAACATTTTCTTCGTCGTGAGCCTGGGAAAGGACAGCGCCGTCAGACTGAATTGCTCTCAACATACTTCTAGTCATTCTTTCATCGCTAAGACAGGTCTCTGCAGCTTGCAGTTCTTCAAGAAGAAGGTTAAAGGCTATTTGGGCGTCCGTCTCGGATCCCTCGACTTGTTTTCCCTTCCTAGTCGTAGTAGACATGAATTGCTCGACATCTTCCTGCATTAACCGAAATGCGAGGGCGATATCCTCATCGTCCATACCTGTATAGACTGACATGTCCATGGCCATGATTGGTTAGATGCTGGCGTCAGAAGTGTGTAAGTGTATTTGGTGTTGCATAAAAGTGCAAAAAAAAAGAGACGATTATGGATTTGGTGTGTGCGCGTGTACGAAGTATGCAATTAAGTTTCAAGTGGAAGATAGCACTTTCCGTTCGGCCCAACTCCTTCCAATTTTGAATGTTCTTTCTTAGGCCCAATTGCATGTACCTACACCCATATTTGCATGCCCGAGGAAGGTACATTTCTAGGCATTTCTAGGGGAGTTAACGGGCAGTTGCCATTTGTTAGGTACCTATAAGGTACTTATGTACTTACATTAAGTAGAGGTTAGGTAGGTAGCTTTTCGTGTACCACTACTGCAAAGCGTCTATATGGCAACAGCAGTTGGCTACTGCCTTTGCCGCCACGTCAAACACCTATCAGGGTAGCATAGGTACTGCTGCTTCCATTTATTTTGGGTCGGGTCGAGCATCTGACACTTGGGCCAGGTACCCAAGGCTCTTAGGTCCTACCTTCGTCATAGCATTTGTGATATTTGACAGGTCGCTTTATATTTGGCGCTACGTCTGCTGCTACATTTATGTTAATAATTTTTTGACTCTACTCCACCTTCGCAATATCTACGAACGCCTTCCAAAAAGTGCATGTAAATAGAGGATACAAGCCGACAAGCGGAAGTACCTTCACTAATGGAACGGATGGTGACTAGTTCACTGCTTGGCACCCTTTACCGACACTTCCATCTATACCTCATCTAAGTAAGGTGTCAACGTATGTACTATGGTATGCCTATTTTAGATTTATATACTTTTATTTTACTAAGTTATCCAATGCTAAGGAAGCCTTTACGATAAAAATGGGACTATGCATGTCTCATACTTTTGTGAGACCGTCTTATCGTCGCGAGGTTCCGATGATCGCTGAAAGAAAGCAGGAAAGTGAGGCAGGTCGGCCGGTTCAAAAAGGCCATATATTAATGTAACCAAACTGTGTGAAGTCAAAGAGGTAAGTAATCTTATACTACTTCTTCGAATACCGCTCAACCATTACAACCTGAGTGAAGCACAATTATTCATTTACAAAAGCATTAGGTCCTTACTTCGGCACCTAATTACAATTTCATTTAGTTATGACAGTTATTTCATCCTTGGAATAGAATGAGTAAAGCCATCATGCATGATAGCAACGTTTACAGCTGACAGATTTGACTGCCAGTGGATCTTCAGCTGGCAGAGTACGACGATATGCCTGAGGAGCTCCTCACTTGCCGAATATACAGTTTAGATTCTCTCAACCTCGCTAGGCGACATGATTTTATTAAATTTATAGATACAATTCAATAGCAATACCTAACTACCTAACCTACCTAATATTGATATAGACACTTATTGTTTTATAAGATATAGGATTTTCTCAGGTAATGGGATGAGACGCATGAAATGGCGTATCAAATCTTCCACGGCACCGTGATTCACTCACTCGGTCCATCAGGCCTCATCATACTCGAGAGCGCCTTACTCGTGGTTGGCGCCAACGGCAAGATAGCCAACTTAGTAGAAGATATCCCCAAGGACAAATTACCCTCAATATTATCGTCATTAGACATCCCCTCTTCAGCCCTCGAGAGCGTACGCTACCTAACCCGCGGTCAATTCTTAATCCCAGGATTCGTCGACACGCACAACCACGCGCCACAATGGGCGCAACGCGGTCTAGGGCAAAGCATGCACATCCTCGACTGGCTAGACCAAGTCACTTTTCCCAACGAGGCACGGTTTCGTGACCCGGCGTACGCACGCCGCATCTACTCGAGCTGCGTGGACGGCTTCCTGAAGCAGGGGGTCACCACAGCGTCGTACTATGGCTCGCTCCACGCGGAAGCCACTAAAATCCTCGCAGACATATGTCTAAAAAAGGGCCAGCGCGCCCTCATCGGTAAATGCAATATGGACCGGAACGCACCGGAATATTACCGGGACGCGAACCCGACGACGTCGCTTGCGGATACAGAGGACTGTATCGCGCATGTGCGGCGTATCGATCCAGAGGGCGTGCTGCTCAAGCATGTATTGACGCCGCGTTTTGCCATTTCATGCTCGCCGGAACTGCTTGAGGGGCTTGGTACACTTGCGGCGGCGAACCCGGATCTGCCGATCCAGACGCATTTCAATGAGGCCGAGCAGGAGATGAAGTTTACGCGAGAGCTGTTTCCGCAGTTTGAAGGCAGCGAAGCGGACCTATACGCACACTATGGGCTATTAGGCGAACGCACAATCCTCGCTCACTGCTGTCATATGAGCGAGCATGAGATAAGTCGCGTCGCGGAGCTAGGGTGCGGTGTTGCGCACTGTCCTATCTCCAACATGACGGTCGGCGGGGGGTTTATGGCTGCGCCAGTTCGCGAGTTCCTACGGCGCGGCATCAAGGTGGGACTTGGGACCGACAGCGGGGGTGGGTTCTCAAGCAGCATCCTAGATGCAATGAGGCAAGCACTCGTAGCATCGAATGCGCAGGAGGTCATGAGCGGAGGTGAGCACAGAGGGCTTAATATAGGGGAACTGTTCTATTTAGCCACGTTAGGGGGCGCGAAGGTGTGCAGTCTCGAGAGCAGGATTGGCAACTTCGAGGTTGGGAAGGAGTTCGATGCCCTATTTGTTGACGCGAATGCGCTAGGCGTCATGACAATACTAGAGGATGAAGACTCTATTAGGACGATATTTGACAAGTTTGTCATGACTGGCGATGACCGGAATATCAAGGAAGTGTATATATGTGGGCGATCGGTCAAATCTTAGAACAGAAAAGGAGTCTGAAACGTTTCTCGGAAACACAATCGTAAGGCTTATTCTTAGGCATAATGTAAGAGCAGCGTCTAGAAAATAGGGGTATCTTCTGTTTTATTTTATTCCTTTATGTAATGCGAAGTAGCTAGAGCCAAAGTCTTATCGTATTCCTTTCATGTTTATTCCTGACATATTATCAGATGGCCGTAATATAGTTATTACATATATTTGTACATCGTATAGGGGTATATATATAGGTTACCGCCCTGTCGGCGGAGGAGGGAAGTTGAAATTAATATGCTTAGTCTCTACAGGACTTCCTGTATTACTAGTCCTCCGATTCTTCGCCGCGATACCGGAGGCTACTCTCTCCCAGGCTCCGCCTCCTGTCGGTCGGCTGGAACTACGAGGTGGCAGATCCCATGTTGGTGTACCCCGCTCCCAGGCGCGGCTTATGGGGGGACTAGCAGTAGAGCCAGATATTGGGCTACTGAATACGGTGTTAGGGTTGGTGCCCACCTGTGGTGAGCTATCCGAGTACTCGGCAGGGTTATACGGCCTTAGAGGTAGAAGTTGTGCGGTGCTCTTGGTGCTAGTAGTGCTAGCAGGCTCGTCGGTGGGGGAGAAGAATGCGGCCTTAGGCGAAGTTGAGTAGTGTACATTACTTGGGATCGCGGGGATGGCCGTGGCAATATTGTGTGGTATGACCTTATTGTCTGACCTGGAGAAGGAGTTGAGACCCATATTGTTGTTCAGAGTCTGTCTTGGTGATTCCGGGTAAACAGGGTGAGAAGCAAGGGAAGATAATGGGCCTGCATAAGGATTCTCCTCTTCAATGATACCGTCAGACGGATTTGGGAAGAACGCCGGCGACCTAGGAGTTAAGTGTGTTTGGCACCGGAACGAGAGTGTGGAAACAGTGCGATGGCGGTTTCTCTTCTGTGCCATTGTTGATGCTTTGACGTCTCCAAGTAGAAGACGGCGGTTGCGACGTCTACGACAACGTACGAATAGAAAGCCAGCTATAGCTAAAACAACGACAACAGCTCCGATTGCAATCCCCACTATCTGAGTTACGGATAGGGCAGATTGTTTCTCATCGTCGGATTTTTCGATAGAAGGATCAACAGAACTGATCGTGGTTTTGGTGAAGACCGTATCACTCAAACCGATCAAGGTTCCAGTAGGTGGTCGCTGTTGGCACCCCGCGTCAAGAGCTATGAGGACTGTACCAATGATTAGTATCATCGTATTATGTGAAGATAAAGGTGATTTACAGTTGGCTAAGTAGTCTTGATCATCAGAAACGCTCACGCAAGCCTTGCACTCCGAGACTGTGGCATCGAGCATGCCATCCGAGGTACAATACGAATAGCCGTTCTTCTTAGGATCAAGATTGCCATCTGTCAAAGCCTCTCTAAGCCCCCCGCAAGCTGTAGACGTCGCACATGGAGTGGATGCTACTCCTGTGGCATTAGGAAACCCGAAAATGCAATAGTCAAATGTATATCTGAGGTTATCTATATTTGTATTAGATGAGAATATTAAGTTAGCTACCTGGGTAGTTTTGATATACTTACACAAGAACCAAAGCTGATCACTTTCATCCCCTTGAGCAAAGTTACTATCTTGAAGGCAACTCATGCATTTCTGGAACTTTATTCCTGCAGGAGACGTGGAATATTCGGTATCGTAACACGAAATATCCGAATTGCCCGTGTTTGATGAGTTAGGGTCGGAAAAGTCGAGGCCGGTAGAGTCAACGCAAAGCGAAGCGCATGGCGAATTTGGCGTAACCTGCAAGCTAGCACTATATCGTACAAAGAGGGTAAGGATGAGGGTAAATGCGAGAGGAGCCATCTCTCATAGAGATTAAATATTGGTAAATAGGAGGGTATTTCGTAATGAAGGGACGTCGATAAAGAACGAAGTAGGTATTATTAGAAGTATAGGAAATGATGATATTAAATTTCGTATAGTTAATACCGCCAGCCAGCTGGTCAAGGTCTTGGATAAGCTCACTAGAGAGCGTAGAAATAGAAAAGGTCCTAATATGGAAAAGGAGTGTACAACATTTGATGAGCTACTTGAGAGATTAGAAGATTAGAAGCCCGGGATAGATTGAATAATATATTAAATCCGGCCAGTTAACCTTTAGCTTAGGTTAGGAGACAGACGTTCATGGCGATGTGTCGCGCGCAGCCGATTTTACACTACTACCAGCCTAGTGGTAGTCGGCGCCTATGTAGATGTAAACGTATCGATAACTTGCGCGAATAGGTAACATTGCAGCCATGCCCCCTTGTACTTATGAGAGAATACCCCGGATGATATTTTCCGAAGTAGGCGATTGATGGTTCTTACGCTGTTGAAAAGACCCGATCTTGAATAGTGTGAGATAGACCTACCTCTAAAGGGTATCCTATAAGAGAATGGACCAATAGCACAAGTATATAGTCTATACATTCCGGTTCCTAAGCGCCGTGATTTGTTCGGTAATCTTACCTGGCAGCTCCAGTGGGTCGGTAATGAGGCCGCTGGCGGCAAAAAATCACGATCATTTGGCCCCCATTTAAAGGCCGACAGAACAGGACAGCCCTAACTTCAGCTCAGCTCCGTTTAAAGAGAATCAAAATCGTCTCCCATTCAGCTAGTCAATTAGTTTTCTAATACGCTGTTCGATATATTGAATAGCCATTGACATAAATAAACATATAACTCTCATGGCCGCTTTGGAAGAGTTGTCCTGAAGCGATTCAAAGATCGGCAAGCCAAGAATGTTCCGACTTGCGCACTAGAGGTTAGAGGTTTCGTTATTCAGTGTGTTCTACTGCGCAATGACGAACAATTTGTCGTAGAGTTGCAACAGACAGTTACTGAAGGTTGCGGGGCGCTTCGGAAGGAATATCAAATATTCGGGAGAAAAGACAATTGGATGGAGAGATATAGGCAGCCCTACCGGAGCGGAAGCACATGATATCTTCTACTAGGCGTAGATAATGTGACTGTGACTGTGATAAACGGCATGCAGAGTGCAGGTTGAAGATATTGCGAAGGTTGCAAAGGATAGACAGGCGCTTATGTCGATACATAGGGGAAACACATGTTGTAACTGGCCCGTGCTTATGCCCTGAGTTTACGAGGGTTATTGTCTTGGGGCAGTGACTTTAACCACGCTTTACTATCACCTCGCAGAACCTAGCCGCGAAGTTGAAGCGCACCCAGACAGCATGGAGCACGAGGTGCTTTCTTTCAGGCCACACTACTTGAATATGGCTACACCTTTGTTGGTAAGGGTACAACTTCAGGGAATATAGAACACCTTAAACACGAAGCATTGGTGTATCGTCGACTCATCGCTGCTCGAGGCACTGATGTACCCGTATTCTTGGGCTCGGTTGACCTCCGTAAGATCCCACGCACTTACCATTACGGCATTGGGGTGCAAATTGTGTACATGATATTTTTATCATGGGGCGGTTCGAGTTTGTCTGACTTTGACTCTTCTGCCATCACCTCTACAAATCTCGGCCAGGATGTCATTTGATCTGTGCAAGACCTACATAAAGCAGGGGTGGGTGGTGCATAGAGACGTCCGTACGCCTAATTTCTTGTGGAACCAAAAAAACGGCCGGGTCATGGCGATAGACTTCGAACGGGCAATCTTAATGGATCTGCCACAGCCACCCGCCACCGGGTTGATACCTCGCGAAAGAGAGCGAATACCACAAGCTTCACATTCCATGAATGGGGTCAAGCTAACTTGCCAGGCTATATTTGACCGATTAGTAGCGGAGGATATCATGGCGGCCGGCTTGATGTTCCATTCCCATACAGCAGCAGAAAGGCGTTAGATTGGTGAACTGATCTAGGCAACTTAGGAAAGCTTTACTTTCTCGTTATTACGTGTTTAATTACACACATAATAAGAATACTCACCTGTAGTATCGCATTAGAAACTCCCCCGTAACTCCTGACTAAATAAAAGAATAACCCTTATGGGTAAGCTCGGAGAACTTCTCAACATCAAATTTCACATGTTCTCAAGATTCACTGTAGTTAAATGCAGGATGTGCGTATAGTCCAAAGAAAACCTGTGATATTACTGATATACTGCGCTTATATAGGTCTATCCGCTTTGGTATCATTTACCCTCCAGTTATCCTGAATCCAAAGATATGAATATGAAATATTCCAAGTCTATCCCTAATCTAAAGAGTGTTGTGAGCAGCATCGGCGCGAGAAGCATCGACTGAGCCATATTCCAACCTCTGACCTCGAGCGTCATCTTGTATGACTACTCTCGCTTGGTTATTAAAGAAAAGTTATATCAAGACCTTGCGCCAGTCCAACACAGCCCGTCCTTTTAGTATCGTGTTCGCGGAAATATGGATGATGAATTGTCGAGTTGTCTACATCATAACTCTTACTTCTCGGCCATCGACAACCGTGTGCGATGTGTGCATACATCTCCCTTGTTGGCAGTCTGCATGGAAAGCGATCCCAACTTTATCCCCAACATGCACTGCGGTAGCGCCGCCGGGTGCCTGCAACGTGTACTCCCCTGATTTTATTATCGGGCGCTGTGCTCGTTGAAATGGCCCCTTCAGGCTCGTCGACGTTGCGTAGTTCACGTTGTAGCTTGGCTCTAAGTAGCAACCACTGCTGAAGAACAGGATGTACAACCCATTGTCCGTACGTAACAAGCTTGGTGCTTCCACCAATGGACCATCCTCGTCGCTGCGGTCGAAAATTTGAACAGGCTCGCCAACTTTTGTCACGCCATCCTCTTCGACTTCTTGGAGCATGATAGGCGTTGGTACGATCGGCTGTTTGGTGTTGCTGCAGCTTCCGCCATGGCCGACACTATTTCCATCGATCTTATAGAGGACGTATTGTTTGCCATCCTGATCTTCGAATCCAGACGCATCGATAGAGCCACCGGCTGAGAGGTCGCAAGCAAAAGGCTCCTCCTCGGGTATATAAGGTCCGGTGATAGCGTCTGCTACTGCCGCGCCGATGCAGTGGTGAGCCGAATCGTCGGCTACCTCACCGCTATAATACATGACATATTTCCCGTTGCGTGCGCGACGCACATCAGGGGCCCAGGTGTGTCGTCCAGTAGTCCAGGCAGCCGAGTGAGGAAGGGCGTCGACATCCTTTAATAGATTCCACTGCCCGTCGAAACTCTCTCCCGTAGCTACCTGAACTTGCTTATTCTTTCCAGCCGTCGCAAAAGCATACCAGGTGCCGTCTTCGTCTTGGAATATTGATGGATCGGCGAAATCATCGTCGAACACCGGATCGTCGCTTGCTGTTCGGAGAGATTGTACGGGTATCGCCGACGCGGAAACGAAAAGGAATGACAGCGCGGCGGCTGCAAGTATACTAAGGAGCTTCATCCTTAATAACTTGCATATCGAGCAAACCAGCTAGAAACGAAACTGATGCTAAGGCTGAACCTTAAAAGCAGAGACAGTGTCTGTAGACGAAGCAGATACGTGACTGAGAGGCGATCTATGGACTAAATAACCGGATCGAATCTCGCTTCAGCTTTGGTATGTCGATCCGGAGGGGTTCGGTTGGCGCTCGTCCATTTTATAAAAAAAAAAATAGCAGTATGTGTAGAACATGGCTCCGTAAGTATAATTCTTCTACGCATGTCTGCCATCGTATCCTACCCTTCCCGATCTAAAGCATATATGCAGTATCACAGCAGACAGAAGCAATGAATATAAGCCAATGAGGTAGCCTGAATCCCCGTGTAACTGGCGGTGTCGAACCATTCTACTGAACCACATATCCGTCTAGGCCACTCGGTAGGACGCTATAAAGAAAAGGAAAGCATCCGGCTAGAACGGCCGGCTTGGTCTCTACGGATATGCATCTATGGCTGTCGTGGAGCCTCAAGTCGACCCATCTGCTCAAAACAGATTCAGATGTTCAGGAGGTCGTGACATTGTGTGATTTATGCGTCGTCATAAGTTATATTGCCTATCCCCGAGTGATTAGATTCTCAGTCGGATACGAGACGGGAACAGCGGGTCGCCTGCTTCTAAAGTAACATAAACAGGCATCCAAGTATCAAAACCAATGGAAAGACTGACAATTCTTCCACGTAAATTTTACTCGACATATAGGGGATAATAAGGCAAGTCGTCCAGGTCAACTTACGGACAGCTGCCGACCATTACCGGCGCCAATTTTACCCATGGCGATGACAAACTATTTTAATACATGCCCCTGAAAGTGGCTTCTCTATGCTGGTGGCGTCGTAGTATAAATTTAATATGTAGTTAATGATCTTCACTGAACTTTGTTTCGATCTTCCAACAACCAGCGTTAAGGAATTCTGGATCAATATCAGTGCGGGTCCATGCAACATTGAGGCTGATATATACCCCTGTAAAGACAGCCCTGAACCACCATCCACGCAAGCTGATCTACCTAAGAAACATATGTCTTTTCAGACATGTTTGAACGACATCTCAGTTAGACAATCATCTAGTAGGCATAATTCTGATCTCATAACAGGTACCTTCTAGACTAGTCAGCGAGCTTAAGGAATATAAGTCGCACATATACATACCTAACGTATAAACAAACTTGACTCCGGCCGTCCGGATCTCCGCGAGTTGCACATATTTGTTCTGGAGCAGGCAACACCGTACGAGTCCGTACACGGTTACAATAGACGTGGTTCGTGCACGTCACCTCCCCCTATCTAAAGGACTGTTCAGCAAATACTGTACATATTAAGATATGGCCTTAAGTAAGTGATAATAATGAAGATCATGAGTGGAACTTACTCAAGCCGAGTAGGCATGAATGCCGATCACTTCATAACCACATCTTGGAACATTAATATCACATGCCGATATGTAAACACCAATTGTCCCCGTTAACAACAGGATTATCGTATTGTCAGTCGTACATAGCATAAAAAGCCTATTTGATCTACACTACCATTCAACTTGCACAGTACCACAGCGCCGCCCAGGCGATGTTTAACACATAAGGCACGCGAGAACACAAGCGTATTCAAATGCCCATCAACGCGTGCTCATGTACCACCTACAGTAACACTATCGGGGCAAAAAGATCACGAGCTCGAACGACGTGAAGAAACCAACACTCAACAGACATTTAAGACAAGCACGCTTAAAAGAAGTTATTTTTTTTGGAGCTACCTCCCTACATGGGAAGGCAGATCCTCTTTTCCCACGTGTGCAACTGGCTAAAAGAAAGAAGGGTCTGAGATGCTGTGGCCAGAATCACGAACCCGATCTTAGAAGGGCTGAGTCGGAATAAGAATCTCGTAGGCCCCGCACATGACGAGAATTTAGTATGGCGATCAAATAACATACGGACGTATATAAGCTTCATTGAGAGAACACAATACTAGATTTAGGCGTTGTTATGATTGAAGCCGGGGATATCCCTACTGCTATAAGTCATCCCCCACGGTTTTAGTCGCTGTGCCAACTTATTGGCAGTCTCACTATCGTCAGTTTTCTGTGGTTGAGTCTGACGATTTGACATAGATATCATCCCAGTGCGTGAGCATATGGCTACGTACGTATTATTATGCAGCGGCGCGACGACGAAACGTTGCTTACCAAGAGCCGTGTTGTCGTGCTTATTAGCAGTTTGCCCGAGTAAGCATAACACAAACGCGAGAAACATGTCGAACTTAGAAAGTCAAGAGGGGCAAACATAAATCACCAGGCCACAGCATCTCATCCAAAAGCGACAAAGTTGGATGAAACACTTCATGTTCAACTGGCGATAATCCGTGGTATCTACTGTGTTCCAGAATCCACATTCCGCATTTCATCTGAAATCTCGAGACATCGTAAAAACAAAATAATCAGAGGTCCTAAACGCCATTTTTCCAGACCCTTAAAAACTGTATGTTACAGTAGATAACGCCGCAAGCAAAGGCATACACATGCAACTAGCCACTGACCGACCAAATGGTATCAACCAAATGCAACTCGGGAGAAACCTCACTCAGAACTAGATAGGTTTTCGTTTAATCTGAGTCAGAATCGTCCTTCTTTCCCACCGAGGAGCGCTTTGCTTTAGCTGCCTTCTTCTCTGCCTTGCGTCTCTTGCGCTCAGCCTTCTCTTCGGCGGTCTCGCCATCGTGCTTCTTGCGCTTCTTCTTGTCATCGTCGGCCGTGGCAGGCGTAGGTGAAGAAGGGTTCTCTTTCGAAGGAGTTTGGGCGGGAGCTTCGGTCATGGAAACATCAGCGGCAGCTGGCGTTGCTGCAACGCCATCAGCCGGAGCGCTGTAATCCTTGTATTCCGACGTCCACTTGGCGGGTGTTGCCTCGTTTGCTCGTCCAAACTTGTCCAGCTTTCCAGATGCCTTCAGCTTCTTCTTCTCGGTAGCAGTAGGACCCAGACCCCATCGTCGAGGATACAGGTCTCGCTCCATGATACATCGCTTCACCTTTGCTACTACACCGTGATCACAAGACGACATTTCGACGGTCGACATCATAGCAATACCAAGAGCAATAGCCTCACCCTTCGTTGTCATCAAAACAATTTCCTCGTGAACTTCAATGCCATCCTCTATAATCGAATATTAGTTTCAATCAACTTACCAGAGGAAGGAGATATCTTACCGTATCGTAGCAAGCCAGGGATCATGAGTTTTGCACCGTAGCAAATGGCATTGACAGTGCTGTCCTTGACTACGATTCTCTTGTACGACGTAAGAAGAGTCTCTAGGGGCGCAATAACCTTACGCAGGTAGGATTCATCTCTGGTGTTGTCCATCATCCACTGGGCATCGAGAACATCATGAAGCGTCACAAGGTCCTTCGTCTCGTCCATGGCACCACTTCGCACACGTCGCAGTTCTTGCATATGTGCACCTACACCAAGGAGGAGACCCATATGCACACAGAGAGTTCGGATGTAAGTTCCGGCCTCGCAACTGACCCAGAAAATACCTAGGTGGCGGTCATTGTCGAACTCGATGACTCGGCTCTCGTGGATGGTTCGGATACGAAGCTGTCGCTTGACAGCAGAAATTAGAGGAGGTCGCTGGAAGAGGGCACCGGTCAAGGTCTCGAGAGCTCGTGAGAATTGCGCCTCGCCACCAGGAAGCTTATCGTGTAATCGAATAACGGCAACATATTCCTTTCCGGCACCTTGCTGAGACTTGACCAATCGAGTAGCACGATCAACACAGACAATCAAGCAACCTGTGACCTTGGGATCAAGGGTTCCACTGTGACCTGTCTTCTCAACACTATGTTCGCAGTCAGCTTTTATCGTCTTCCTGCACGAGCCAAAGTACAAATTCATACCGTAAAATTCTCTTCACCCAAGCAACAACCTCGTGACTCGAGGGGTTCGAAGGTTTATCGAGGTTAATTACACCAGAGCTAATGTAGGACTTAAGATCTCGAGTCAAAGGCGAGCTGCCATTGGGAATGGGAGTGAAATGCCCAGTTCGGACAAGAACTATTCATAATTAGGTCAGTGTCGCAAATCAAGGTTGGTCGTGAGTTTATTCACGTACGCTTGTCGTAGTTCTTCAACAACAACGGCCATGTGCTCGTGTCAACAGACGGAGTGACCGTGGTTGGTTTAATAGAGAACTCGTCCTCCTTGGGCTTGATATTGTCCTTGGTCGCCATTTTAACCCGTCTTGATGATTACCTGTTTCAAATGTGTAAACTTGTACGCGACAATGCTGGCGTGCAAGATATTTTCCAATGACAATTGCAAATGGAAGATTTGCCTCGGACGCCGGCTCTGCGAATTGAAAAAAATAAAAAAAAATAAATAGAAAAGCTCCAAAAATTTTCTAGCTATTGGATGTGGGGAAACTGACCAAGACTTGGTCCAATCAATAGCTCCACCCATAACTAGCGCTTAATTGGGCTTATCGATAGCATACTTGGAGCCGGAGCTCGTATATACCTTAGATAAGGTTACTAGGTTAAGGTTCTTTTCCATTAGACCAACATAAACAATTCCCCCTTTAGAAATCACTTAGTATCAGTTCATAGGGTGATGCGCTTTGTCGTATTATCGTAGAGCACATTATTCACGGCTATTCTTACTTCAGTCTCTGCAAGTGATAGCAAGCTCTAAGATGAATAAGGGGTAAAAAACCAGACGTACTCAAGTAATCTAGTTGCTCTAAGCTAGGTAGCTATCTGATCTCGATATGCTCTTCCACAGCCCCTTCGTCCAACCCTATCCACAAACCATATTCCCTTAACTCAACGGTTATTATCCTATCGAGTCAAGGGAAGCCGCTCTGTTGTGAAATTATCTGATCCCATTGTATCCACTCGTTCGAATCCATCTGGAGAGATAGAAGATCTGAGAAATCACAAGGTCCAAAAGCTTCCAAGTCAGTGAAGTGTCCTTCGTACTCCTGAGGTTGCGTCCTGGTGTAGTCAAATGAATTTGACGCAATAGGCTCATAATCCACCGCCGGACCTTTGGGTTTGAATAATGGTTCCGACGACATTTCACGGCAGCGACGGATCCTCTCGATATACCGGGGCATTGGCGGTTCTGGCTGTCCTTCGGCTTTTAAAGCCGCGGCACACTCATTCCAAACATGCAGTGTCCATTTTCCTATCGCCGCGAATACGGGTCCCGCGGATTCCTCAAACATCGGGGGGTAGTGTGAGTAGACTTCTCCGATCAACTGCCACGTCCTATCAACCTCGGGCCCCTTTTTACGATTTCGGGTTTCGATAAGCACGTAGAGCATCGTCCCCCAGAGGTAGCTAGTACCAAATTGCCACATGTATTTCTCCATATTGTTCGGGCCGCCATGTAGCACGGTTAAATATTCCAAAAGTTTCATGCAGTTCGCGAATACTATGTTGCGCTCGCTCTGTGGCATTTTGATCGGCCTGTTGGCGGACGACCGGGGGCTGTGACTAAAGACTCTCATCTTCCCGATTGATGACCTGACCATGATTGATACAAAAGTATGAAGCGAACTCAATGGGTCGCAATACCGTAAATACTTGGTTTCGAGATGATCTTCAATCTGATCTATGATGCGGTCCTTTTCGGCGAGAGGAACGTCTGATCCGCGGAGTGCTTCCCAGTGTAACCCATTAGTAGATACTGACACGAACCTTTCCATAGCTTTTAGTATCTCGCATCGGATCAAGCAGAATGAAATAGAAGTGATGCCGTTACGCTCCGGTGGCAAATCGACCATACTTGGATCGAGATCCTCGTCGTTGACATTTAGCGGTAGCTTAGTATCCTTAGAAACAAGATCTAACGAAGGCCTCGTGCCGAGGATATCAGCCAAGCGAAAGTCCACATGGACAAGGTGCCACCAAAGCCGCCTCCGCATTTCAGCTTCGAATGGAGATAACCCCAGAAGCGAACCGTCACGATGTAATCCCATTTTCCGAGCCAGTCGTATCGCCACTCCTGATAATACGAACAGGGTATCATGTCTGTAATTCTTTCTTACACATATCTTCTTGAGTTAGAATGGGGACGCCAAGATGTTCAATAGTAATAACTTACCATGAAAATTGCATACGCCTGAAGCGTCATTGGACTGGAAGTAGATAGAAATCCAGCATGTACTAAAGCCTGGCGAGTTGCAAGTCTGTAACGGGAATATAGTATCGATTTCTCTATTCCAAACAAGCTTCGGCATTCCTCGTCTGCTAAAGATGTGATGACTACAAAATAGAAGGATGATATTAATGCTTCCAAACTTCTGGAGCGGTTATGAGGATTCCGCAGCGTGTCTGTTAGCGCGGTCCAGAACGTAGGGATATGGAGTATCTTCATCAGAGGATCAACTCGATCAATAAATACTTCCTTCATCTTTTCCAATACCGACAAAGAAGGATGTAGGCTTGCGATATTGTCGAAGGCGTAATTTGGTTCCGACTCGAAGAAAATCCCACTTTCGTGAAAATTTGCCTCATCTGTTGGCTCACCAACCTCTGGATGTTGAAACTGGACAAGATTTAGAGAAGGGTGGCACTTTAAGTAGACAAGAGATAGTATATAAATAGGTACTTACTTCATCTCCTATCGTAGCCCAGGGCGTGCTAAGAAACAAGTATTAGGAACTAGGTAGGTATGTATTTGAGAAGGAGTTAATGAAAAACGTACATATCAAAATATCTCGATGTCCCCTCTTTTGTTATAAGCGTCGGTTTACTATCTTCTAGCTTGAAGAAGGGTTCGCTATGGCTTGGGCTTCGAGACCTAGCGATCTCATCATCTAGGTGAGATATCGACTCCGAGTCGGAGGAGTCGATATCATCGAACAGCTCAGTTTTTGCGCCATACGATTTTAATAACTCCTCAAGCCGTTTCAATTTAGCGTGGAGACTCTCTCTGGGCGCTTTAGTTCTTTTTCTCTTTCCTCGCACTGGGGCGACGAAGCTGCATTGCTTCTCGGCCTTGACGCAATTAGAACAGGGGTTGCGTCGGTCGCATTTGACCTTTCGCTGCCGACAAATCAAGCACGAATAACTTTTAAGATCGTCCTCGGCACCGAGCGGCATCGTTACCGCAGATTGAGACATTTTTCTAGACTCAACAATTCTATGGAGATAAAAGGAGGTAAGTGTTGCAGTTCGCAGAGTTGCACAACGGGTGAGTTGATTGTGGATGTTTCTCGGTGCTCGGAGACGAAAAAGTCGATTTTTGGACCCCGAGCAGCGGATCCGGCCCCTTTACGGCGTGGGCCCCCGTCTTGTAAGACGAATTAACTAGGGGAAAATCTAGCAACATTTCCAGATGTATAAATTGCTGCTTGAGTGCTTGGCCAGGCTTTACTAGATGAATATGTTTATAAGTTGATCGAAACTCTTCTTTCAAAGTCACCATGTCCCAACATACTGCAGATAGTGAAAAGAAGCCTCTCGAGGGCGCCGGGCAGGCGAACCACAAGCCAGAGATTGATGAGTACCCCAGCACTCAAAAAAGAGTCGTCATCATGGTAGCACTTTATTTGGCAGTTTTCTTAGTTACTTTGGTATGTGGTATTTTAATTTTAGGAAGTCATTGTTTCTATCAGCGTTCGTTCAGATCTGTTGCTTACCCTTAGTTCTAATGCAGGACCAAAACATCATATCGACGGCTATTCCCAGTATAACCAACGAGTTCCACTCTTTAGACGACATTGGATGGTATGGATCCGCCTATTTATTGACAATGTGTGGTCTGTCGCTTGTTATGGGCAAGGTTTACAAATTCTACCCTGCCAAACCTCTCTTCTTAGCTGGTTGTTTCCTATTCGAAGTTGGCTCGGCTGTTTGTGGTTCGGCTCCCAACTCTATTGCCTTCATTTTCGGCCGTGCTATTGCAGGAATAGGATCGTCGGGGCTATTTTCGGGAGTCATGGTTATCATGTTCCACACCGTTCCATTACAGCAGCGGCCGATTTACCAAGGCGCTTTCGGGGCCATCTTCGGAATTGCATCAGTTATCGGCCCCCTTATTGGAGGTAGCTTTACCGATAGGGTAACATGGAGATGGTGTTTCTATATAAATATCCCTGTCGGGGCAGTATCGATTATTGTCACTTCATTGATCCTGCACTTACCCAACCAGAGGCTCGACACGAAGGCAACAGGTTGGGTTGAGAAGATCAAACAGCTAGACCCTATCGGCAACCTCATATTCCTCCCGGGAATAGTTTGTTTGATTTTGGCTCTTCAATGGGGAGGGACCGTGTATCCTTGGAACGACGCTCGCGTTATCGTCCTTCTGGTCCTTTGCGGTGTTCTATGTCTCGTCTTTATCGGTGTCCAGGTTTGGAAGAAGGAAGGTGCATCAATCCCACCGCGTATCATAAAGCAACGCAGCATCATCGCCGCCGTCTGGTATGGGTTTTTCAATGGTTCCGGCATGATAGTCCTGACGTACTACCTCCCTATCTGGTTCCAGGTCGTAAAAGGCACCAATGCTATCGGTTCTGGAATCATGATGATTCCCCTGGTCCTCTCAACTGTTGTCAGCTCCATCTTATCCGGCATTATGGTCTCCAAGCTTGGGTACTATGCCCCTTTCTTCTTGGTCAGCTCTATTATAATGCCAATAGGAGCTGGTCTCTTGACAACATTTACTCCATCTATTAGCGAGGGTAAGTGGATTGGATACCAGATACTCTTTGGAGTTGGCCTTGGGGTTGGCATGCAGCAGCCAATGAACATTGTGCAAACTGTCCTGGAGAGGCCAGATATCGCAACAGGGACTGCAATCATGATGTTTTCGCGCTTTCTCGGTTCGGCTATATTCCTACCAGTCGCTGAAAACGTCTTCCTGAATAGCCTCATCTCGAAGCTCTCTAATGTTCCTAGTATTAACCCTAGTTCCGTCACTGGAGGTGGTGCTACTGAGTTGAGGAATATGGTTTCTGGGGTCGAGTTAGAGACACTCCTTTCCGACTATAACGCAGCTATAATTGATGTCTTTTACATGGTGATAGCGACATGCGGTATCACTATCTTCGGCAGCGTTCTGGTGGAGTGGCGCAGTTTGAAAGCTCGCGCTCAAGAGCAGGCGAGCAAAATTAATGCTGGGGAGCCAACTAAAACTCAGGAATCTGTCTAATATCATTCGATCAACCAAATAAACCTCGATGTGTTATAGATTATATCTTTTAGTGTTGGATTGACTCTATATTACGTAATAAGATGAAAAGGGATGCAGGTAACGATTGTGTTCTGATTGGTTGATATTAAGGTAAGAGAAGAGGGGTTCTCCCGAGTAGGGAAAGATATCTATTGTACAAATGCGCGGGCTGTGCGTGGGCGGTGTGTGTGGGCGGTGTGTGTGGGCATAACATGGTCACGTGACGAGTCACATGACCGTTATCCCAACATTTAGAATTCTACTCTTGTATATAACTAGGTACCTAGGTAGCTATTATTATTATACCACCTGAAGCACCCGGACTGCAAACATTGGGCGCCTCCTATCAATCAATAAAAATGCCCCAAGACCATCGTGAGCCTACCCATAACTTGAGTGCATATCTATCTAGGTAACTTACTCTTCTAGCCTATCGCCGACTCTGTATACCTAAAGGCGCGCCCTTCGAACTAAGACCCTCTTCACCTGGGAAAGGGTGGGGTGCCTTCGCTACGAGATTGATCAAGCAAAGAGACCCGATCTTGATAGAGGAACCACTCTTCATTATTCGGAAGCCGTCCCAATACATTACAGATCAAGATGTTTTTGCGGCATTTCAACAGTTGACACCGGCTGCGAAACAGCAATTTTTACTTATTCGTGACAATGCCAGTGGTCCCTTCGGGAGACTGAGCGAACTTCTCGCGGAGAACGCCTTCGCTCTATTAGCCAACGCAGGACATGGCTTGTATCTGCTTCATTCACGTTTCAATCATTCCTGCATACCTAATGCCAAGGTCCCAGAGTCCAGTAGCGAGACCCTTACATTGTTCGCAATAAAGGAAATCGTAGCTGGCGAGGAGATCACCTTCTGTTATAATGCCGATTTTGAGGGCAGGACCAGACGTGAGCGCCACGAAGCACTACGTTTCGCCTGCGACTGCAAAGCCTGTCTACCCGGCACTCCCTTTCAACAGCTTAGCGACGTACGACGAAGATTCGTTCGTGGGTTGCAATACCTTGCACATGGTATTGACATAGATGGGAGGAGACAAGATTCCTCGTCTCCAATAATTGATGATCGTAAACTAAAAGAAGCAGCAGAAAACTTAAGTATTCCCCTCTGTAATAAATTAATCTATCAACTCTTGAGCTCATTTTTGTTGGAAGAGGAAGGATTGCTGGACTATCTCATGAGGGAAAGGATCGAACGCCCAATGGTGATATTATCGTCCTTATTTGAAACGGAGAGCAATGCCAGAATCGTCAAGGTTGCTATGACAGAACAGACTTTGCTGGGAAAGGTTCATATAGCTTTCAGGCTCTATGGGCGAGCAGATGCTGCTGATGAATTACTTCCAGAGATGCTTCGGATGCTACGCCGCATCTGAAGGGAGCTTACTTTCACAGTGTCTAGCGGTCTTTTAAATGCAATGTAATTAAGCGGGGATTGAGTGAAAGTTTGACACTGTAGATTCGTGAAGCCTGACAATCAGAGTTCTCAAGACGAATTAATACCCTCAATCAATTGTGTAAACTGATCATACAGCCAAATCGACTACCATGGTATAAAACTCCCCCTTAATTAAATTAAGGCCGCCACCCCTCAACCCGACATTATAGCATATCTTCCTGGACGATCAAGGAAATTCTAGCATGATTCATCAAACACGACCTTTAGGTATCTCATCGTACACCACAACTCCTCGCTGATATTATAAGAGTAAAAGATTCAAGCCGCACCATATCTAGTGATACCACCTAATAGGCGGTAACTATACCATACCCCTTCTTACTCTCGCGGGCTTTCCTGAGATCCTGTACTGCGCCTCCCGTAGCCGGGATGGTTTAGCAAAGGCGGGTTATAGGCGTGCGAGGGTTGAATCCTGTTTTCGTAACCGCCAGCACTGTTCACGCCCTCTTGCAGCTCGTTACTATCATCCCTCACACTTGCAACCTTTTCCTTGCCTTTCTTATCACTCCATGGCGAGTAGGCCTCACGGTCCGGGCTTATTGCAATACCGATGTTATCGGACTTCTCTATTGGCCATGCCATGTTAGGGCCTTCAACCCCACTGACGGGGCTATTATATTGAGAAGAGTAAGGCGAGAAGTAGGGTGTGAAGGCAGTCTGGGTTGATGCGCTGATGGGCGAGTCTTGCCAGCCACGGAGAGGCTTCTGACTAATAGGTGTCTCGAACACCTCACCACCTCCTTGGGACGAGGGCCAGTTCTTAGTGCTTTGCTCCCGACGGCGGAGATACGCCTTTCTCCGGCGCTTGCCATTGACAATAATCCCACATCCGACAATGGTAAGAATAACGGCAAGGCCACCAACGACAATACCAGCAATAGCACCGGTGTCCAAGGGGCCACTTATCCCTGGGGGAGAGAACGTGGCTGTAGGCGTAGGATCCGTTACATTCACGACGTCCGTAGAAAATATGTTACCCTGCAAGGGAAGGGTAGCTGGCGGCTCAAGTCTTAGTCTGCAGGCGCCATCCAGAATCGATATAACTGTAGTAGGAGATAGAAGTCAGCTTTTGCGGTAGTACGATAATTTACGATATATCATACAGTTGCTAAGATAGTTGTCGTCAGGTGAAGAGTTTAAGCAAGAGTGACATTTATCAAGATTATAGTCGGTCCACTTGTCACAGTAGCCATATATCGAGCTATCAGACGTAAGATTGCCGTACTTGATCGCTTCTTCGATGTTGGCGCAGGCGAAGCTGCGGAGGTTAGCATCAAAGTACAATGAGAAGCGAAAAGACACATACGAAGTGATGCACGGGCTTGTTCCAGACTCGAATAAACATAGGTTGACAGCATATCGCATATTATCTGACAGCATGAATTAGCAAATATGACGCATATAAGAGAGCGAATGAGGCCTTACAGAGCATATACTGTAAGTCGGATTTATTTTGCGCCCCGTTTGGTGTTGTGTAGGAACTCGTCGACTCGCAGCCGATACAGGTTTGGTAGACTTGGCCTGATGATGTGACGCTGTATGCCGAATCTTCGCAGACTATCATATCGTCTGTTGTTGAGCCAAGTACATTACCGCATTGCGTCTCGCATGTTGATCCCTCTGCGACAAGTAACGCAGCCGATGCATGCCAAAGGGCTGCGAACGACAGGACTCGGAACGTCGCCATCATGTTTCCTTGCCTCCTACGCGACATCTGTCTACGGGTCGAGCGTCTACGGTCGAGATGTCGGGTAACGAAGTATTATAGATTTAATAGATATCGTACCTAAGATATCCAGTACTTTCGACAGTCGTCCGGGATTCGAGGTAGATGTTATCTGCAGCCAAGATAATATTATATTCTTGGGGTCCAAGCAGCAATAGTTGCGCCGCAGAAAGACGTTCGTTTATAAAATCTCTGATACCTTTACTCAGAGAGAACCTCCGCTCAACCGTGTAGCAAGGGAACAGGAGCAGTGAGGGCGCTTCGTTAACGTAGTTTCATCCCTCTCTAATTGAAGTCACTCCTGAAGAGAAGACTATAAGCGCGAACGTCTTGATACTATTTGTCTTGTCCGCCTCATCGGATCGACGCACATCACCTCACTAGATCCATTCAGTGGACAAAATAGTCGGCAGAGCTATGCAAATCATGGAGAGGGGGGCCGTGCGGAGGCCATCACACACTCGATCAAGTCGGAGGATCGGGATTTTGCTATGGTTGTATGGTTAGTCCGGGGGGGAGAATCCAGGGGGGGAGAAGGAAAGAGTCCAATAGGATTTTAGAGCACGTGTGTTGGCATTGGTTCGGATACAAGGCCCCCTGCTCATGGCCCTGCTCATGGCACCCTGCCGAGTGGGGATGTAAGTAGATGGCTTCGGCTACGGCCGTTTATTGGAGATCAACATGACTCCGCTAATACATTCGTCCAATAGTTGAGTAAAGGAACGTTGCTCAGCATATCCCCCAAATCATCGATCCACCGAAATAACCTCAATTCGGAAAACGAACGCTTCGTCACACAAGCTGACAGGGCACGCTCACCTAAACACACCCTAATATGTAATTACTATGCAGAAAGCAACCCTCTTGGCCCTCATAGCTTCGGGGCTTTTGGGGGCCGCCTTATGCATGAAATGCTAAAATGGCGACGAGCCGAGAAATTAACCGTATCTATCGACTGTCATGAGGTAGAGGTATTTCTCTGCGATACTACTACGATCCTATCGTGGAGTGTATACCTGATCGTTCGCGTGGCTGTTTTGATCCGCGTATATGATGGGAGTTCACCCTGTGGTAATTCTATAATCGGTTTCGTCTCACGTATCGAATGAGGAGTTTCATACGAGCGAGTCTCCGGGAGAATTTCGGTGTGCTGGGCGACCCAAACTGTCGGGACTTGATGACGAAGCCGTTGGAAGTCTTACCCTCGCAAACGCTCGTACCGCGTAGCCAAGCAAGGACTTGATAGAGAGTGATCAGAGGACATATATTAAAGCAAGGTAGCAACCATAATATATAATTTAGTAGTTTACTGCTCACGGGACGTCTCGATTTTGGCTACGATGTGAGCGGCGCAGCTTAAATATGACCGAGACGGCATGCCGATTAATCGGATAACTCAATTCTCTTCCATTGATAATTCCCCAAGCCGACGAGATCATACCTTTTGCCTAAATGAACAGACATGGTATGAGCTTAAGCGCCAAATAAATATCCAAGAGTACGAAAGTTTGATCAATGAGGTTCACTTTTCAATCTTGCACCAACATACAGACAGCCCCCCTTCATGCTATTGGGCCGTTACCATCAGGTCAGTTACCAGAAAATTGAGGGAATAACATTGGCTCAAAGCACACATGCTATGTAGCATCACATTGAGTCGGCGCGTAGTTGAATTCAATAGGTAGTAAGCCGAGAGGGAATGAAACGAAGAAGGCATGTGAATTCGTTTCGGATGTATTCTAGCCTCAGCCGAACGCTTCGTCCCGAAATCCCAACATAATCGGCAAGCCGAGTATACAAAACTATTAAGCCTTCCGATATGTTTATATGTAAACCCATGTCCTTGCCCGTGAGTCTTGATTCACATTGGGAACATTACCTCGACTTTCAACACTTTCTATTTTTCCTCTCGCTCCCTTCTACGCATAGGGTGTCGTACTGTGTAGGATGAAGAGTCCATATCAACGACACGTCTATTACTACTGAGAAGTACAAGACATGGATAGTTAACATTGACTTTTATCGATCAAATGGCAGTTGCCTATCTACTGTCTACCGGGTGTATCCACCAAAGAAGTGTTGGTTCTATAGGGTAGAACTGATTGCTCTTCGATAGCAACGTCTGCTTCATAAAGCGTAAGACTTCTGCTTCTATATGTATAATATCATACGGAACTGACACGGGGCGTTAGCTCTCCTTAAACCCACAGACTTGCCTCAGTGGCTAGTAATGGTCCACCCCTTTGCTTCTCAAGTGAGATGTGCACTCTGTTCTAACGACACTACTCGACTTGGCATTCGAAGACCAAGGTGGCTATCATGTGCATTTTGTTTACTCGGCCTTTTCTCTTGATAGACATCTATGCTCAAGGTTGCACACAACATGGTCGCCTCTACTAGGATACCTTATGGCTAATAGGAGAGTCGCGCTGAGCCAGTGGACTGCGTCTTCTTATGCTGCGAGCTTCGGTGCTCAAGCTCTGGATGTTAAGGGAAACACTCATATGTCAGAAGCGCCAACGTGTTTTTTATGTCTCTACTTGCGCCTAACCTAGATAACTGACTATGCTAATCTGGGCTAATAGTTTATAGACGTGGAGTTCCAAACAGGATAGCCGAAATGGGTTTTATGTGTCTTGGCGGGCCTATCTGATTTCATAGGCCCAATATTCTAGTCTATAGGATTCTATATCAGCTCCTTGATATGGCATAGTCCCTCGACTCATGGCGACTACTATGAAGCTATTTCGAATAGGAGATATGCACCCTTCCCTATCAATCTCACGAATACCCGAGTAAAGATACTCGGCGACATTGGAGACGCTTCATGTTCTATCTACAAAATACCGTGGAAGATAACGTCCTCTAGGGACTCAGAAAGCTGTCTAATATTGACGCTCTTGATGACTGTAGGAACAATAGATTGACTACCTAGGTAGGTACACAATACGTCAAAGGATCTTCCATTCATCATTAACAATTCGATATTATGGAAGGTATACTTTAAATCATGCTTTCTCACCTCCCATACCCAGATCGTTGTGCGTCTTCGAAATAGCATCTCGGTTATGCCACTGTCAACAGCACTAAGCTAGGTACGTCACATTTCTGCAGGGGCTCAGCCCACTATGTATCCTTTTCATACATACCTACCTACCTAGGTTACCTAGGTAGTCAGGTATCCTCACCATACTTCGATAGTGACACGTGTGGAGAAGAACATGTTTTCTCTGGCGTCTATGTATGTACTATGTACATACGCAATATCGACCTACCCATACATACGCCTGGCCCCTCGTCGGATCCCATCACTCTGGAAGATCGCATGCGGAGCACTACCTTCTCAATCTCACCCACTCACGGGGGCGTATTTAGCGCTTTCGAGGTTGGCAGGGGTTCATCGGCAGACTGTTGGTGGGCTCTGGAGACTTTTCTGGCAGTCTACTGGCCTATCCGTGCCTCTGGGATTCTTCAGCAGCCTTTCCCGCCCCAACGACGTTTTGAGTTACACCACAGCTAGGTTAGAGATGTTCTGCAGCGGATCATTGATTATCGTCCAGCCACACCCTTAAAGCCGATTATTTACTACTACACCACCATTGAAGCTTCACCGGTGGTTCATAATGATTGTCCCAAGTCAATTAACCTAACCTAGGTGATTCATGGTCATCCGGGCCACCCACCAACCAAGTACGGTAAGTTGCCGTTGTTTTTGTAGTCCATACCATACGTTAGGTACTCGTCGAGTCACGAACGAAGTGAGGTTGCGCAAGAATCCAACCTTGAAGTGTTGGAGCAAAACTAATGATGGTTAGCCTTGCTTTACTTTTAAATCTTTATTTCTCCTGATTGAACTGCTCAGTACAGATTCAGCAAGGCCGCGAAGCTAAGAAGGTCAGTCAATAACCCATGAAGCGCTTATATTCGCAGTACTGTTGGCTGTGTGGCTAGACCCTCGTCCGGATACACGCATACTATTCCTAACCAGTCTCCTTTTCTTCGGTTTATTGTCCGATCACCCCTTGTCTTAAACGTGCTATCTCGTAGGCCTCGTAGGTGATAGACGTAGCATCACGATTTGACCCCAGCTATAATTAACACCCAAGCCCAAGCTCAAGCCCACCCTACC
The DNA here is from genome assembly GCF_022478715.1 of Daldinia decipiens. NCBI lineage: Eukaryota > Fungi > Ascomycota > Sordariomycetes > Xylariales > Hypoxylaceae > Daldinia > Daldinia decipiens. The sequence goes on along the minus strand of NW_026054554.1, from coordinate 416,395 downwards.
CTCCATAATATATGCTAGTGAATATGGTGTTATACATCCGCATTGATCAGCCTCTCCACTCTTGCGCTTTCCTTATCATTCAATCTGGTATTCCTTTTACCATATCCCGAACTTCTGCTTTCACTCGCGGGATCTCGAGTCGTGCGACCGTTGGGTGCGATACGATATCTGTACGCCACTACAAGACGGACGAGAACATTAGGTCAAATCACCTTTTACGTTCTACTTAAAGCGACAAGTCGTATCGGACCTAGAACTACCGATTCCGGCCTCTTCCTAATATCCATAGCTACCTGGGTACAAAATTAAACCTTAGCACTCCTCTTCTCCTCTTCTTCTCCGTCATATTCCTAGAAATCGTCAATACGGCCGCGTCTTAGGTTTCTATGAGACGGTGGGTGGAAAATGAGGATAGGGTGTCTGCAATTCGCCCCGAAGCTCGGGGACGTTAATAATAACCTCAACCGCGCCGACGCAGTCTTGAGTAAAGCGAATCCCGAGAACCTCGACCTGCTTTGTCTACCAGAGTTAGCTTTTTCAGGTATAGCCGTACCTAAAGTGCGTTTGAGTGTATTCAAATCATAACGCTGACTCACTCCATCAAGGTTATAACTTCAAGTCGCTTCAACAAATCAGCCCTTTCCTCGAGCCTCAAGGTTCTGGCGTAACTGCGCTCTGGGCGAGAACGGTCGCACTCAAATACAATTGCGTTACGATAGTCGGATACCCAGAGAGTTGTGATGTAAAGGCGAAATGGCCCACCGGACCCGAGTACTACAACTCGGCCATCGTCGTCAACGGCGAGGGAGAAACAATCGGCAATTATAGAAAGAGTTTCCTGTATTATACGGACGAGACATGGGCTCTGGAAGGCGGGGAAGGGTTCTGGCAAGGAACTATCCCGGGTCTTGGAAACAGAAACACCTCCCTAGGCATCTGTGTGTAGCCTTCACTATGAATCTTGGTATTTTTTCTAGCTAACAATTTGTCTAGGCATGGATATTAAGTGAGCGATATAAATGAACATATAGTTAACCCTACTGACTTTTCCTTTAGTCCATATAAGTTTGAGGCTCCTTTCCACGCTTTCGAATTCGCATTTCATGTCCTAGAGATGGGATCAAATCTCGTCATCCTTACGATGGCCTGGCTCACAAGGGAGGATGGTCGAATGTTCTCGCGCATGCCCAATGACCCGGATTTGGACACATTAACCTATTGGGTAACCAGATTAGAGCCGCTTATCAGAGCAGAAAGCGAAGAGGAAATCATCGTAGTTTTTGCAAATCGCTGTGGTATCGAGGATGACGCGGTTTACGCCGGGACCAGCGCCGTGATTGGAATAAAAGATGGCGAGGTCAGTGTTTATGGGATCCTTGGTAGGGGAGAGAAAGAGCTTCTGGTTGTGGATACAGATGCTGCCCCATATGCCAAGTTGGTATATCGGCCTGATGACAACGCATCAGCGGTTACTTCGACCGATGATGAGTCAAAAGGCGGTTCGTCCAATGCATCAGCTAGACCTGACAAGGAGGACCCTTCAAGGAGGTCGGAACAGCCTAGATCAACGGGAGGAAATGGTTCTACGAACACTCCAACGACCCAGACACCGAAGAACACCGACTCGGCCAGGATGTCTAAGACGCTCGCTCAGCCTATTTCACCATTGAGTGAGTCTACACTCGCTAACTATGAATCGATATCACCCGGTGGAGCCACCAAAGAATACGATTACGTACCCTTAGGCCGTGGTTCCAGAGCTGGAAGTGATAGAAGTACGAAATCTATGCAAGGCTCAATCGGTTCAGGCCGTTCGGGTACATCAAGGAAGTCGAAAGCTTCAAGTCGCACTCGAGCTTCTAAGAAGACCCTTGATTCTAAGGGTTTAGCCTCCCATCGTTTATCGTCTAAGAAAGTCAAGACAGCATCCCCTCGGATACACATCCCACCTACTAAGTCAGCAAATGATTCGATTCCGACTCCAACGGCACCAAGCCCGACTCCCTTGGCCGTCCGGCCTAAGCTTTCTATCCCGAAGGATGCTCATAGGCGCCCGCATATTCCCACACCCCATCCTAATTCGGGACAAAGTCATGTCCCAATGGAACAGCAGAATACAATCTTAACTCCGACCACAGCTTTTGACGATTTGAGCCCGCAATTTCCAGCCAGGTCCTTTTGGGCTCCTTCTGACTCGCGTCTGTGGAGTTCGATGGAACTACACGACGGGCCACCTATATCAGAACACTCATCAAGGTCTCCAAAGTCGATTACTGAAAATAAGTCCAGAGCCGCAGAAGTAGACGTGGAAGGCAGAAAGCCCTCACCACCTAAATCGCGTATTACTAGCCGATCGAGAAAACCTGAACGCCCGAACTCAGCGCTTGGCCAGAGGCCAGATTCGAGCACACTTGCTCAATACCCGGAGTCTTCTGTTGGGCAGAGAGCCGATACATCTTCGCCTTATCCAGATCGCCCCTCTTCGCCGAAATCACGAAATGCAAGTCGAAGTCGGCCTACTAACCCCATTCTCGTGGACGACCCTGTAGAACAACAATACTTCGACGCCGCAGAAGCTTCAGTCCTAATCGGTGCGAGCCCTAGCGTACTTAATAGCTCCGCGGCTAGAGGGCCTTCTGCCATATTCCGTCCAGACACACGCATGAGCAATGTCGAATCGACATATCGTCCTACATCTCAGGCCCCCCGGTCACGCAGTAACAGTTACAAGACCCAAGGTCCACCAGTCCAAGGGGCTGTAGAAAATTCTTGGCAACCTCGCGCCATCAGCCGTGGGCGGCAGCGAATACCGAAGGGTTTTACTGGAGCCTCCGATCATGCAGATATCAGCAGGAGAGGTGGCTCTCCAGAGTGGTCTGTTCAGGGGGACATGGACAGTGAGGATGATGATGAGATTGTGGAAGAGATCATTGTGCGACGCTCACCAAGCTGCGCAATTCATGGGGACAGACATAACCACATTGGCACTCCAGGACAAGAATCCAACCTGTACTCCAAAGATTCTAACGGGGAGAGTTTTGATTCGTCACGAGTTACCCCCGAGTCAAGTGGATCATTGAAGATTAAAAGTGCAACTGAAACCTCAGTTCAGCCTCTCGACAACGAACTTGAGGTACACTCAAACTTTTACGCATCTTCTAGCGAGACTCTTGCCAGCGCAGAAGGATCACTTACCGCACCCTGGTTCTTGTTTGATCCAAAGACACCAAAAGCCATGGTTTTTAAGATGGATGAGAATCATGCTACACCTAACACGCCTCGATCCGCTCCTTTCGCCCAGCCTCTGAAGATCGCGAAGCACATCGGACAAGAGGCGATAGATAAAGTTAGGCCGAAGAGTGCTGTCTGGTAGTAGTGGCACTTTAACGTGTAATGAGCTCGGGAATGGTTTGATGCACCTGGAAAATGTGTCACTATATTAAGCGAGGAGTTGGTTTGGTTAAGGACGGACATTCTTTCGATTCGGGCTCTGAATTCAAGTTATACCAAAACATGTAGATACTTACGTTAGGTAGACATAGCAATAGCAAGTCTCATTGAGGGCTGATTACCGGACTTTGACTGTGTAAAGTGAAAAGTTGGCAATGTCCTCACATTTCAAGGGAAATTCTAACAAAATAGATTAATTTAAGTGCCATATGCATCTTGGCCGTTCGCGGTTCGCGTTTTAAATATAGTCAAGCTATATGACTCTTTTAAACACGATACAAAGGTAATTTCGCAATTAACATTTGCTATTTTATTAGGATTCTCCCATATGGAAAGCTCTGGGAGTAGTAGAGCGCATATCTGGTGTTTGCCTCAGACATGTTGCAAAGCAAGACGGTTCCCGAACAGGATCTTTGCTCTTCTCGTGCAACGACAAACAAATTTCCCGGCGTATGTAGGTAAGCAACGTCCGAATCTGTTGTGAACCCGAAGTATTCGAGTCAAGTAGCTTGTAGTCGTAATCCTAGCGCTATTACATCGTTATCCATGTTACCAAGAGCTACTACACGGATGGTTGTCACACGATAATATGATATTGGCTCCATTTGTATGGTACAGGCCTCCCAGCTTACACGACACGACAAGTCAACTAACAACAATCAAACTAATATACAGAAAGCTATGACGTTTCGTACTGATTAGATCGTCAGAGGCTGAAACCGCGTTTTTGCTTTATCTCTAACCTTTCTAACTAGGACGCCTTGCGTTGACCGTTACCAATGCGACTAGACGCGTGGCTTTCCTAGGCTACCATCTCCAGTTCCAAAGTGGTCAATGGTGATTGATCGTACGGAGTAATCCTAATATCACGTCGGGAGGCTAGAGGATACTTACGTGGAAGCTGGCTTCGCGAGAAAAGGAAAAGGAAAAGGAATTGCGATCGTCAAACTGCCTGTCTATTATCCCGACGCGATTATGGTCTAGGATTGCGGGTGTCTGCATTGGCTGTCAGATCTGTGGGATGTCTCATTTTACGTAGTCCCGCTTCGAGGAGGACAATACAGCGTCATCTAAGGAAGCTGTATAAATACCTATGTAGGCATAGATCTCGAGGATAGTAACTGCCTATGAATATGGACAGTTCATCTTGAATTGACTGTTTTACTTCTCTTTCTAAGGTAAACCTCTGATACCATCGAAACCTCATCTCAAAATGCGGAAATTCGTAGTTCCATTACTTTGCCAACTCTTCGCGCTTCTAACCCACGGACAGAAGCATCCGCAGCCGGTTGGTAACTGGACCCTTTCCAACGCCGCCCGAACTCGCTCTGCTGGTAACGAAACTTGCGACTGGAAGTTCCTGCTCTCTCAGTCCGAAGCACCATCGAACAGCGCTCCTATGCTCTGCCGGTTCACAGTACATGCGGATAATGGACATGATTGCGACACTGCCACTTTCTCTGGTGTAGCCTGCAATGGAACTGAGAGGTATAGCGTTAACGGCGGACATGCCCCGGAAGGATTCATAGTCATGGTTCTACTTGATTTAGAGGAAAATGTCGAGGCATATTTCGGGTTCGACGACAAGGCGCTGAACAATGGCGCACATATTCCCGAGCAAATCATTGCTGCTTACCCACCGAAGACCCCCGGATCACCTCGTACTCGAAGCCTTCTTGAGAGACCCCGATCAGCGCGAGATAACATTACCGCGTGGACTGTTAAAAATATGTATCGGGGTTGGTTACAATTCTATACTGCACTTTAGCAAATGGGATGCTGATATCATGTCCAGCTGTAATCCCATCAGAACATCGTATCCTTATAGACATGCTCATCCTGGACGGTTCCCCTAACGGAGTGGTTTGCCAGCTCAGGTTACAAGCCCCTGAAGATGTGGATCCTAAGACGTGGGGATTCTCAAATGCTAAATGTATTGATAACGACTGGACGGTCCATTGGGGATATCTACCTGCCCAAGATGCAGGTGTGATGACACTCGTCCCGTAAGTCAGCCTACATCTCACATACCCGGAAGAACTATTTAGCTGATAATTGATGTTGTGAACAGGCCGAGCAGGGATAGCAATGCGTTCTTTGGATATAACGACATTAATTCGCATGAGGCACTAGGCACAGCTGGGCCAAGTCAGGTGCTGCCCTGCAATTGTGGTTGAGCTCAGGTAAATCCTACTGCATGGCTTCAACTAACAGATGACAAAGTAGGAGGGTTAGTGATTGAGGACAGCCATAGCAGGGACTTTACGATTTTAGAGACGTTAAGATGTAAAGATTGACAGATACCGAATATGCTAGTTTCTCTGCGCTTAATTACACACAAATTTTGCCTACGATCCAGTATTTCAGGTCTTGCCCCTGAGGCTAGGTATAGTATACTCTGCGTATTATCTTAGTAAACGGTTTCAGCCAAACCACTCTCACATTCACTCTTTGACAATATTCTTGTTTTATGATTGTATCACCAGGTAAGCTGTTTACATTTTACAGACCATCATAAATGGCAAGGCTGGGACACAGATGCTTGAGCTAGCCAACTCCATATGATAGTGCAGTAGTGTAAGCCCATTTCGCTCTAAGACTTCTGATAACGGATTGACTACTTCGAATCTACATTGACGTGGCATAACAAGGATTGGCCTCCCACATTATCATATGCAGACTAAGGGGCTCGATATATCAAGTGCATCGCTCGAGTAGTTTTGTATTTAACGGCTAACCACGCAGGTTGGGACGCCATAAGTATAAGTCAGTGTAGATACCATAGCGGAAATGGGGGGTTTCAGAGAACGGTTCTTTATGGGGAACGGTTCCTTATTAAAGAACGTTCCCTTGATTTCCGGCCTTTTATTGGCTGAAATCTAAGAATAATGGAGCTCGGGTTTTAAAAATTTACTACCGCCGTTTGATACGTATAAAATTGTTCTTTTTAAAAGAACCGTTTTTTTTTTAGGAATTATTCTCGTTAAATTTTTTTTTAAAATTTTTTTTTTAATAAAATGATATTATTAGAGTAAAGGTTATAAGGCTTAAAAACAATTAAATTTTCGAAATAATTTAATAAGATTGGCTATTTTGTTCTATTAATTTAACTGTTAAAATTTTAAACCTTATTATGGGGCTAATGCGGGAGTTTTAAGTTTAAGAACTACGTTTTTAAAATTTTTAAAATTTTTAGCTTTTTTAGCATTTTTCGGACCTATTTTTTAAGGAACGTTTTTTATTAGAGAACCGTTTTCTTTTTGAAAATTATTTTTACGATAGGGAACGGGGTAGCTGTTATAGTTTGAATGAATTATAGGGAACGGTTCTTAAATATAAGACAGTTCTACGTACCCCCCCTACCCCGCTATGGTATATATTTGGCCGCATAAGGAATTTCACATAGGTCTTTCCGATCGGTAGAGCAGCAACCGTGCGGCGTAGTAGAAGAAGCTAAATAAGTGCAGTAGAAGGATTTCATTCTGTTGTATCAAAAGAGATAGCACGCGAGGTAGATAAATGACTCTCGATATCCAATCTTTAGTATAAAATTTCGTACAGCATAGAGTTAATTTATACTTTATAAGTAAGAGTATTCTGGAATTTAGATGGCTACGATCGATTTACATCCGGCAATCTACATGTACGACCAACGTATGCGACTCCCCGGGTCCAGTGGCTTTTAAGTACCTAGTCTGGCAGACAATAAAGGCAACAGGGATGTATTGATATCATTTGCGCGAGAAGTTAACTCCTTCATATTAATTAAGCGCGATTAGGCCATCTTTTTGGGTTAGTTCCCGCGCGCAATCCTTTGCGGAGCTTCAGGTTTAAGCGCCGAAGCAATGGCTCTACTATTTACCCGATAGCAGGGTATTGGGATATTGATGTCAGGCAGAATCTATATGCACACGATGATCCCTACTATGTACTCGGATAAGTGTCGATGAATTGGGAGGGCGTTGAATGCCGATATTTACTCGCCAACATAGCGTAAAAAGGTAGCGATCGACTCTGATGATAGTTATATACTTTGTGTTTCGATATTCGCTCCGTTGAGTAACGGTTACTATTAGACCTATTAGACCATAGCTTATAAATGGAACACACAATCTCGATTTTGATAACAGATATCCAATCCCGTTAATTTAAAGGTGTAAATATGGTTGTTGAAGTCGCGTAGCGGACGTGAGATCAGATATTCCGGAAAAACTGGATCCCGCGCCGAATATTAGTGGAGCTTCGGCGTATCTTAGAAGAGGTAATGCCGGGTCAGAATGCACCTGCAATTCTATCGTAAGCGTAAGCGTACATAAGCGTAATTGAAAAAAAGTGGTGCTTCTTGCATCTGCAATGCAGCCGTTATCACTTTACATAGTACATCATTTATACGCGTTTAGATTCTATTCGTGGCCGTCCTACATTTACACTAAATCTTGCACTAACAAAATAAATAAAGGAGCCGATTAAACGCGATGAGGCAGCGAGGTCGACAAGCCTTGCCGGATTTACATCAAGGCTTTCATCTTCTCGAATTTCTTAACCTAGGTACCTGTTTCTATCCTAAATTCATTTCATTTCAATTATTACCTAGGTTTGAAGAATATGGCTATGGCTCATGAATCTAATGGAGCCATGGCCCCAAGTGGTAATCTAACTTGAGCTTCCCTTTTCTACTCGCTCTACCCGCTATCCCGCGGCCTCGTGCTCATGAGCGTTAACAAAATGTCTTAAACAGGTCATTACAGCTGAGGACCCCGGCCGGCCGCTTCTCTGGCCGGCGTTTACTAGACCCGCTTTACCAGACCCGCTGGATCTGCCTGTCATCGTTGCATGACAGCCTATCATTCCTTATACCCTTGTCTCTTCTTGGGTCAGCCCCAACCTCCCCCGTAGGCACCTGGCCAATCAATACCAACGATTCGACTTGGTTTACATTTCGCGCTTCTACCTCTTCCCGCTCTGTTGTTATTGGTTGCATGTTTTGTCGCCTGTCTATCCCCGGGCCTTGTCATTGCTCAGAGGCTTGCGAAGACCTGCCCAAGTGGACTCCTTGGCCGGCATATTGGCCGCTCTCAAGCTTTCGTCTTAACTTGCCCGCCCAGTCCCGTTGGCTGGGATATTGTTGTCGTTTCATTGGATCGTCTATGGTTGTTTTTTCTGGCCAAAGAAGACCCAGTCCTATTATCAGAAACATTCTCCACAAACGGACATAGACAAGCTTCTAGGCGCACTCTTTACTTAGCACAAGTGTAAAATTACCTGCGAGCTAACAGCATGTTCGACCTCCGTCATCTCCGCGCAGCCGCTTGCCTCGCGATGGGATGCGGGGTGGGCTGAAGTAGACGGTCATATATGAGATGGAGACCCCCCAACACGGCGGGCTTTGAGCCTCATACTCTTTACGGATATTGTTATCCACTAGCAGAGCCTGTTACTGTTGAACTGTTGAACTTCGGAGAGGATCTTGTCTACAGAAGTGGATCGTGGTGCTCGGAGGTTTGCCATGCGTTCTTCACCCCTATAGAACTCCCGTCCTCGTAACATCCTCATCTCTCCGCCTACCCTAGATTTCTTCGACTACAGATCGTCATATCCGTCAAAATGGTCTCTTCAGTCCTGAACCTTTGTGTGCTACTTCTGCTATTCGGTTCTGCCAACTCTCTCCAAGTTACGCCAGGGTCACCGTGTGCTGCAGTGTGCTTAGATCAACAAGATGGCAATGCACAAAACCCGGCAGCATCGTCAACGAACTCGTCAGACATCACTTGTCTCGATAGCGATTATAGTTCCTCGTCAAGTGGTATAAAATTCGAAAACTGTCTCAGCTGCCTAAAGGATAGCAAGGCTGTTAGCGGCTCCGAGAGTGACGTCTCTTGGTTCCTATGTGAGATTACTACCTACCTAAACTATGCTCTTCTGTATATGACCATAGTGACTGACATGAGCTTTGAAAGACAACTTGCGATATGCTGTTGATGTATGCGTTTTTGGTTCTCCAAATGCCCCAAAGGCCATCTCGTCCCCGTGCGATATTGATTATGGGTGTGCCCCTCTGGCCCAATCGCTAAAATATGGCATATCAAACCCGAACAATGCGTCAGAATTCGGATATTGCACAGCGGGAGATGGTGCTTTCAAGAGTGAATCCGTTGAGGCATGCTACCAATGCTTCCAAGCAAGTGATAACCAAGCCTACTTGGCTAACTGTACGATCTACATTAATATACGGGTATTGGAAAATGAGACTGACTAATGGATAATAGTTCTCATTGCTCTACAAGCTGGTTGCGAACAGACTCCTGCGCCGGGTAGCTTAATTGGGATCTCCGGAACACTGTTCTCTGATGTTCCAATCAAAATCACTGCGCCGCCTACTGATGACAGTGGTAACACTGATACGTCGAAGACTGACTCAAATCCGACATCGATGACCACTGGTGCCATAGTGGGTATCGCTATCGGAGGCGCACTACTATTTCTTGGCAGCCTGGGACTTTTTGTAGTTCACCATCGCCGCGAAAAGAAGGCCCGGGAACGCGATGCCATGGATTCGGATTATGATCCCCGAGGAGGAAATGGCTCCACCTCAGCGCCGAGCAAAGGAGCCTATACATCCTATGATGGAAAACCCCCGGTATCAATGATAAGCGACTACGAGCTCAAGGCCCAGAGAGCATACACAAACAATGCTAATTACTACGACCTCCTTGAGAAGGAGATGGCGGCACGGCGGGCAAACTACAACTTAGATCCACGACAGCTTCCTACTCACCCTGCCTACATTCCCGGAAACACGAGTCGGGGTCCTTCCAGAACAGCTTCCCCAGCGCCTCCGGCAACTGTGAAGTATCACGCACCAGACTCTTACGTCATGCAGCAATATCTGAACGCGGTCGAAGACGTTGTTTCGATACATCTCCCACCACCACCGTCATCGCACCCCCCATCTCGATCCTCGAACCGATCACCCTCTCCAGCGGATTCTGCAACGACGAGGCTCTTAAAGAATCCCCAACCCGTGGTTCAAGTCCCACTCCCCCCTCCCCCAGCTCGCCACAATAAGGTTCCGTCGCTGTCCATGCCCACGGTACCGCATATTAGGATACCAAAGAAGTATTCTCCGCCGGTGATCGCTATACAGGACGCGACACCGGTCGACGCACACGAAAATCAGCCTGGAAGTGATGCGCTGATATCAAAGCCGTTGACAATCCACGAGCGGCGGTTTCAAGATCGCGGGCTGTATATTACATCCTCCACGGATATCCTTGAGCAGCAAGTCGCACCGCCACCGCGGCTAGGAGAGGATCTGAAAGTAAGGACGGGGAATAGCTCTTTCTACGGTTAAACCCGTATTATGTACGATTTATGTATGGGTGTATATATCTGCATAGATACCCGAGGGACTTTTGGTAATATTAGGGATGGCGTTCCGGATGCTTCGCTTAGGACGAGGTATTAAAAAACTGGAATGGCATAGCATTCATTGAATGGGAAACGAACGGGAGACGATGCATATAATTACATGGCGCATACAGAAGCCATCTTACAGTTACTCGACGTAACAAGTTGCCCATCGTGCTGGTAATCCGACCTCAGATGGCGTGGAATATTGTACATAGACAGATAGTCATATTATAAGACAAATGAAAGGAAATAAAAATCCAGTAATAAGACTGCAATTAAGTTATTACTTTATATTGACTCATTCCTATGGACAAACTACTCCTAGTCTATTAAATTCGGCGCATCTAACCCAGACGTCGTCCAGGCCCCTGACTCCGCCACGAATCTGGCAGAGGACCTGTCCTTCCTCTACCAGTAGGGGGGGCAACCGCCTGTCCGTAAACAGTATTATGGACCCTAGGCGTACTCATGATCCATGAAATGAACCGCGGCGTGGGAATTAGATTTGGACCATGTCCAAACTCGGGGTATATGCGAGTGAGAAAGTCGTGGAGATGAGCGGCGACTAGACCAGTCAATCCAATCTTCAAATTCTCCCAGCCGTTCGGGAAAAGAAGCTGTACGAGCAAAAGGCAATAAGGCATAAGCTGCGCGGGAATAGTGATAACGTAGAAGTGTGCGTTCATCCCTCGCTGATCCTGTGTCGCTGTGTAGCACAATGCGATAAGTAGCGCTTGTAGTAACATGAAGCCACCCGTGAAGAGCGCATTCAAAGGCTAATGCACTAGTTAGCAAGCTGCTCCTGTCTCGAAGCAATGTCAAGATTGTAGGAACTAAGGCTAAGTATGTAGGGCGCTACAAACCACCCGAGCAAATGTGTCCGAAGACATTGCTCGAGTCATCCAATTAGACATCCCACCATGCCCACACTCCGGACTGACCCTAAATGAGGTATGCGAATGACGGGCCAGCCACAGTGCAGGGGTGATCTTCCTCATCTCCAGGAACCGTCATAGCTGTAGAGGAAATCCACTATGCGGGCAGATATGTGAGGTGTTTGGTGAAAGAGACGATCCATCTCTTAACAGGTGATGGGTTACGGACAGTACAGAGATATGACCTACCAGTATAATGCTAGCGATGAAAAGGAGATACCATATCATGTCCTCCTTCTTCGAGAACTTCGAGTTACCCGTCTCGAGCTGGCTCAGATATGTGAAAACGAAGTAGGTATCAAACAACACACCCAACCCTGCTCCCGTCAAAAGGAAACTCGTTACGATAAGATATAGAGCGGGTGGGAACTTGATGAGCCGCGAATAGTGGAAGATGAAGGGCTCGGCATTTAGCATGCCTGTGTAGACTCCTACAGAACAGAGGAACACCGCCGTCGCGATCGTCCTATTAAGAGACTGTTAGGTTTGTGAGGGTTTCAAAGCAGAGGCGAGAATGCGACTAACCTGGCGATCGGAGGGGTGCTCATGTAGACACTAACCATGTCCGCCATGATTGCGGTGTTTTAAGAATAGGTAGGTATTCAGTCAACTGCTCCAGGTATGAAAATGGTTACGAAATGTTGGCAAGAATAGAGATGTTTTGCAGCTCCTATTGCAGTGAAGAAATAGAAAGCAGCAAAGACACGTATGCTTTCAACACGACTACAAGAGCCTCAGGGTGGCAATGACGAAGATGGTGGCACGGCACACGGGGAGGCAGACAGCGCTGCCGTTTGCATGGTTGGCCAATTGGAAATCTACCTCGGTCGGGAGAGGAACGACAGGAATAGAAGGTGAAAGAAAGAGGATTTTCTGTTGCGTGTCAAATTTGAGCGAGAAAAAAATATTTAGGTAGATATGTACCTTATGTAAGCCTCAGTCTAGCCTCTGAGACCCACTTATCCAGTACGTAGAGGCACGTGATACGGCTAGCATTGGGGACCTTATGTAACCCGTAGTGTCCTTTTATGTAGTTCTCTTATTGAAGCCTGCGAAGAGCTAGGAGAAAAGCGTTGAGTTTAATTGGCTTAGAACAACTTATTGCATTTACCTAGTGTTGTTTCTCATTGTAAGCACTGCTTGATGCTGAAGATAAAGTCTATTTCCGATAACTATCACTAATAGTAAAATCTGACCACTTATGCAATCATCCGTTATAACTCTGTAGAGGTTCCAGATACGACCGTTCGCATAACAAGAATTTCTAAGAAGGACCTGTCAAACTTACAGAACTTACGGAACTTCCAATAGACACGTCAGATCATTACCCGAGTTTCTACCAAACTTAATTTAATATTTTGACGGTCAAAGCAAACTGCCCCTATTAGTGGTATATTAACTACCTACCTCCTAACCTACCTACATAAGTGATGTATAATAAAGTACCTAAGTCATATTTAAAGTTACCTGATAAGTTAGCAAGTTCAGTAATAGACTTTCCTCAAAAAGGGTCCTCGCCATCCGGAGAAACATTTTTTATGTTTATCAAGAAACTCTGAGCTTTCAGGAATATAAACATAACAGTAGATCGACTTTCCAACGCATTCATTCGATCGTTTTATGTGTCCTGGTCAAGTAAACCCTCCATAATCAAGATGCGTTTCTTTATCATAGCTTTCGCTGTCGCCGTTCTTGGGCAGGATGTCCAGCCTTTAGATACCTGGACGCTCTACAACAGCACTATCACATGCGACCTTAAAAGCTGTCAATATAACTTCTTCACGCACAAACACGAGTCGGGAGAGACGGTCCAGTGTTCCCTCAACATGACAGGGACTCCTAGCTTGACTACTCTCTTCGTCGACCAGATCTGTCAGCCAGATCCCCTTCACACACTTACTCTGAGTTGGGCACCCGACCGTTCGGTTATACTATGCATCGCAGACATCCACGAACGCGCGAACGCATTCTATGGACTCGAGAGATGGGAGGTTGCCGATAACAGGGTCGTCCCAAATAAGACGGAATTCGCGTGGAGGGCTGGCGAAGTTCCGCTTCCAAGCACTACCTTCACACGGCCAGTCCCGACATTGCAGGAGTAATATCTAATGGGTACCTCGGAACCAGCCCTAGTATGCTCTGTTACGGTTGTATTAATCTGCTACGACGACCATTCTGTCTCGTCAAAATGGATACCTTGCTCGGAACGCGCTTGATATGTCAAGAATGATAAATGATAAAGCGTCTTGTGTTTGGAAAGGGGGTAGAAAAAGGGGAAATGCATTAGTGATATCTATGTACGATAGGTATGTTATGATAGCGAAATAATCTGCATGCTAGACCTGCAGATGATACATTGCCTACTTGATGTTTTCTGTTAAAGCTTACACTGGGAATTTTCATGTAGATCTCATGAGTTCCTATATACTCTTTAGATCAAACAGAATGTCCACTCATGGAGTATTAGTATGAATAGGAAGGTCTGGTGAAAAGTCAATTCGTAAGATTCAAAAGCAAATTTGAAGGTGAAATCCGTAGTAGGATTATACCATGGTCAATATTCTTGAGGACATTTATGTAAGACACAGCTGCTTCATGTTGTTAGTCTCACTTTTCTTCTCAATTTGGTCGTATCTTCTCGTTCAAACAACATGGATTATGATAGGTTGAGATTACGCTTCAATCCTTTACAGGTGGGGTACCGGATATATATATCCCTAGGTTAGGTCTAACTTGTTTTATCCATCGTTCTTCTGTTTGCGCTTACAGCGTCGTGCGATTATTATAAATCTTCTTCTTTCTCTAGTAACACTGCTCTATGTTATCCTCTGGAAAAAGAACAAGATATCTTCGAATCCCTCTACCCTTGATCAACGTATTCTCTCGAAAAGGGGTAAAAATGTCGGGTCACGTGTCCGACGTTCGCGGCTCTACGGAGAACACCATAGAGTTTGTGTCTATACAAACTGAATATGTCCTTTGTTCTAGATGTCTCATCTAGAATCCTGACAGAGGAGTCTATATCTTCTTCGTTATTGGGGCCTATCTACTCATATACTATGGGCATAGGACCCTTCTTCTCTTTAATGATGCAGTTTAAAACCCCCCGGGCACCCTCTTTGGAAAAGACCTTCCGGGTCGTACTTGTTGCTGACCTCAACAAGATACCCCTTATTGTATTCACCGTAAGATCCAATGGGGTCCTGGTCGACGAATGCATAATTCATATATACGTAAGGTACCAATTTGCCTTTGTTGGATGCTTCTGCTTTCATCTTTTCGAGCGCGCCTTTCATCATCTCTAAAACCCTCGTATCATCCTCCGCATTTTGCCAATAAGAAAGTAGTAAAACTGATACGAGGGGTCCGTCGGCGGCATTCAGACCCAGGGAATTACCCCCATGCTGAGCTGATTTCTCTAGTAGCGAGACGGGATATGGTTGGAGGGTGAAAGAACACCTTAAGCCTTCTACTAGCTTAATGGGTTCGAGTGCTTTCTTGTATATTTGGGAAGCGGTTATCAAGGTAGCAGCATCACTTTTTACGGTGATGTTCATGTATACACACCTATTTCACGATGAGCCTTGGAAAATATATAATGAGTAATGAATGGGGGGTGACCGAACTAACCGTGTTCCTATTGAGACACCTGCAGCTTGATCAGTGGCAGCTTCCTTTAGTGTCAACATCCTCATGGAGCTGAATTGATCAATCCGCGGTTGTACCGATGTGAATGCCTCAAGTTCTGGCGGATTTTCTACACCTTGGGTGTAGTAAACTGTATTAAGGCCTACTGCTTCTTTGCTAAGGGCTCCTGAATATCCGATACTGACCATGATATGGGTTTCATGGGAGGGAGTTGGTTGGTTGAGCTCCTTTGCCAATTTTTCGATCTGGCCAGGGATTCCTGGGAGAAAGTAAAATATGTTACCGCCCCAAATAGGTCCCTGGGGAAAAGTCCTGAAATCGTAACGTGTAACAATACCAAAGTTGTTACCACCACCTCGCAAAGCTTTCCACAAGTCGGAATATTGCTTGGCACTGGCATTGATGATTTCCCCTGAAGCCAATACAATCTCATAGTTGACAACATTGTCGGATATAAATCCTTCGCGGGAAGAGAAGAATGAAAGGCCGCCTATCAATATTCAGCTCTGGCTCTGGGATAGGGATAGTTATATATCAAATTCATAGATGTCTCTTACCTTGGAGCGCAAGCCCACCAATTCCACAGTTATTAGCTCGACCACCAGCGACGCCAAGGCCCTTGCCGTCAAGCTTATCGTAGACGGCGCCCCAGCGCTCACCAGCCCCAATTTGCACTAGGCCTTCGTCCATCTTGATCTCTATCCCTGTAAGAAGGCCTAGGTCAACGGTGATGCCACCTTGGATATTAGCACAGCTAGGCGCTGGTTGTTGGCCTCCCCCACGAACAGCAAATTTGGTGTCTCCTTTCGAGGCAAAATGCTGAATTGTCCTCACGAACGCAACAACATCTTGTTTAGATCGGGGTTGAAATATGCAAGCTGGCTTAAGATCGCTTTCTAGCTGAGAAAGATACGAAGAGTTCAAGTTTTCGTACTCTGCCGTACCCCGAAGAGAGAATTGACCGTCTGGGATAGCCTGCCTTAACGCGTCGATAGCCCGCGATGAATCCATTCTGACTGGTAGTGTAATGATACTAGATATTACATGTCATTTCTCTAAGTCTTATCGCCTGTTTATTTATTTACTAAGTAGCTGTCCATCCTTTTATAGGCATCCAAGAAATAAGGGAATGATGTTATCCTGGAGGTAGAAGGGAAGAATGAGTGGGCGGGGCTTTTCGGCACATCTATGCCTGCCAAGGCGTAAATCCATCTTCTAAGCTCAACTTGATGCTGTATGTAAGGTATCCACAGGGATTTGAATCAAGTCAAGAGAGAAAAAGTAACAAAAAGCTAGTCGTAAACTCTATAAATAGTTTTTATCCCTGTGATGGTCTACATTAGCTAGAAAAATCCGAAGTTATCCAGTGTCTTGAAGAATATGGTCCCTGAACAGAACAAGTTAGCTCCCTGGATTTCCTTCGTTAGGTTCCTAGGTATGTAAAGTAATCCGAGTCTGGAGCTCTTGGTAACCGGGTATGATGCATCACCGGCTTTCTTAGCAGCTTAAGAGGTAGTCAGTCAGATAAATCAGCGTAAAAATGTACCAATCAGAAGTCATTGTGCCACGCCTTAACCTGGTATAGCTTAGTAAAACTAAGCCAATCATAGTATAGCATCATTACTACCTAACGTACCCAGATAGTATCATCCTCAGACTCCTTCAGCACATAGGGATTGCGGGTCAACGGCTTAGAAGGCTTACAGGCCGGTAAGGAGTTGTCAATATCGTATTGAGCACTTCAATAGCTGTATACCCGTAACTGAGAAGACTTCTTCTGATATCCCCCTCATATTAACTAATAAGCCATTGTGGCAAGAGCAGTACCCAAGATGCTGTGCCCCTTATAGACATAGTTAGCGTAAGCGTCCGGATGACTGCCGTGATATTCAAGTCGTGCGATACGACTCCGCACGTAAAGGCTAGTGGGAATGGTTTAGTGTGTTTAACATCCTAACCATACTAGCCGGCTCATTAGCGATACTTTTTGTGCTGTATTTCTTGGCAGCCCTTTAGAAGGAATATAATATTGCCATCTGCTATAACCATTGTCGCCGTTTACTATTTTTTGTGCATTATGACCATCGTTACTATATTATTCTCCTTGTTTACGGACAAGTCAGAGCTCTGGAACATGTGGCAGACATTTGCACAAATAATCACAGGTGCCACTACCCCTATTCTAAAGGGCACCAGCAATCTACAAGATAAAGAAGTAGACACTTCAATACAATTGAAGTTCTCGTACTAGAGGGGGAAGATGGTGTTAAGATGAGGGGGGATAACGCCGAGAGCAAGACAGGTAGATGGTAGATTGTGAAGGGATTTAGGGCGACCAGATCTGCCCAAGTATAAACATGCGTCAAATGTGCGTATTATATTAAGCTACAAACTTATTATAACTAACTAGGTCTAGTATCGAAGTATGGAAAGAGGTAGTATACTGATTTCTATCATATCAATAGTTAACTGAAAAAGTTGTTCTTGTCTTGCCAGAGCTCCTACCCCTATGTTATCTAGTTGAGATTATTGTTATATTATCTTACCAAGGGTTAAGAGAAATACAGTAGTCATATATTAGACATGTCTGAATTATTTACCCGAAGATATATAAGTTAGAAATTGTGAATACCTAGCAAAATATATTAAATAATATATAGTTGCTTAATTCACCATTATCTTCTCTTGTTTTACATAGGTAGGTACCTAGGTATCTATCTATATCGTAGAAATCATACAGTTATTCGAGCTTGTACTTAGTGTCTCTCTGAGGTGATTTTCCTCTCTTTCTTAGAAGGTATTCTACTGCCTGTAATACATTACTACAAAGCATACTGCTGGTGGCATTGCCGGTACCTTAGGAGGTATCTACCTAATGTATACCCCGCGTTCTGACTTTCACCGCGTTGCTATGCAGCACTGCCTTCACGAATATTTCGTTCACGAGCTTCTCTACCTAACTACTGTAGATCTAGGTTCTCTAATTAGGTACCTACCCTAGGTGGGTACTTATCCTCAAGTTAACTTAGGTACCTAAAGTACTAACTTAGCCTATTGTTTGTATGGCTAGGTACTCCTTTTGCTATAGTCTAGGTCGTAGTGGTGGTGGTTGTAGGCAATAGCAGGTACTTGCTTTTGATTTAGGCAGTCGCCGTTTCCGTAGGCAGTTGCGAATTCCTCACGAGCTTCCGGCACTACAGTAACGAGGCCATTCAGATCTCTATTGGATTTTTCGCCGACAAGATCAAAATTTTCTCTTTTCCTTCTACAACCCGCGATAAACACCAATACTTACTCATAGCCAGGGTATAGTCGCCTATATTCAGCAAAAGATCGCTCACAACACCTACATTTGAAGCAATACAAAGTTGGGTGACCAAGTTTAGTTAGCTACCTATGCAAAGATGGCTGCGCGTAAGTTTCCCTGAACTACCTCCCATAACTCCCCTTCTACCAGACAAAACCCATAATATTATATATTCTTTATCACAGACTACATTTAATACTAGATATTTAACCCTATTAACACTTGTTTAATTGTAGAACCCCCCCATATTGCATTGCCGACCGGCGATCCGACCGGCGACGTTCCTGAAAGCGAGCTCTCTTAGCAAGAGAAAGCTCGAAAAAAGGGACGAACGCCACTTCCCAGCCTCTCTCCCAAGAGACTAGCAGAAATAAACCACATTGACCACGCGAGAGTGGAAGCAGACAGCAGCAATGCTCACACGCGTCGCTTGGAACAACCACAACCCAAAGCTACTAAGCGTCGAGAACTTCCATTACTGCAATGCAATATTTGCGGAAAGCTCCTTAAGGGGCCCACCGTCTTAAGGTGTCATAAAAGGACTATTCATATCGGCACGCGTTGCTATTGGGGGGCTTGTATTCGGACGTTCATCAGCACCGAAGCACTCATTGAACACCTGAAAGAACATCAGACTATAGAATCGGCAGGTGACAAGCCTGGCGAGTTAATCTGCCACTGGCCCGGTTGTGGCCATCCCCATTCATACATCCACGAGCTGTACCGACATATTCGAATTCACAACGGTGATATGCATCAAATTTACTAGTCGAAGCGTATTCAAAGCTGCTTTGCGACATTGATATAGTAGCCACCAGCATAGAAACGGCAATATTGATGGCTCTTCTTGAGATCTTCTCGATCTTTTGCATGCAACCTCCAGAGAAATGGTTTTCTGTCTTTCCTCAATCAGGAATATGACTTCAACTTCGCTATAGCTTTCTATTTGCGTTGTTTTCGACCACCGCTTTAATAAAGACTTTCATCTTGCGTATCTGCAGAAAATAAGGAACAGATTAACCGTGGCTAAATCAAGGAACTGGATTAAGGAGTAAAGTACCTAATTATAACTACCTCCTTATGTACCTAGTCCTCAGCTGCTCTTTCATGTGATTCTAAGTGAAGAGGTTCATCCTTCAATACTGTCATCCGTTTTCTTATCAACTCTGCCGTTGATATATGGTGTCTTATCTCTGCCAAATCCAATGGAACCTTGCCGTTTTTATTCTTCACTAATACATCTGCACCGTTGCTAAGTAGCAAATCCACGCATGCAAGATGCCCCCTTTGAGCAGCCAGGTGCAGCGGTGTTTGTCCATCATGATCGTAGCTATTGATAGTAACTCTCGATTCTACTAGAGCCTGGATAACTTTCAAGGAGCCTTGTTCAGCTGCATAATGTAGAGCTGTTCTTTGCTTCTCAAGGTAGTGGCCTTGTGCATTGAACCCTGCTTTTATGAGTCGTACGGTAGAATCAACTAACCCTGCTCGGACAGATCGTACTACTGCTACCTTTTCCATTTGTGCTCCGCGGTATAGTAACAGCTGTGCAATTTCTTCGTCTGCTTGGGATATGGCTGTTATGAGGGCCTTGTTAAGCCCTGCTAGGCCTATTCCCCTGTCAAGGAGTAGCTTTGTAATGTTAGTCCGGCTTTGAGCTACAGCATGAAAGAGAAAATTCTCCCCCCGCTCAGTTGGGACACCGTTTTCAATGAGGTAAGTCGCAATATCAACATGATCTAATTGGCAGGCTTGAAGTAGTGCTGGGCGTACGATTCCTGGATCTCGTAACAGTTGAGCATTGTGATGGACAAGTAACTCCAGGTTGCTTTTATGTCCATTGGAAGCGGCTATTATTGCAGCTCTCCCTTCTATTTCGGATCCGCCGTGCTCCTTCTTCAAGAGAAGGGAGAGCATGTTAGTATCGTTTGCTTTTGCTGCCAAGACCAAAGGCTCTATTTCTTTTCTAGATATTAATTGCTTCATCGGATTTATGGAGCATGAAAGGATGGATTCTACGATGGATACATTGCCATTTCTGATAGCGTGTTCCAAAACGTTGCTCCAAGCTGTAGCATTATCAACTAGATCCCCATAATTGCAATATTCGGGCCGTCCTATATCTAGACGGTGAGCATCATATAGATATTGTATAACATCAAACCAGTTATTGGCGCAAGCAAGCCATATGGGATGAAATGGTCGAGAAACGATGTTGGCATTTTCCCAGAATCGATTTTCGGCGGATAATATATCAGAATCCGGTTCTTTAGATTGCAATATTTCACACCAGAGAACGAAAGCAGGAGTGATCAATAGGAAATGAGGATCTATAAGAAACTCCTTTATAAGCCTCGATAATGGTTCCGATTCCCGGAGGTTGGAACTATTACGCGCATGGGATACCCAAAAATGCGCGGTATAAATAATGGGCTCCGATTGAAGACCTGAAGTAAGGTCACTAACGAATTGGGATATAGAACGTTTTCGTGATTCGTATTCCGCGTTAGTCCCCTGAGTATACCCAACTCCTAGATAGCCTGGGGAAGACTTTTTTACCTCGCTGTTGATGGTTTCGGTGATAATGCCTGGGGTTTGGAGTAGTTGCGTCGTGAGATAGCGAAGGCAAGCAACTGTGATGAAGCTATTGCTCTGGACGGAAAGAAACGTCTGTATGCCGCGCTTTGAAATACCCTCGAAAAACTCTCTCACCGATAAATGAGCGAACTCAAAAGCTTCTCCTCGGATAACGATGAGGTTTGAACAGACGTCGGTAACCTCGGCCCCGCTGAAAGTATTACTCTTTTCAGGAGACAGAGAAGAGGACGCAATAGACGCAAAGGCGTCGATGGAGAGAGGTTTTTTGGCATACATAAGCCACTGGAATGTAAAATTCGCAAGTGCTGCAGCGTGGTCCCCTGACTCTAAGATACTCTGGTAGATTTCCCAATAGGAACCTTCTAGAGTAGAGGGAAGAACACCGAGGCGAGCTTTGACATCTGCCGCCACTTTTAATGGACGAAGGGATTGAATTTGAAGATCTACCCATCGAAACCTGGATGATGAGCTTAGTACGAAGTTTTAAATTATTGGAGGGACGATACGACAACTTACATTCCCCGGGCGCCTTTAACTAACGTCTCGATAATTTCATCTCGTAGAGAATCAGGTAAGTTATTTCGTAGCAGCCTTGCCGAAGCTAACTGATCCTTGCTATTGCAATATTGTTAGTTTTTTATCTTTGCACTGGAACCATATTTCTGGGAAGTAAGACCACTTACATGAACGCCGAGATGTCTCCAGCGTTATCATCCGCATCGATATACACGTTGGGTGATCCCTCCAAGTGTAGCGCGATATCGTAATTGTCTCGGCTAGAAACAAATATTTTGAGTAAATTAGGCGACTCTTGGAGAATTTGACTCAACGCATCCATTAACTCCTGGCGATCCTGTAATTCCACTTCGTCCAGGGCATCAATAACTACCGTCGCTGTCGGATAATGATCCATGAGTGCTGACAAAATTCCTATAGACTCCTCAGTATCCCAATGCTGGTCTTCAAACCCTTCGAAACCGGCGATGGCATCTTCATAATGTTCTACCACAGGTGGAAGAATTGGATTGTCAGTTCCCTGGCTGGCTAATTGACGTACGAGGCTAGCTAGGATCTTGCTGCACTGAGCTCGAAAGGGTTCGGCTGGGTTTCGCATACAGTAAAAGTATGCAAGATTATCGCAATTTCCTAGTTCATCAATCACAATGGATGCCAATTTGGTCTTTCCACAGCCTGGTATCCCGCTACATAGGATATGTTATTAGTAATTGTAGTATCTGATAGATTCTTCCGAGATGCTGAAATTAAGTTACAAGGCTATAAGGGAATGGGAAAATGCCCACTGGATATTACCCCTAGAGCAGGAGTTGAAGTGGAGAGGAATAAGAAATCATCAAAAACTTACTGTAGCCATAGAACCGAAGAGACACTTTCTTCACGCCATATTTTATATTCCTTTTTCTTGAATAACCACTGTCCAGAATTCTTCAAGCGACCTCGCTTAACTGTTTTGTGGTGTGCTGCGTATGGGATAGTGGAGATAGCCCTCAGAACCTGTGCTCTCGTATCTCGCTCGAGATTATCGTTTATTGTTTGAACATGGTGGTCAATCCTCTGGACTGGCTCTTCAAGATTTTGTAGCTCAGTGGAAAAGGACCTGAAGTCGCTGTTTTGAGCTATCTGTGCCGCTGTCACATTCTTAAGGCTTTCAAGTATGGTCTGTGACTTCTCAGATTCCGCAAGTTCAAGGAGGTCCCAAAGATCCTTTTTTGTAGTTGTGATGGTTGAATACTTTGCTTCAAGTTCAGTCTTAGAAACTACCACGCTCTTCATGAACCGAATCACCCAGTTCTTTCCATAATAGTGAAGTATTGAGGAGAGATAATTCAGAATAGAGACGTAAAGCGATACGACGGACTTAGAAAGCTGTTCAAAAACCTTCATCCTAGAAGGAGTTCAATTAGTCCAGGTTAACACTAAGAGATGAACTCGATACTGGAATTCCTAGATGTTACAAGGAAACTGTATCGTGCATACCTGGAATGCTCCGGCTGTAGAAAGTGACGTTCAATAATACTGCAACTAGCAATGATATTGGCTACACTTTCAATAGATTGCAATACGTATCCAAATGCTTCTACGTCGTTCACTGTAGCTTTCATAATCAACCTCACAGCTGCCCATGGAAGTGCAGCACTGACGGGATCATATTGGATAGCGATATCACCAAACATCTGCGAAATAATTTAGCTTCAAAAGTCTCTTTTATAACTATAATAAAACATGAAGTAGTATTATGTATGTAAAATCTTACCAAAAACTTGTCGACCCATACAGCAATCTTCTCAAGCACGTCGCGTAATATAATCGTACGCCCTTTGAGAGTAACCTTCCACCTTTTCTTAATACACTCGTCTTTCTTTTCATTCGTTGCTTTAAGGACATCGTTTAGAGTTGCCAAGGGCTCTTGTTTGGATATACCATCTAATTCAAAGCAGCCGCCTTCCTGTTTCCTAAGCTGTTCGATAGCGAGAGTCCACGTATGGTGATAGAGTTTAGGGCTGATATCTTTTTCAACTAGTGTTTCAATGGTTTTGCTGGTGTTGGTCATTTTAGTGCGATAAATGACCGTGATTTTCCTTTAGATGTTGAGGCTTCAACTGCGAGTTATCATTTCGCCACGGTAGCGTCGTATGCATCGTGTTATAGATATAGCCTGTAAGTGCTTAAGTGCTTATACACGTGACTATGGTACTTTTGTATTAGAAGTAGCAGGCTGGGTGATGAATGATACTAAAGACGTGAACTACACTTGAGTAATTTGTTATAAATAAGATAACTTCGGATTATAAAGCTAGTTAAGTGAAAACTTCTATGTGACCTGATTTACGTATTTTATACTATAGACTTGTATAAACACAAAAACGTTGAATAAGTGTAACCTTTGCACCGAAAGCAGTTGAGATACATATAACAGGTACCTAATGCTTAGAAGGATATAAGTAGCTTAAGGATGGTTCTTCAACAACTGCAGTCACCTGCTGGGCACGTGGCAGCGCCCCTCAGCGGCCCATACCGTTCGGCAGATAAAAAACCGCCAAGTATGAGTCAAAATCGATCCGCTTTCTTAATCCAATTGTCCTATAAGAGTTCATCGTGAGAAACTCGATCCGTCGTTCTTTTATCTGGGCACGGTCGAATGTTTCCCATGGCTCTTCAAAGCTCGTTGTGTCGGGTTTCCAGCCAATTGCGTCAATTAACCATAACCATAACCACCAAAGTCCCGGGTGCTCGTTTCTACTCGGCTCCTGTCAGTGGAAGCATTCCTGCTGCAAAGAGAAAATATGTTCCAACTAGCGGTACTTATCCGCAAGGATTCAAGGTTTCGGGAACGATAGTTGGTGTTAAGCCAAAAAATACAACCAAACCCGACCTTGCTTTCATCACCTCGAGCACACCATGTGCTGCAGCGGCCGTCTTCACCAAGAACAAGTTCCAGGCTGCACCAGTAACTTTCAGCCGGTCGTTGCTCCAGGAGCAGAAAAACTCTGGGATTAGAGGTGTTATTATCAATTCGGGATGTGCAAATGCCGTAACCGGAAAGGGTGGCCTTGAAGATGCTGAAAAGATGGCGAAAGAGGCCGATAAGGCACTGGGAGCTGACAAGGCAACAATCGTGATGAGTACTGGCGTGATTGGCCAAAGGTAATTATACTTAACAAACTATCTAATATCCATAAACTTCTTTTATTCTGATTAATGTTCTAGATTACCGCTTCAGAAAATCTTGGACGGGGTTCCTAAGGCCTACGAAGCGCTTGGCGATACCCATAAACACTGGCTAACATGTGCCACAGCGATCTGCACAACAGATACGTTCCCTAAATTGATCTCGAAAACTTTTAGTCTACCGTCTTCGCCATCAATAGAGTATCGTATTGCTGGAACGACCAAGGGTGCTGGGATGATTCACCCAAATATGGCAACGCTCTTAGGTGTCATCGCCACCGATGCCCCCATTGCACCCTCTATTATCCCTCCCGTTCTTACATATGCTGTAGATCGGTCTTTTAACAGCATCACAATTGACGGAGACACGTCTACAAATGACACGGTTGCTCTACTAGCAAACGGTGCTGCAGGAGGTCAGGGGGTAACTACAGAGGATTCGGCCGATTTTGCCGCATTCCGGGATGTTGTTACTGACTTCGCGACTGACTTGGCTAAGCTCGTCGTGCGGGATGGCGAAGGTGCTACCAAATTCGTTACCATCCGAGTAACTGAGTCTTCAAGCGAAGAAGGTGCTCGAAAGATCGCCAGCACCATCGCGCGATCACCTCTTGTCAAGACAGCGCTCTACGGTAAAGACGCCAACTGGGGCCGAATCCTTTGCGCTACTGGTTACTCACTAATCAGCGAGCCTGGACACGCCGTCAATGACGTGGCGGAAATAATACCCGAAAAGACCAATGTGTCTTTCGTCCCCGCGGATGGGAGCCCGGAGCTGAAGCTCCTCGTCAACGGCGAACCGGAAATTGTCAACGAGACCCGAGCGGCGGAGATTCTTGAGTTTGAGGACCTCGAGATCCTCGTGAGATTGGGAACCGGTAAGAAGGAGGCTACTTACTGGACCTGCGATTATAGTCACGAGTACATGTAAGTGAGGTACAAGCCGGTTCTGAAATATCCCTACTGATGATTTCTACTAGCACTATCAATGGAGATTATCGTACCTAACCGCTGGATGTCTATGATATAATAAAGGATTTCGGTTGGGCGGGAAGGCCTCTTATGCTTCTGCCATGATAGATTTTTCTATGGGCATCTCTTAGACTTAAATTTACTGACAACAGATAATCTAGGACCCTGAATTGGCATGCAGTAAAGAAGTGAAAGAAGTAAAATAGGAATCAATGATGTTGACCCTTCGTTATGTCAGATACCTAAATTAAATACTGTAGACAAATATTGCCCCTTGCATTATTGCATAAGACGTATATATTGCCCCACCAAAGCACCCTTAGCACCCTTAGCACCCTTATCACCGGGCCTTATCACCCTTAGAAGCTTGGGCCATTTTAAAGCTTAGACGCGTCTCTCGGTTTGCAAATACGCGTAAATTGATTTTACATGCCGCTAAATTCCCATCGGCGTCTTTCCGCAATTACACCCGCTTTAACATAACACAGCAACATAACAACACATAACAATGCCAGCAGCAAAGGCGGAAGAGAAAGGCGAGTCTTCGACCTCGGCCGCTAAGAAGGCTTTGACTGGTGCCTCCAACGGAAATGCTACCTATGAGCTGCCATGGTACGTCGCTTTCTTGCCGGCCTATTTACTATTAAGCATGCGTTAACACATTCTGCAGGGTAGAAAAATATAGACCTGTCTTCCTTGACGATGTAGTAGGAAACACAGAGACGATCGAACGGCTTAAGATTATTGCGAAAGACGGGAATATGCCTCACGTTATCATATCTGGAATGCCCGGTATTGGAAAGACGACGAGCGTACTATGTCTGGCCCGCCAACTTCTCGGAGACTCCTACAAGGAGGCGGTGCTAGAACTTAATGCGAGTGATGAGCGAGGTTTGTCCACCTTACCGTTCGCATAAGGTTAACAGGAGCTTGTAACCCTAACTGCAACCATTATAATACCAGGTATCGACGTGGTTCGAAACCGAATCAAAGGCTTCGCTCAGAAGAAAGTCACACTACCAGCAGGTCGACACAAGATCGTAATCCTCGACGAAGCCGACAGCATGACCTCGGGTGCGCAACAGGCGCTGCGGCGTACGATGGAGATCTATTCTAATACGACGCGGTTCGCCTTCGCGTGCAATCAGTCGAACAAGATCATCGAACCGCTACAGTCTCGATGCGCGATCCTACGATACGGGCGATTAACGGACGCACAGGTAGTCAAGCGGTTGCTACAGGTTATCGAGGCGGAGAAAGTACAGTACAGTGACGATGGGCTAGCAGCGCTCGTGTTTAGCGCTGAGGGTGATATGCGACAGGCCATCAACAATCTACAGAGTACACACGCTGGTTTCGGCTTCGTCAGCGGTGACAACGTGTTTAAAGTTGTTGATAGCCCCCACCCTATAAAAGTCCAGGCTATGCTTAAGGCCTGCTATGAGGGCAACGTGGATAGTGCCCTAGATACCCTCCGAGAGCTGTGGGATCTTGGTTACTCTAGCCACGATATCATCTCTACTATGTTCAAGGTCACCAAAACTATACCCACCCTCAGCGAACACTCCAAGCTGGAGTTCATCCGCGAGATCGGCTTTACTCATATGAAGATCCTCGAAGGTGTCCAGACCCTACTACAGCTGAGCGGGTGTGTCGCCCGGCTATGCAAGATTAACATGGACCCGAAGCGTTTTGAGACCAAGGCAAAATAAGCATATGACATATAACTTTATAAAGGGAGGTAGAGAAATGCGTATGTGAAAGAAGATTAGCGAAATGGCTCGAGGTATTTGCATGGCATTGCACTGGCGTTTACGAGGTCATGATTCCCTGATTTCTTTCAGAAAGCTAGGTTAGTTGGTACAGGAGTGTCGACAAAAAAATATCCAAGACATATTTACATGCTTTTAATATAGATGCATGGTCTAATAACACAGAACAACAAGCTTTGCTGTTACTAATTGACTACTGGAAACAGCAGTAAATACCGTTGATATCTCACTTCTTATTCTGCTCGGGGGATGTCCCTTCGTCCTCCAACTCCATCAGCTCCTTCTCATAGTCGGCCCAGATGGCACGGTTCTGAGCCATCCTTCGCTGCATACGTATACGCTGCTCGTACTGCCTCATGCGATAGTCGGCCTCGATCATGCTGCCGACGATCATGCCGGACATTTGAAGATATCTAGTCTGACTTAGTCATTTTTTCTTGTTCTACTTAGGTATTTGCCTATGATATCGTTCAAGATACCAATCGAAGCCCTTGGACTTACACCTTAAACTGCACAGTGAGCCCGCGATATAGTGGTGAGAAGACGTAACTGATACCGCCTAGAACGGCAGATGCGGCGCCCCATTTCACGGCCCCGACGGCGGCGCCGCGCGCAGCTTCCCTTTGTGCTTCCTTTGCGTCGTCGCTCTCTAGGGCATTGTGGGCGCGCATTGTCGCGATGTCATCGCGGGTATCTTTCCCGATCGCAAAAATCACCCCACGACGCAGTTCCACCCAAGATGAGGTTACTTTCGTGCCTCTCTTATTGGAGCTGTCGAATTGAGTGAGTTACCCCCGGTCTCGTGCTAACGTATCCCGAAGGTAGCGTTTTGTATGTCGTGTGAGGAGATACTTAAGATGGATATATTATGTATTTCGAATATTGAATTGAACGAGTCGTCGACATTTCTTTAATTGAGCTTATTTGGCGGGGTCTTAACCTGGCGCCGAGGTATGATTTGTTGACGTTGAGCTGCGAGATGCTGGCGGGGTACGAAGTAGTGGGCGCTGTTAAAGCTGTTAAAGCTGTTAAAGAGCTATTGGCGTCATTATTTTACTGGCTTGTCTTATACACAATGTTAGGTTAGGTTAGGTACTTTATCATATCTTTGAATAGTTAGGACCTATTCCCCGTTCCCCGGAATGTTCTCTCCGCAACCACGTCTCATATGCAATCGCTTTGCTCGATCGAGTTCCATCAGCGTCATCATACGTAGATAGATCTGAAAAGCTTCCGTAGTTTCAAATGCATCGTTAATGGACAGGGCTCTCCAAGCTCTCTGCATTGATCTACCATGCTAGCGTACCTCTTACACGGCACGCAAGTTGGTGTAAGTGACGACTTATATCAATGATGTATATATTTAAACTGTAAATCTTGACCTCACGAGTTTTTAAGCCGCAATACGTATTTTAGTATTTATATATGGCTATAGGTAATACAATAGAACACTGTATCTTCATTACCTGTCCATTTCCGCCAAAGAATGCTCAAATTGCGCGTGTTGCCGAGCAGAACCTGGCGATCTAGTCTTCGACGTCATCATTCACGCTGTGCCAAAACTCCATCTACGCCATCACCATTAATACCCACCACAGCTTATCCAGCACAGTACTCTCGTCTAAAACCATCACCGCTGTCAAAGATAGAGTTTCACTCTACAAGGAAAAACATGGGACAGACCAGATCAGAGACGGAAACCGGGGCTGAGACGGGAGCAGTCCGGGACAGCATCGAGGATTGGAAGTCGAAGCCGCCGTACCGCACTACGCCCGGCAACGAGCACTTCGACAAGAAATGGACGGCGCACTGCCACTGTGGCCGCGTGAAGTACTGGCTATCGCGTGACAAACCTCTCTCCGTCAAATTCTGCCATTGCGTCGACTGCCAGGCCCTGCACGGTGCCCCCTTCCAATGGGCCGCCATCTTCGAGAAGCAGGATTTACACTTCGAGAAGGGTGCCGAGGGCCTCGCTTTCTACCATTCCCCAGACAAGTCCACGGTGCACCGTCTGCCGTGCAAAGTGTCCTGCGCGTACTGCCACTCGCCCATCATGGACGAGGGCCGGAATATGGTGCTCCTGTTCCCCGGCATTATCAAGTTTAGCGACGCCGAGCACAAGAAGTTGTTCGATCCACAGTAGGCATTCCCCCCCTCCAAGGAAACAGCATGCGTTATACTGATGATCAATTTACTCTAGATGTCACATCTTCTACAGCCAGCGCGTGGTGGATATACATGACGGAAAGCCTAAGTGGTCAAAGTTAGATGGGCATAGCGAGCTCATGAAGGAGGTCGAGAGAACGGACTCTAGCGAGCACACTGTACTAGGGGAGGCTAGAAATGAGAATAAAGACGACTGAATTATCCAAGGGTATCTTGTGCATGCGTATTATATAGTGACCATATGCCTTTGTCCTGCCTACGTGTTTGCTCATAATCGTATGGCCTCTATATATCTTTCTATATATCTTATTCTCATGACATTAAGTCTTCTAATATTGCCTCGAGTTCTTCCTTCTGGAAAGGTACGCTTAAGAGCTCCGTACCTAGAACATCCTTGCGACTTGTAATCATCTGATGGTCATGGAATCTAAAGCGAACGTGTTAGAATACCAGTAGTAATATCAAAATAGGCGTGATGTAGACTTACTCTTTTAGTAGTGTTCGGAAGGCCATCTCCGAACTGCATATAAATTCCTCCACCGCCTTGTTATACACCATCCTGTATTCTACGCCGGGGTTCTCCCCGTCAGATCCGCCCTCGTCATCCATAATCGCTAGAACTTCGCCAACGAGGAGTCGGAACAGGTTCTTGGCGTTCTCTGGTAGACTGCGAAGAACGTACGTCACGCCTTCCTTTCCGCCGACGCGCCTGGCCTTTCGGCCTAGGAGCTCATGCACGTCGTCGACAACTTCGAGCTCTGCCGTAAAGGGGGCAAACGTCGTGCAATCGTGGAACACAAAATTGAACGATGACCGCAAGCTACTGTCCCATAGAAGAGAGAAGTCCGACGTGTCGGCAGAGCAGATGAGCCGAATATTCGGGTGTGCTGCTAATTGGGCAAGGACGGGCTGTATTCCAATCCTTCGTAGAGGAACAGCATCAACAGAGTTCAAGATCACTGTGACAACCACCTCATGAGAGGAAAGTAGAGCTTTCACACTATCTAACATAGCTGAAGGATTTCCAGACGGTATTTTGTGGGCAGGGTTCACAGCGCTCGCGACCGTGCCCAGGATTTCTCGCAGAGAACTCGTCCGCACATATCCGTTGATAATAACAATCTTATTAGCAACATGGTCTGGGTATTTGTCATATGCGTGCTTCGCAAATCTATGCAGAAGCGCCCTCTTCGACCCATACCCATATAGACACACACTGAACCCTTGAGACAACTCGAATGTCCACTGCGGGAAAGACTCGAGGTGTATTGATTCGAGGAACTCTATGTCTTCGGCATGCGGGTCCTGATAGTCGCGGAGGATTGAGAAATATTCGTCATGGGTCAGAAGTTTTAAGGATGCTAGAGTATTATTGGATGTCTTCGAGGCGCCAGGTTTGTTTTGAGCAAAATAGAGCTCGTAGGGAGGTAAGTCTCGGGGTGGAGTTGGTGATTTTTTCCTGGCTCGCTTCGTATGCTTTGTCTTCGGTCGACCACGTCGAGGTTTTCCAGATGGGGTTGCGGGTTCGTCAGGAGGGTTTTCTTCGTCGTCTCCTTCTTCCTCCTCGTCCTCATCACTTGACTCGTAGATTTCTCTAGCAATATCTTCATCTGCTTCCTCGTCACTCCCATCTCCACCTATCACCTGTTCGATCAGCGCTCTGGCACTCTTCTTTCTTGCAGAACGATCGTTCCGTTTCCACTTTGGTGTCTGCGCGTTGGTACTGCCATTTGTCTTCGAGGGTGTTACTATATCGACTTCGCTTCTCTTCCGACCTTTTGGAGTGGACAGTCCACCATTCGTTCCAGCCCGCTTCCTTTTGCTCGGTGTCTCTTTTATAGACTGGCCTATTTCATCCTCGTCCGATGGAAAATCATACGCAGAATGGTGATCATCTGTGGTTCCGTTGGGGCGTGTCTTGGGTTTTATCAGAGTGCTTCGCCGTTTGGATGGGGTATCCGGATTTTGGTCTTCATCCTCGCGGTGAACTCGTTTTCGAGACGAACTCCTAGAGCTAGGCACGGGTTCTGCAGCTCCGGGCTGCGTTTTCTTGGTTCGTACCATTATAAATTATCTATAACGGGAAATGCATCTTAATTAAGATCCTTATGACGAGTATATCAGTATATCATAACCCCTGGGTGTTGCAGAAAGTACAATGGGAGGATTTAGAATTTAAAAAAGAGACTAGAATCTAAAAAAGAGACTAGAATCTAAAAAAGAGACGGAGATAAATTGAACTTACATGCCGAATCGATCGCGACAGACGCGTCAGTGGTGCAGTGCTATTTCCTTGCTGTGGAGCTCATGCATGCATAGGCCCCTGGAAAGGTCAGGCCCATATTAATATTCGGGCAGTTTCCCAGCCGCAATATTACATAATACCGAACCGGACCTGAACTACGGGCAAGATTTTGTCAAAATCGGCCATAGCTACTTCCCAAATAATCTACAGTGTCGCATTACATAGCACCTACCAGAATAAAATCCGGAGGCATCCGAAACGGCTAAATACCTAGGTAGCCTTGGGTACCTAATACGGGTACGTTCATGTGTTAACCGCTTTGAATGTGGCTACTGCCGATATATTACGCCCCTCGCTGCCGGGCTACACAGTGTTGCTCTTTGTAAAGCCGGCACAATTCCCCAATTACAGGAATCGTTATCCCAGCTGCAGTTAATATGAATCTCAACTTCTCCGGAACTGTCAACGTCTTTAAGCTACTAACCAAACCCTCATTATGTCTTCCTCACGCAACAGCCTCCACATTCAATGATATACCAACCCCTCTCAGCAAGGCGTTCGAAGGTCAAGGCAAGAAAGTAGATATCAGGGCCGTGGTACTCGACAAAGATGATTGCTTCGCCTATCCTAATTCCAATGAGATATATCCTGCTTATTTGGTGAGCAAATGCCGAAAGTCAACCATCATTTGCATTTTCTTTCACCAGCGGCAGCCGTTGATTTTGAAATAGGAAAGATTCCGGAAACTTCAAGAAGAATACCCTGGTCGTCGTCTTCTCATAGTTTCCAATACGGCCGGTGCGACCACTTATGACCATGACGGACGCCTAGCAAAGGAGCTCGAGACGGCTACTGGAGTTTCTGTACTAGCTCATAAAGTGAAAAAACCTGGCTGCAGCGACGAAATAGTAGCTCACTTCAAAGCCTACCCCGAGGCTGGCGTAACACATCCGAGCCAAATTGCTGTCGTTGGAGATCGTCTAATGACTGACATTATGTTGGCCAATATGATGGGCAGTTGGGGTCTATGGATTAAGGATGGCGTCAAACCATTAGAAAAGAAGAGCATAGTACGTTACTAGGATTCAACATGGCGCTTGAACTCATTTACTAACTTCAGACAGTTCTCTAAATTTGAGCAGCGTCTCAGCCCGTTCTTGGTAGCACGTGGTTGCCGTGCCTCTTATCCTCAATCCCCATTCGAGTAATCTCTCCATCTATTAAGTCAACTATCAGCTTAGATGGACACAGCCGTAGGACTAACAGCGGCTTTCCCCCCTATATTAGGTGATTATTTAGGTAATTATAACCCCGTAGGTTTATAGAAAAGGAACATATCCTTCTAAATAGCAACTAGGGATATTAAGATCCTTGGCTAAGCCTTTCTACAATTTAAAATATTAAGGTGTAGATAATGTGTTGGTAGAAGATGTTCTATATGTAATACCTGTTTTTATTTTTACATGCCTTGTCAATTCAATCTAAAGTATATTAAGCAACGCCTTGTATTTACTTCTATTTGTTATAATTTCTTGCCTTCTTTGTTGGTTGCTATTTGTAATTTTGTAAATTTGCAAAGTATCATCCTCTTACATGGAGTAACAATGCAAAAACCCTATACGTATTTTGAATATATTAATTTGCGTGAATACGGCTTATCTAGATCCTTTTAGGCGATGCGTTTCTCGCACATAAGCGTATTAATAATATAGGGATTTAGGGGAAGTTCGTATTTGTTCATATGATCCTGTCATTAAGACAGCATGTAGGCAAACATTTTAGAATGAGACGACTTCTGGAACCTCTAGTTGGACAATTTAAGTACGTCTTGATATCCTATACAACTGGGTGACCCCCTAGTCTATATACTTAAGGTACCTACACAGGTGCCTCGGCTGTACGATGTCTGTCCCTGTTAGTAAAGGTTTGGGTATCCTGCTGGATGAAAATAGTGAATATCATACGGCCCACACAAGGAGAAATACCTATATTAATGCCTAAAGTATCGAGGAGTACTTTCATCTGAACGAGTCTACTGTACGCTATCATGCATACCATGCAGTTTGATGCCCCTAATTTAAATCTAAGCATGTACCGCCTAGTATGTATTCAGCATTTAGCGCCTCATCAGCCAGTAGCAGTTGGGATAATATGATTATGAACTACACTCATTGCTCTACCGTTAACATGTTAATAATATGCAACCATTCTTATAGGTTGTACCATGATTAGTCATCGAGTCCCTTTTGTTGTAAGTTTGCAGCAGACTACGCTTAAAAATGAGCTGCGTCGTGATAATATTGGATGGTTTACCCACTGAGCGCACTCCGTGATGCATAACATGGTCCAATTCACCATAGGCCCCAACCAAAGTAGCACTGCAACTGCCTCTAACCGTAATCTTTTGCATTGAGCCTCCTGACTCATAGTCCTTTTTTACATATTTGCATTGACCAAATGCTGTCTAATGACGCGGGTAAACCAGTTGCATTTGCCATTGCACTGTAGAAGGTAACCATCTACGTACCTCACTGTCAACCACACAGGTAAGTACCTTACAGACCATATCATTCTTCAAATCTTTTTTTCTCACACTTTCTAAGGCATTATCATTTCTATATAACCCGTCTTATTCCCATACCAATTCACCTTTCCATATCTGACTTTTTCCCCTTATCCGCAACTGACCTCTTAGTTTTCCCGGTCAACCAAAAGCAATTGACACTATCGCGATACACTGCCTGTCTACCTGCACTTTTATTTCACCATGACCGGCAAATTTTGGTCTCCTGCAGAGGAGAAGTACTTCTGGAAGACTGTCGTCGCCCACTCTGTTAAGCGTGCTCCTGTGGACCTTTCTAACGACGAGAAAACGTGGGAAGAGCTTGCGGTCGATATGCAGAAGGCAATGGAGCACCAGGGCACCGCTCGCCGGTGGTACACTGGCTCCGTGTTATGTAAGGATGCCTACTGTTTTAGTGATTACAACGACAAATATTAACCGAGTTCTATCTAGTTGAGCATTACTTCCAGAATGTCGAGGGAGACAGAAGATCTCCAAATGCTACACCATTTGTCGTTGAGTATATGAAAAAGCTCGGTATGTCCTTTATTCTTCCTGATGCCTTTTAGGCTACACTGACGGGAATGCTCAAGGGCTATTCCGTCGCATCATCAACCCTCGTTCAGGCCCTCGTGGTGGTCGCCCTCGCCGCAGAGAGGTGACTACGGCCGAGCCCCAGGGAGTCCAGGCTCCACCTCCAAGTCCAGACGGCTTCACAATTACCCCCCTAGAGGAAGATGATGTCTTCTCACCAGAGTATGCGGCACGCCAAGCTACTCAGTCTCGTCAGTCTCATCAATCGAGCCAATCCAGCCAGTCTCGAGAATCTCGATGTCCTAGTCGTCTTCTGAAACGCCAACGCTTGCAAAAACTTGCCCCAACTCCCCACCCTCGACCAGTCTTAGAGCCTTCATTCGATACTACTTCCCATAATCCCCATCAAACCACTTACGGTTACCAAATGGATGGGCAATCTGTTACAGAAGAATCTGTATCTGGATCATCCTCATCACGGTTTGATGCCCTTCTCGCCGCTGCCCAATTGATGGATACGGCAGACTACTCGACTGAGGGAAGCCCTGTGCGAGACCACTTTACAATACAATCATCTTATGCCTCATCTTCGTTCCAGCCCCAGAATATCCCTGGCTACGGGATGGAGATTCAAACTGCTAATAACACGCCGTCCTCCGAATTTGCTTATAGCGGGATTGATATTCAGGACCTTAGCCAGAATACCTCCGGCATCACTCCGGGTTTCCAGGAAGAGTGTACATTAGGACATCCGACCGGACGACCTTCCATTTCGCGCTTATCGTCTGGGTCATCCCTATCTACTCTGTGTGGCCCTTCTGTTAATGAACACATACCAACTGGCGAAACAACTGAAGAGGAATTAACTACTGAAGATGAAGGAGAGAACAAAGAAAATGAGGGTGATGGAGGTGATGAGTACATTCAGATGCCGGGCTTCAGGTTGATACGAAGCAACCCAGTTCAACAAGACTTCATCATCTACGAAGACGGCCAGATTGTCCAAGGCTTGCAACTTCATAATGTTCGCCAGGTATATGGGAACTTTGACACCTATGATGCTAACAAAGAGAACGAAGGCGCCCAAGGAGCATATGATGCGAGTAGCTTTGGTCTAGCGGGCGGTGTTGTTGGCACCCCGAGTAGTATATTCGACACTATGTACTGAGGGACCAGATCCCGGAATTATCCCTTCTCTTGCCAGCTGGTAAGCTCATGCATGGACTACATGCGCTGTGGAACGTGGTGGCGGTGATGGTAACAGTAAAGGTGGCATTAGCCTTGTTGCATCATTCTAAGGAGAATGACAATGCTTGAACTGTATGAAGAGGTGGGAGCAAGCTGGCTTACACGAAAGCTGTCCTCAACTGCGAATAGTTAATGTGTGGCGTCAAGCCGTGGGAAACCAGGACAAGGATTGCTTTCGCAGACGGGATAATGAAAACATTATCCCCAGTTCTTGTAATGCCTTAAGTCTATGAAAACCTAGACTAATAATATGTTCTGTGTTCTCTGACAGACTCTGAACTTGAATGTCGAGGATTGTTTAGATATAATATGATATGTGATGAGGTAATAATCATACCCCTGAGAATTCCTTCTATCCTGTTTATTAATAACGGGTATTTATTTACCTATACGTTTATACATTTACCCCGTCCATGTCCGTCAAGTTTAAAGGCGCACGGACTCTCTCCCCTTTTCTTCCCAAAACATACAGCCTCAACTGACACTTAACCCACAGCTGGGACTCAAACAGAGTGAAACGACAGCCCTACGATAAAATAAACTTAGAACCGAATAGATTAGCTCCATTGGCACGGCTGATTATGACTATCGGATTTGAAATACCAGTATTTGGTGCGAGTGCTGCTTCCAAAGCCATCGAATTAGGGGCATCACGCATCGAGCTGAATGCTTCAGGATCGTACTCAGATGGAGGCTTGACACCACCGCTCCATGAACTGAAAGGTTCTTCGTCTGTCAGAGTTCCACTACGGGTTATGATCAGGCCCCGTGGTCCTCCGTCAGAACCCCAAGCCCGTGACTTCATCTACTCCGACGAGGAGTTTGAGCGAATGGAGGCTTCTATTCAAATGTTCAAGGAGACAGGCTTACTAAAAAAGGAACATGGCGATGGCTTTGTTTTTGGAATCTTGAAGGAGTCCCAGGATATTGCTGAGGCTAGTACTGGCAGGAGGAAATGCTGGGTTGATAAAGAGAGATGCAACCGTCTAGTTGAAGCTGCTCGCCCATTCAAAACCGTATTTCACCGCGCATTCGACGAAATCGTCAGCTGTGATGATGCTGGGATAGCTATCGATAATCGGCATGCTTGGCGGGTAGGGCTGGATGATCTGGCAGCGTGTGGCTTTGACGCTATACTCACATCCGGCGGACTCGGAAATGCCATCCAGAACATAGATATGCTAGACAGAATCATCACAAGAGCAGAGGTTCTTAGAATTGAGATCATTGTTGGTGGTGGAGTTCGAAAACACAATATTCAGCGATTGTCTCAGCAGTTAAAGCTAAAAGAAAGGGGATCAACGACATATGTCCATTCGGCATGTCTTTCTAGCACTGAGTCCGAGTGTGTTGATGACGATGAAGTTATTGGTATCCTGTCACACTTGGGATAGAATCTGTGCCTCTCTACTTTTAAATGGAATTTTATAGTTATGATTGCTTGGATCTTCCTCTTAATGATAGGGGAGTGATAGATACACTCATGGGTTTTTTCTCTCCTTCTTTTAAAGAAAATTGGAAAGAACAGAAAGAAAAAAGGAAGAATACAAAGTCATAGGTTAACAGGCAGCTATAGTGAAATAACCTTCATACTTTAGTTTCTGGTCTTTCCGTAAATTAAAATTCCTGCGTAAATTCAGAAAGCATGGTCGCGTGTAATGTGTTCCCAGTCCCATATTCGTTCAATATCGCTTTTAGATAGAGCCGCTACCCTGTGGGGCTTTTGGTAGAAGTTCAGACTTTGAAGCGATTGCCCGAGCCAGCTCGAGGAGCGGAACATCCTTTAATATCTCAGGGACGGATACTAAACTCCGAAACTCCCTGAGTGCCCAATTTCTAAGTTCGAAGGCGATCCAAATATCCACGTCGTACGCTTGGATCGACTGGTTGCTGTCGATATCCTGAGGATCCATCGCCAAGTTCTTCGCAAGCCTGGCAATCAAAGCTGAACACACAATACCTTGTATATAATCGAGTCTGGTAGCGGCTCTTTCGTCTTCACGGTTATCTGAGCCAAAGGGGATCTGTGTCTGGGTGCCGTACACACTCAGCGGTCCAAATCTAGCATCTGAGAACCAATAAGGATGTTCATCACCATTGGCCTTGATCGAACCACCTCTAGCGAGACCAATAATTGGCTGTATCCCAGCCTGGTCAGCCATGGCGGCTCCTACTACTGCGATGAATTGATTCACTGTTAGTTGTCGTATACCGGTACGGAATAATTCAGATAACCTCATATTCTCAGCGGCGTATCCCGCGTCGCTTACCCAGCCAAGATCGATACTGGTTGCATTTAACCCTTGGGCTCGACGGTAATATGCCATGGCATCCTGGTAATTGCAGCCTTCCACGTCTTAGCATATCAAAAATATTAAAAATGTCGGTGTCATGAGCTAACCTGCGTTATAGTTGCTTTCAGTTACCAAGCCAACAAGACCCCCCAATGATGATACGCATATGAAGAAGTCGAGATCGTCAGGTAGCATATGATGCATGTTGAACGTAACGTTATACTTGGAGTGTAGCGTTGCTGACCATACATCCAATCCCATATCTTCAAATATCGCGTTCTAAATCATGTTAGGAATATACCTTAGGTACCTAAGGTAGGGAGGTATTAATCAGTATCTGATTCTTCAAAACTTACTTGCAGGACCATTGACATAATAATGACTCCGCGTACTGGTGGGAATTTCTCCTTAGATAGGTCGTTAAGCACATCTTGGCATTGCTCTGCACAGCCAACATCAGCCGCGAATACTTTCATCCTCACACCCATGATGGACAGCTCCTGGAGTAGCTTTTGTGCTCGAGAATCTTTAGCACCAGATCGAGACGTGGTTACTAAATTGCGCGCCCCATTTTTAGCCATCCACATGATCAATGGCCGGCCGAGTCCACCCATGCCGCCTGGAATGATATAGGTAGCATCGGGGCGTAGTTGGAATCCAGTCAGTTCAGTAGGGGTTTCTTGCAACTCTTCCGTAGCTAGGATTCTGCTTAGAGCCTCGTCGGGGAAAATACGCGAAATATAAAGAGCGCCATTTCTTTGGGCGAAGTAATTATCACCGTCGGGTTGCTCTCTTTGGATGCGGAGCATTTGTAGGATGGTGTCGGTTACATCTGGTTGTCCGCAAGGAACATCCGGATCAAGGTCTAAAGTCGTAAAC
The DNA here is from genome assembly GCF_022478715.1 of Daldinia decipiens. Classification (NCBI taxonomy): domain Eukaryota; kingdom Fungi; phylum Ascomycota; class Sordariomycetes; order Xylariales; family Hypoxylaceae; genus Daldinia; species Daldinia decipiens. Next base: position 376,687 of record NW_026054554.1, on the reverse strand, counting down.
CTCGCCTCTGGAACTTCGAACCTGATTGTCCGTGCCAATCCCACAACTATGTTGAGCTCGGGTATACGTACGTCAACAAGACTCCCACCTTTAGTTAACCAGAGAACGCCCTCGGAGTGCAGCGTTGTGTGCTTAATGGCATCGAACTCTTCATTCCCGAGTGAACTTAGACATGGTCTCTCGACTTCGCAGGAAACTATGCATTGCGTCGCGCTTAGATCCAATGTTCTAACGTCAAGAAGGGTCATCTCCTTAACAGATACTCCATCTTCTACCAGTCGATGTGAGAGCTGTTTGATCATCGACTTCGTTTGGCGGTTTTCTGTAGGGGATGTTATAATTACAACCTTGCTCGGAAACTTATTCTTGGTAGTGTAGGGAATGCTAGATGCCATTATAGATGAGGAATAGCCAGCATTCTGTTGGTCACGAAAGCACCACTCAAGGCCCGAGTAGCCCAGAGAGCGGAGCCTGAGGTCCCATTCCTGTTCGGAGAGCTCTGGACCCCAGTGCCGTCCATCATTCCCACCTAATATAATTGGTAGATGCGCCATTCGAAGAAATATCCCGGGTGAATCTTACCTGGCCACCAAGTAGGGAGAATCCCAAACACGACAGAGCGTCTCGCAATCTTGTTTGTCAAATCGGTGACGATGAGATGCCCGCCCCTATTATCTTGGCATTAGAGCGTAATGGAGAAGATAGGTATAACTACGTACGGTTTTAGTAACTTCTTGCAGTTCGCAAGGGCTGTTGTGATAGATGATGTCGTATGTAGAACGTGGAAGGAGACAACGAGGTCATACGATTCTCCCTCTATGTTTTGCTGCAATGGGTCTTTCTCGATATCTAAGATCTTGTATTCCATCATTGAGCTCCATTCCTTAAGATTCTCCTTGGCCTCCGGAAAGAAAGCCTCACTCGCGTCAGTATACGTATATTTCTGCAGTCGGCCCATAATACCATGTCCTAGGGCAGATAAGATGCTGCACGCAATGCTCGTTGTCCCCGAGCCGATTTCAAGAATGCGAAGTGGCCTCTTGTGTGACAGATGTTTGATGTATTGGCACTGGACAGCTACCGCTTGTTTATACGAGATACCAGTCCGGTATATATTCCCTGAGATGTCGTCCAGGCTCATCACATCTGATGCGTGAACCTTGCCCTCAAGGATGCCAAAAATATTGTCGTTAATGCGAGCCAGCATCTCTCCTTCGAGACCAGCTTTGGCAACACGGGCCAACACCATTTTTTCCGTGCCCTCATTTGCCAATATCCATTCAGCTGACTGGCAAGGTAAATTTCCTTCTTCACCCAATCCACACTGTCTTCTAGCATAACTGCAGTACATCTGATGGTGGAGTGCCATCTTCTCAACGTCTGAATCGTTCAATTGTTGGACAACTCTCTTACAGATAATATAGGCGGCCCACTCGAGTTCGCGAATCTCTGAGTATTTGGTCTGGAGACCATCATAACAGACCTTCTTCAACAATTCTTGTACCGCGTTTGCTGAGTTCTCTACATCTATATCCCATGTCGGATAGCACCCTGGTTTCTCCAAGGCATTTGTCTGAGCCCCATTGTCTAATTGAAGAGCTTCGGGAGCATCTGTCCTTGTGATATGAGACATCGCGTCGTAGTGGAAGGGGGGTAGTCTAAGGATTTGGGGAAACGGTAGCTCAAGGAGGGTTTCCTAGTTTATATACAACACTGTATAGAATACATGCATATCAATATAACTAGGTAGGTACTTACCTGTCACGTCAAAGCTAAGCATGCGAGTACGAATACATGTTCATTGATTATATATAACGCTACTGATAGGCTCGAATATATTGCAAAGAAGTAGTATTACTGTTATTGCATCATACTGCCATCAGTAACGACGTGTATTATCTGAATATTGGTTACCTCACATCTACCTATGCTTATCAATGAGTTATGAGGCGCATATTATGACGTGTTGTTACATACTCCAACAACTATCCTGATCATAAATAATACCTGCATCGTGAATACATAATCTCGAGCGTGGGGTTCTGTTTTATGATATATGATCTATCAATATCTTAACAAGTGTTGCAGAAGTATATTTTTATTGAGCCTTACTCTAATCACGTACTCGTAGGTCCATCCGCCAAGAAGTAGTAGCGCACCATGCTTTAGGAATAGCTATCCGGGCTTCCTAAATAGGATAACCTAGTTGTTTGAAATCCGATAAAGGGGGTTTGGTGAACATGGGGGTCCGTGCCGCCAAATCCGCGCATTTACGATCCATCTTTGATAAGAGACCACTTACGTAGGTGATCTAGATGATTTCAATGCCTCTTTTCATATTTCCTCTTAATTCATAGCTCTATGATGGGTGAAAAAGGAGAGCTTCTACCGCAGTCAATTGTCGCGGCTTCGCGTCCTCATTCGAGATCGATTTGGGTGACGTTAGTTCAAGTCGTGGCCGCCTTGGTACTGTTAAGGAATACTTACGATGTATTCTTTTCTTCACACACAAGACATACCACGCTGGATGAGTTAGCACAATGCCCGCAGGTCGAGCCTCTTTTCCCGCGACATGATAGTCCCGCGCTCTCCAAGTTAGAGGATTATATTACTTCGCCCATCTTTCTTAACGAAACGGTAATTCGCCTAGCCGGAGCAATCAAGATTCCTACGCAGTCTTATGACGACCTTGGACCCGTTGGAGAAGATGGGCGATGGGACGTCTTGTTTGATTTCGCTGCGTATCTGGAAAAAACATTTCCACTCATTCATAAGACATTGACACTTCAAAAGGTCAATACCCATGGGCTGTTATACACCTGGCAGGGATCGGATGAGACCTTGAAACCGACTGTCTTCATGGCCCATCAAGACGTCGTCCCCGTAGCTGAGTCAACTATTGACCAATGGACTCATCCCCCCTTTAGCGGCTATTTCGATGGTTATTTTATCTGGGGTCGGGGGTCTTCCGACTGTAAGAATAACCTCATAGGTATTATGGAGGCTGTCGAGTTGCTCATAGATGCGGACTTCAAACCAAGGAGAACTTTAATCTTATCGTTCGGATTTGACGAAGAGATTTCAGGAGGGCAAGGAGCAGCACAGCTCGCCAAAGCATTATTTTCCCGTTATGGAGAAGATGGTGCTGCAGTCATTGTGGACGAGGGGGCTGGAGCATCAACTGTTTGGGGTTCTACATTTGCTCTCCCCGGCGTTGCTGAAAAGGGCGCCATAGATGTTGAAATCATCATTCGTATGCCCGGTGGCCACTCATCAGTTCCTCCTGCGCATAATGGAATAGGAGTCATGGCAGAACTTATCACTAACATTGAAGGTTAGTAACCTATGTTTTTATGATATTGTAGAGACAGTCCCTGGAGTTCAATGTCCTGATATGACGCTACTCTATTGGACTAAGACCCTAATACAAAACCTTGGAATAACGACTAATCATGGATCACGATTTAGCTAACCCATACGAGCCATATTTACACCCCGATAACCCTTTCCTTAGTCTCTTGCAATGCGGTGCTGTTCATGGTGCAGAATTCCCCTCCAAGCTAAAGAAGCTTCTTCCATCCCATGATGGGAGCGCTAAGAAAGATAAGCTCGCTTTAGAGGTAGCGAAGACGAGCGATATTGTTAAGTACCTGTTCACAACATCGGTAGCGCCCGATATCATCAGCGGAGGCGTCAAGAGCAATGCACTCCCCGAACGTATCCGGGTACTGGTCGACCACCGAGTCAATGTTGGCGAGCATTCATCTGATGTACAAAAGAAGCTAATAAGTCTAGCTGAGCAAGTTGCCGACAAGCATAATCTTACGGTCCACGCCTTCAACGATGAGCCAGAAACGCCTCGATCTATTACACTCAATTTGATGGCAAACACACTGGAACCTGCACCGGTAACGCCAACGTCTGTTGATGGGGTGACGCCATATTCGGTGCTCTCTGGAACTAGCAGAGCTCTTTACGGCGAGAGCCTTCTTGTTTCGCCAGGAATTATGACAGGAAATACCGACACAAGATATTACTGGGACTTAACAAAACATATCTTTCGGTACGGTCCTGGCTGGGATCCCGCACAGGAAGGGCTCGATGGAATACACACAGTTGACGAGAAGCTTAGCATCTTTGCGCATATTAAAAGTGTTCAATGGTACAGCCTTTTTATTAGAAATATGGACGAAGCAGAATTGGCATAAATCAAATCGACATATATTATAAGATTAGGCACATACCAAGCTATTATAACAACTATGTCGACCTCCGAAATACCTGGGTAGTATTAGGTTAAAACAATAAAATAGGTTGGAACTTATGTCTAGAGTGCTTCAATTTAGGGGTTTTAAAGCTGCCAAGGGCAAAACTATATTTTTATCCTGCCTTGTGTGAAGTCTTTGAATCTAGGACAACTGCAATTCAATGGGTTTGTAAACAATGCATCGCTACTAGAGTCAATTCTATTTTGAAGCAAGGTAAATTCTAGCTATAAAATCTACATCGTATCCCTGAATTTCAATCAATTATCAAAGCTCCTGAGAACTAACGTAGTTTCACGATATGACCCCTGGAGGACGATCATATGGACTGTTATGGGCGTGGCTCGTGCCCACGACTCAACCAATATTCTCTTTGCGTAGCATCAGTCATCGTCCCTGATAAAACTGCCTGTACGACTTTAGCTTCGGGGTAGAGGTCTACCTTTTTAAGGAGATTGTAAACGTCGTAACAAGAGGGATTTTCCTCTGCCGTTTTACAGTCAAGAATTATTTTAAAGAAATCTTCATGACTAGCAGTTGCAGCAAACTGGCAGAGACCTACCGCAATTCTTGCATAAGTAACAACTTCAACTGGGTCAACTGTACTAGCAGCCTGGCGGAACTCGATTGTTCTTTTATGCTCTTTCTCGAGCTGAACAAAGTTGTACGCTCCTCTCCTCTGTCCAATATTCATTAGTCTTGCAATAGATCTTCTATCTGCTGATCTTAGAATTTCGGCAACAGCAGTCATCATCGGAATTGGCTTGTACCTTCGGGGGTCCTGCCTCTCCTCGAGGCATGACCCATGATAACTCATGACCAATTCTACCAAATTCCGATTGATATTAAATTTACTTACAGTTGGTCCGGGAAGGAATTGATGCTTTGTAAAGACTTGGCTGTCCTGTGGAGGCTCATCACGACCTACCCAACTTTGGAAAAAGTTTTGTGCAAGCTCCATGAAACCGGCATACGCTGATTTCTCCGTGACCTCTGTAACCTCCTTTGGCTCATCTGGAGGAGCAGGCTGAGCTTGGATAGGTGGGTTCTTGATCCCAACGGAAACATTAGAATAAAGGCGTGGGCTCGGACACCATATATTATCGCGCCTGTGTTCAGGATGAGACTGAGCTAATGTCAGATCTGCTGCATAGAGAAAAGCGGCAATCTGTCTGAGTGAATTTAGAGATAGCCATTCGTTTCCTTTACCTACGTGAACATGAAAGCCAGCTTCAGGAGCAGTGAATATCCAAAAGTTTGCCTGGAGGAACTCACACATTCTACGGGTTTCCTCGAAACCCTCGTCTATAGCCCAGAGGGCTGGTGAAACAACTTCGGCGCCGACCCATCCGAAATCCTCGCCAGTTTTATCTCTCAGCGCGTCGGGTAGCCTTTTTAGGGTAGGATCGAAGGACACCTCCCAACGGCGGAACTGGTAAAGATGATGCCACTCTTGATCTCCGTAATCCGGTACCCCTCCTCCCGACGGAGCAACCGCTGCTGCGGATGATGGGAATGCCTCGTCTACCATAAGAGCTAGAGCACCTACCCTGTCACTTTCTGTCGCCCAGCCCCCCCTAACCACCAGGGGCCTCCCAGTCTTTGACTCGAACCCTGGGGGCGTGGGTACTGTGCCGGTGAAACTCTCAGCGCGCCATGCTAAAAAGAATTCCATTTCTATGCCGAAGCTTAGCTTCTCCTTTTTATTCGGTACTCCGGACACCATTTTTCTATGTTATGCAAGTCGTTTGATTGGTTTAACGTAACAACAGTTCTATTAAAACTTTTTCGCTTGTTTTGTTTGACGTGTCTCTGACCGTTATACCAGTTTCTTTTACCGCTATATTAAGTGGCAACCCAATATTATATATACATAATTTCACTAGAACACCTAAGTAACAGTATCATTGTTTCCATACATAACTAGAGAAATAGAACTGAACCACAACATGGCATGATTTAAAGATAATCGCTGTATTCTAGTCAAATATTTGATTCGGTAAATCGGCAAACAGTTAGCCCGCTGTAACTCATTTCTTGAACACTGGGATGTAAAATACTTGGTCCTTGATCCATCGTACCTGAAGCAATATCATTAGCCCGCTTTGCTATGGTACTTCAGCGCTACCTTTAGGGCTACGTAAGGTATCCTGAATGTTACTAGATAGGTACCTAAATTATGGCGCGTAGTTTCTTCAAGATGACAGTATAACTACAAATACTATAGTAGAAGTTGTGCTTACCTACTAAACGGTTTGAAGCAATATAAGCCCCAAGATAGTTTATTCGGTATATAGGGGGATTACAAATAAAAATGTATCGTGTCCCAGAATAATAAGAAAGAATGAGGAATGATATTTATATTAGTTAAACGCAAACATAAAAACTTAAACAGCTCAGACTACTTTATCATACTGCGTACTGGCTGGTAGTCTATATCCATTACCCCCATTTACTCAAGGTTCCCCTTAACCACGTTCAAGTAGCTTTAGGGGCTTTCCCACCTCCAGGGAAAGGGGGTGGAGGTGGAGGTAAATGTTGCTTATTCCATGCTCGGCAATCGTCTCCATGGGACTCGCGCCTCTCGGTTGTCAAATTTGGACAGAGTGCAGTTCTTGCATAAGAGTTATCGCAAACGGACTGCCAGACGTACTTTAATATTATAAGTTAGCGCTCATTCCCGAACTTACCTAGGTATAAGATAGTTATGTCCGAAGCCAGGGAACAGAAAAAGAAGTTCATTACGTACAATAGGACGGTTGCCCAGTGGACCTCTGCCACAGGTCATGCAATAGAACCACCAAGCTAATGCGTGACACATGGTTAAATGATGTTCTCGAGGATGTCAATGATATATTGTCAGAAACACGTTAAGACGAATATCAAGGGGAAGCTTGATGGTTGGATATATGATTAGGTTTTCGGAGTGAATAAATGGGTGTTAAATATAGGGGAGGGAGATGCATTTTAACAGAGCCTTGAAGGGGGGAATGATCGAACTCTGAACTGGACATCAAATTAAAGCACTCACATATAATGAATCACAATACCGCCGTTTGGTAATGACATGGGTGTACAAGCTTGCTTGTATGCTAATTTTGTAGGTAATGGGTGACACATAAGAAAGAAAGTGTCCGATAATTGAATCTTCGATAGGTATTGCGTGGAACTAGGTTACAGGTGTAATAATGAAGTGACCAAGTGACGTAGGACGTAACATTATAGGTTATAAATTCACATTCACTAACTGAAGTGATTGGCCTGAGCTTGTATATTGCCTTCACTGTAAGCGGCTTCTTTTTTGTGTTACTTTAAGCATTATTGGTTTTTGCCCACTTAATCAGTAGCATGATAGCTTTACTTACAGCCTAGATAACTGATGGATAATGAGAGTCTAAGTACCATGGCTGTAATCACTTGACGAATTGTTTTGTAAAGCTACACAACAATATATTTAAGTTGTTTACCGGAGCTAAATAAGAACAATTGGATGTTCCAATCTATAGTCTTGTTACCATACGTGTATTTTGATATATTCGGGTGTAGTAGTCTTTGAAATAACGGCTTTTCTTAGAATCGTCGTTCAAATTGTAGTAAAAGGATAGAGTTACCAGTAAAATCAAAAAAGAAATATCCAGTTCTAATGCTTTATAAATTACCTATAAGTTGTTATCACTGTCGTAAGATACGACTGAAGTTTAGTGTAAACATGTTAGTAATATAAATATTAACTCATTAGGAAATTTACTGGTAGTTATTGAATCTTTGGGTTACTACGATACTTGGTATAAATGACATTTAACTATATTAGTGGTTTGATCTTAGCTATATTCTTTTTTTTCTTTCAATAGGTTATTGACCCTGGAATAAAAATTGGCAATCCCAACCTTTTTGCTTACCTGGTAATATCGTTGACGATGTCTGAACACTGGGTAGATATGTTATGAGAACAGGGGACCTCTAAGATGCCGGAGCGTGCAGGAGATTCCTAACTTAGATATATACCTAAGGTTAGGTACATTTGAATAATTCAGACTTCATTAGAAAGTGCGTAGGTGCCGTAGGTATATGTCCAAGACATGTGTTTATACTGCACAATTAACAACCGAACCATCAACTGAGAGACGTTTAAAACCAGGTACCCAGGTACCCAGGTACAATACCTAAAGTAAGCGCCTATAAGCTACAGGGGGCCAGCGCGCTAAGGTGCTAGAACATGGCATCTGCAGTTTCCACGCCTGCCACGTTGGTGATGCCCCACTATCAGGTTGTTGTACGAAGTACCGCCCATTCATTCTTATCTTCCTCCACGATTGCCCCGCATCACTGTGGTACCTAAAGAGGTAGACACAATACCTTCCGGTACCTACCTACATGTAGGTAACTTACCAACTCTGAACTTTACCATGTTTCGATGCAAAAATAAAAGTTACCTATCTCCTACCTAACGTCTCGGGGCAATCATTGCGTTACAAGACTCGTCTATTTACCTTACCTTAGGTATGTAACTTTATTAACGTCGTACGCTTTTCGTGATCACCGTTTTGCGCTCCTCAGCTCTTCCTTTGGACCTTGAAACTCAATCACCCTCAGTCACTTTAGGTATTGTACCCCGGCAGCCCTAGGATCTACTTTAGGAGGTACCTTATACACTACCTACATTCAATCACTCGGCTTTAGCGACAAGGGAAGAACTCGAGGAGACAGACAGAACAGAACATCGTTGTCCTTTTTATTATTTCTTTTAAAATTACCGGGGCTTGTTTTCATTTTTAAATCGGGTTTCCTCGACTCTATCCTCGACTCTATCCTCGACATTCCCAAAAAAGCTTACCTAAGGTTAAGAGGTACCTAATCTAGGTATCTAAGATACATACATACCTTAGGTACATACCTACATCCTTAACGTGTATTGTACCTTACCTTATTTTAGGTAGCGTCACAGCAGCTACTGCACAGCTTAACGCTTGTACCACCACCCACTACGACTTCTTCTTATCCACGTGCGCAATTAAAGCCGTGTGGGAATTGGGAATTGACATATTGTTGCGACTTCGCAACCAACTCACGCTCTCGACGGATATCATTCATCTTATCTTACCATAGGTAGGTACCTAACCCGGTACTTTGCATCGTTACATTCAAATCAAAAACAAGAGAATAACCAAACACAGTTATTTTCCGAAGTCAAAATGGCAGGCGCAAATGAAGTCGAAGATGGAATCGAGGACAATCACATGGATAACCACATGGAGAACCACATGGGAAACCACATGGACAATCATGTGGATGGTAAGAAACGTGAATCAGGTTTTGATTTTCAGCCCGACCATCCGCACGACGTTGAGATGACAGATTCACCCATGATGTCGACGCCTGCACATAGCAGTATTCTCCCCTCGTCCCTAGTCGACTCGGGGCCTTATACCCGTCCAGTGACACGATCTATGACCAAATCCCACCTCGCCGATTTAGTTGATGCTATCCCGTATATTACTACTTCACTCAGAGAGAGGCTTCAGAACTCGTCCAAGAAACACATATCCAATCCGAATGTGTCTAAACTTGAAGACTCGAGAGATGTTAGCTCTATTATGGACGACCAGATTGGAGACTCCGACGAAGTTAATGATGATGTGGCTCGAGTGATGAGAAATCAGGATCAACCTCTCGAATCGTTCTCGCTAGAAAAAACATCCCCATCACACCCTTTAACTGGCCAGCTCCGAATACTAACTCGTCGATCTGCTCGCCTCAATAATGGAAGTATTGTGATGCCAGAGGCCGCAAATTCAATCGTCGAACCTCAGGGTAAAGAACGGAAGCCAAAGTCAGCCAAACGGCTTAAAACTAACCATGCTACTGTCAACGGACGTGTTCGCCGCTCTCCGCGCTTTTTTAAGCCTCTCACCAAGTTTTCTAAGTATTCTGACCTTCCGAACGAACTCAAAATGATGATATGGGAGGCTGCCATAGAACCACGTCTGGTATATATCATGAACCGATATTCACTATCACATGCCGAGGCTCAATTTGACGTTCAGAACGAGCAACCTACCTGGTTTAATGCATGCCGCCTGTCGCGATGGGTCGCGCGGCTCCATTACCTGAAGCTCTTTGCCATGTATATTCCAGCCGCAGGTTCTTTCAACAGTAGAACAATCCAGGCTGTTTCTGCTGGCGACATTTTAATATTTGAACCCTGTCATGGAGGTTGCCGTGGATGCTATTGTGCTCGACACCAGTACGATCTACGTGACCGTTCTATGGTACGATGCTTAGCTATACAAGCAGAATCACCCAACTTACCCCCCACAACAGAGCCATGCTGGCAAACCATTACACGATCGTGGCATAATGTCGAGACGCTTTATCTAACGAGAACTGCTGTGAAGGGCGTGGACAAGAGAAATAAGGCAATGATTCGGGTCAAGAAAAATGACCACGAAACCGCTCTCCTAAAACGTTTCGATGAGTGGAAGAAGGGTCCTGGTCTCGACACTAGATTGACAAGTCTAGAGTTCGTCGTAATAGTAGAGAAGGAGGTAGCAACCTCTAATCTGCAGGATCGTTACAGGGCCATCGAAGACCGATTGACCAGTCAATCGGAAGACATAATCCTTGGTTAACCCTGCCTCTTTGAAGCTACCCTCGTTGCGGACTATTCATTTAGAGAATCCTCTCTATCCTTTCATAGACATCATATTCTGAATCTAGATGGCTATCAGTAAATGAGTTTTATTTCGGCTTCCGACTGAAGATAGCAGACTAAGTGGACTTAAGATTGGGTAGCTCATTTCATCACGCAACTCTACTCCAATATATCGCAAGTCCCGCATGATTTCCCAGCTTGATCTCATGATATTTCTGTCCAATTTCTCCCTAACACCATCGCATCAGGTATGTTAAATATTCCCCTCGTCACCTGTCCGCCTTTGCTTGATTTTGGCGCTCATATTCTTTATAATTAAGATATCAATTACTATACAATACTTCGGCACCTTTCCCTGAATATAGAACGATACATTATCCTAACGTTTATTCATTACGTGCTTCTCGATATCCTGATCGGTCGTGTTATGAACCGCCTAACATAACCGTTGTTTAACCTTGACCTTGATACTATCACCGGCCTCAACAACATTATATACTACCATCAATCTTTTGACGCGACACGCAATGTTTTCTTGGGGTTGATAACTTATTCCAATCAAACCTAAATATGCTCATCTACCGCGACCAGCATCATCACACAATCGGATCGTCCGCTTGTATATATTGGGCTTATTATACACAAGTCAAGGTCCCGGATCTAAAATACGACTACGCCTAGTACCTACCCTACCCAATCGTACCAAGTACCGCAATTGAAGCACATGGAAACTACCTAGAATTTCCATGAGATGCTATACTTCAAATCTCGGAGATCTTGCAAATTAGTATAATTTGAAGTATGAGAATGAGAGAAGGCAGAATAATGGACTGGTGACTATGAGAGATATATACCAGACAATCACCCGATCATTTCCCTTCCCCATCGACTACCGATATTTCCAACCCCTCTAAAGCATACTAAAACATATGACGATCATCAATATTTTGATATGAGGCGTTTAGCGAGATACGGTAAGATGTTCTATGGTCTCAGAAATACTTTCGGGATTTTTCCAGAATGTTGAGGCAGCCCGTCACCAAGAAGCACAATCCAGTCAGCACGTATCTTAGCAAACCCACCTCTCAATAACCTCAAAGAAGTTCATCTATGGACCTTCTAAGTTACCAACGGCTACGGACACGGCATATGCATATCCCCTCATTAGATATGGCAAGTGTCGGCGAAGAAAGGGTGACTGGTACAGTACCAGGATGATCGTCATTTAACGGGGTCTTGGTATCAGAACTATATTTTCGTCGTCGACCAGACACCCTTACATATTTACATGGCCCTATGCTGTAGATATCACCACTTGCTAGAGCAGTATCAGACTTACTACGCTACTCAATTTCCAATTTAGTGCTAAAGTATTCATCGTGAATCAATGATGCAAATAATAAATGAAACATGATACTGGCAAATAGGACCATTCATGGTATTTTATACTACATGCTTAGTGACTAGATATATACGAAGTCTTACTTAAAAATACTAGTAGTGTATTACAGTCGCACGCGTTCTGTGTGATGACACCTTGGAGACGGACATAGGCACCTAGGCACCTAGCTGGACGATTCAGGAGTGACCCCTTTGATGACTAAGCACTCATCATGCTACGTACTACTACGCATATTCTTTCTTACTTGTGCAAGCACTTCATTAGAGTTGGTGAATATCTTAAAGTTACTCAATGACTATTAATTGATTCAATCCATCTCCTCCGGACACCTATGGTAGACGAATATTCTCTAGATCTCATCTCTCCTAAGTTATCCCGGTAACCAAATGGCTCTTCAACAAGGTTCATTGCTCCACTGGCATTCTAGGTCGACCTTTCTGTCGTAGTCATCGCCCTGCTGTCCAGACTTCGAACCCAATTCCAGAACATGGGTTATTGACTCCCGAGGGTCAACAGAGACGCTTAATGTCTCCCTTTCCTCAGATTGCTTAGTGACCTTCCTCTGTCTATCGACCTCAACACAATCGCGGATGAAGAGAGCAAAGTGTATTAGACTAGCGGAAAACATTAGTTAACCTGAGAATATATTGATAACTAAATCGGTAACTCGCTAGAACTTACGATAATGATGTAGCAAGACAACTTGCCGAGATAGACATCTGATCCAAAAGTATCCACTGCTAACATACCCTGGGATAAGTCTATCCTGTTTGGCATTGTAGACGAAGTCCTCTATGCGCCAATTATAGGAGATGACCGTACTGTAGATGAGAATACCCGGTCATGCCGTACCGCAGATCCCAAGGACGAGTTCGAAACCAAAAGAAATAGTAGGGGGGATACCGGACTTCCTCTTCCAGGCACACATGACGACGTATTCCGCTATGTCGTATAAGATAGCTGCTAAAGCCTAGATAGTAAGTTGGCTTATCAGTATGTCGTAGTAGTAGTCAATGGTGAGCTCGCTATGCATATCTGACTCAGGTCTAGTATAAACAGATGATGATGCTATTTTAATAGTTAACTTATTTAAACGAGTGAATGATTGATTTATATAGGTAGACTTGATAATAACCAGCTGTGTGTTCTTTTTAACTTAACCTTGGGTACCTAATGTATACAGGTAGACACATCTTAAAGGTCTTTATATCATCCACTATCCTTTCGAACCCAACATTACTTGGCTGGTATATACGCATCCATGAATAACTAAATACGAGGTTCTCAGCGTTGTGATCTGCGGCTTGCGCCATGAAAGGATGTAAAGGTTTGTAACATGTCTTCTCAAGATTCAATATCCACCTGATGATTGTTAAATAGCCATATCGCAGCTACAGTTAAAAACTCGCATATGCCAGATGATGCAAGATACAAACTACCTAAGTAAAGCACATGGTTTTACGTGGCGCGTTGATTACTTCAAATCCGAGCAATTATTTTGATTTTACCTCCATCATGACAATAGAGGCGACAAACATGTTATAATTCAAACTACATAATGGGGATTGATCACGGTCGCTTGTTTTTTAAAAAGGCTACAAGAAAAATAGAGTAAAAAAAAGCAAAAGATGATGTGCCCCCACACCGGATTGAACGATGGACCTCAGCATGGACTTGTAGAAGATCTCCAGAAGAAGAATTACAAGTGCTGCGCTCTACCACTGAGCTATAAGGGCTGGCGTGTTATGCAAAAATGTCGCTTAGTCTGCTCTATAATTCAAATTACGGATCTGTACAGAGTGGGGGCACTACGGGGTTAGCGCTGTCCAACGTTAAGAAAATATGTATTTTTGTCAAGAATGACGTAACTGCAATATTTAGCTACACTTTAGGAAGACTGCAAAATTGATTCCATGCATATGTTAGGTAGACTTAGAAGTATCTAACCTTGCAATGCCTAAATTTTGCGGTTGATAATCCTCAGATACTCAAGCATTTAGCATAGTAATTTATATATCGAATTAGGACATGTAACCACTCCATAAATTATTGCAATTAAGCTACTGTTAACATCTCATGTTTCTATAGTGCCTACCTAGGTGGATCAGGGACTTAGGTGTAGTATTGGAGGTATTGCAAAGAGATGTACTCTTGCTATCCAATACCAAATGGTATCTAAGATATTTGTGTATCAAACTTGTATCAGCTATAAGAAGACTAGGTCTTTGCTTAGACTTTTTTAGAGGGCAAGCTAGGTATACATTTCAGGCCAGATCTGAATATGCCGGGGTTCAGTCAGCTAGCTGTCTGTGATTGTTTGGCCCATTTCCCTTCCTATCTAATCCCGCACATGGTCGATCGAATTAGTTGATCAAAATAGTCGGAATCAGATGATGAATCAGACGAGCTCGTATCGCAGATCAGGCATTCAGGTGTAGTGTTGTAAGGTCATACCGCATTGGACATTAAGCAGTATACTCTCTCTATGAGTACACGGTAAAAGACCTAAACAGATATAGGATATTGTTAAACATGGCACTTGGTATCATCATGTTATGTGGATTATCAACAATACCTTTGCCATGTAGTTAGGCCTATGAGTAAAATATACCCAATATCCAAAGTATTGAGCTTCGGCGTCTTCCGAAGTCGAAATAGAGACGATTCCCATTGCAGAATATTCTTATTTAAATATTCGACGGCCACCTGCTCTTACCGCGAATCTTTCAGCTCCATTTTGCGTTTGCTGGTTCCAAACCATCAAGCTCCCCAAAGAGCCACCATTTTCAGTACCGGCCCTTCGGCGTCTATATGCTTCGCGAAGATGCTCGGGCCGTAAGGGGGCTTGCCGGCGGTGTTTTGATAAGTCGTTCGCAGGCTTAAGATCGTCGTCCGATAAGTCGGTTTGCTTCTCGCCTAATTGTACCCATTCTTGTTGAACCTCACGTGCGGACTCGACAATATCTCCTAGGTACATTTTACATACTACTTGCATCATCTGATGGACATTGGTAGGGCATGACTGCGATGTGACGCTATTGATATGCTATATAAGGATGGGGATGGTTAGTTATGCCATAATCAACTAGGGTAGCTATTAGCATAGGGTATGACGACTTACTCTCTTAACGTCTGCGTTCTTGAGAGTTTGGCGATGCCAGACCTCATACCGATCAAATTGTAAAGCATCCATCTGCGTCTTGAGAAGCGCATTTAGTTCCTTCTCTTCTTCGATCTGCTCCTTAGTTCGAGCAGCAGACATGCTAGCCATATTCTCGGGTATCTCGAACTCCTCTTCTTTCCTAGAGTCTGGGTCGGCGTCCTTCCCAGCATGATTACCGCTCGCATTACTAAGGACGGTAGGTGCGCGACCTCCTACGACGCTTGGAGACCCATCTCGCATGGCTTCAGCAGCCGCTTCGCTTGCGCGCTCCGCTTTTGACTTTCTACCGCGTTTTTTCTTCCCGGGCGCGCCGCTAACTTGACTACCACTAACGAGGCTCATGGTATCGGCACTAGGAGATCGTCGGTAGGACGGAGAGAAGGCTTGTATTTGGGATTCATCGGGCGGAAAGGATGTTTGTCGGAGAGGATGGGCTGAGCCTACGGAGGCTATGGACATGACAGATGCTTTGCGACGTTTGAGGGAGGGCGGCTGAGATGCGAGATCAGCAGTTGCGGAGCCACGCTTCTTCGATGGCAACTGCGCGCTAGCAGAGTACGGCGGAGAACCCGCAGGCGAGTATGCGCGTGGAGGGGACGCCATATTATTGTATATTGTATATTGTATATGTTGTTTAGAAGGCCTTAGGTTAGGTGAGGTGGTTTAGTGAAGCCCACTTGAAGTCTCCAGAGGGCGCGACGGAGCGACGGAGAGACGGAGAGACGGAGCCGAACTCTTAGGCAGGTAACTAGTCAGTTTGGATGCGGAAAGTAGCGAACGGTTCTGTCAAGTAACTTTAATTGGGTATGCTGGGTAAAAACAGCGGATGGCTAATAGATAACAATCAGAGAGTTGTTGTTGCTAAGAAACTTTTGATGTGTGATGAATGAATGATAAATGACGGAGAAGCTTGAGCCACTGACGGATACACAATCAGAGGCATGGAAGCAGGTCCATACCTTAGGCAATTGAGGAAGGTCCATACAAACGCTGTATGTGTACCTAGGTACACCTTAGTACATAATACACCTTAGTACATAAGCCGCCGCTAACCCCAGGCCCCATAAACGGGATAACTCATTGTACTAATGATAAGACGATAAAGCGATAACGGACAATTGAAGAGTCGATTTTCGATACTTGCAAATCCAGTCTACTTTAACAAAAGTCCGTCTCAGCTGCCATAAGCACCAGGGACTTCGCCTCCATGCATCATACATGTGCTTAACCTGATTGAGCTGATTGGAACTTACAGTCAGATTTCCCGGCTCCGTAAGCTCCTACATAACTTCCATTCCTTACGCTAAACCTAGTAACAACCCCTCTTATAACGCTCTTGCGCCAGTTTAATGTCTCGACCGGGGAAAAGCAAAATGGTACAATCCGCTGACCCAAAGCTCAACTATTTAGAAATGGCAACCATAGATCCTTCTGCCAGTTCCGTCACGGGAGTATCCGATGTCGACGATTCTGTTAATGGCAGCGAACTACGAGAACGCGACCAAAGTCGAGACGACAGGAAGGCCAGCAAGAAGAAGAGGAGAAGAAGAGTAAAAGATGGAGGCATATCGGAGATCAATGGACATTCAAAGTCGGCAAAGAGGAGGGACAGCATCAGCAAAGCAGCGCGAGATCCCAGGGATGAGCCCCGAGGGAAGAAGCACGAGAAGGCCGAGGCCGAGGGTATAGAAACCAGGTCGCCCAGTCCTGTTATTGACTTTGACGGCTTGAGCCGGCCGAGTACGTATTTGAGCTTTTTCAATGAGTAACTCCCACCGCTTACACAATCCAGGTCGGGGTACCCGAGAACGGCTTGAGGAGAGTTCCGAGCAAGCAGCCGAGAGATTGGAGAAAATGCGAGGAGCCATTCGGACAATTCTGGAGTGCGTTGGTGAAGACCCAGACAGAGAGGGCGTTCTTGATACACCGAAAAGATATGCGAAAGCGATGCTTTTCTTCACAAAGGGATACCAGCAGAACGTCAGAGACATTGTGAACAATGCTATCTTCCATGAGAACCATAATGAGATGGTTATCGTGAAAGACATAGAAATATTCAGTCTCTGCGAACATCACTTGGTCCCCTTTACTGGGAAGGTCAGTCATCCCAATTCACCATTTTACTTCATATTCTGATTTTCTAGTAGATGCATATCGGATACATTCCGAATAACAATGTCATCGGCATCTCTAAGCTACCGCGTATCGCTGAGATGTTCAGCCGCCGACTGCAAGTCCAAGAAAGACTGACAAGAGAAGTTGCCAATGCGATCATGGAGGTTTTAAAACCTCAGGGTGTGGCAGTTGTGATGGAGTCAAGCCATCTCTGGTACGTAGCATTCCACATTCCACTGCCTCCTCTTCCCACTTCAAGCACTGACCACCATTCTTCTAGCATGGTCATGCGGGGTGTTGAAAAGACGACTACCAGTACAATCACTAGTTGCGTGCTCGGCTGTTTCGAAAGAAAAGAAAAGACTAGGAACGAGTTCCTAAGTCTCGTTGGGCTGAACAGAACATACAGGTAGATTACAAGATAGGATTAAGAGGTACCTACCAAAGGTATGCATGTGCATTTGAGGCGTTTTGGGTTTAGAGCGTGGGATCTCAACATCAAGCTCATCCACGAACATGGTATGAGAAATTCATCTTAGAGTTCAATAGGCTCAACGCCTTCAGGGAAGTTATTGTGTGGCGTTCAGGGCTGTGAAAACATTCTTCAACATTATACTTGTGTATCATCAATTACACCATGTATGCATTCATTGAGACATTTAAATGCTAGTAGCCATGGGATCGAGATTGGTGCTTATGTTTTATGTGTGATAATATGAAGCTCATGCTAAAGTCTCTACATCATAACAGATTAGGTATGGTAGTTACTAGTGACAGAAGAAGATGTTGATGGATAGAGAGGTACTTAATAAATTATGTCTTAGAATCGTAGGTCCGCATAGTCGGTGACCTATCCAGTTCGGCCGAAGAGTTACAGAACTTATATATCCTCGCTTTTATTCGGCCATACATATGGTATTATATCAAGCACGTCAACACCATTTACGTAATAAGTACCTAGGTAGGTAGGTAGGTAGGTAGGTATCTCGCTCTTCAGCGCGGAATTGTTTCCGGTCGATAATTCATAAGAACAGGCTTTGTGACGGTGAGCGGTGCTCAATTCATAAGCGCGGAGATAGGACCTTCGCCAAAAGCCGCAATGTTACCATCATCCTGTCAACTGAGCAATTTAAGATCATACTGGGAATCTCTACTATGTATTATGAACCAAGTAACAAGTATGATTATGAGAAGTATCTACTATCCTTCCCTGCTAATGAAACGATGGCTACTTTTAGAATTACGTATGGCTTGTTTTGATGCCGTAAACACAAGTTCTGCACTTAATCCTAGAAGATGTCATTTTCCACTTATATCTTGCCCACTACGTGTATAGAGAGCCCATGGAATGTGTGCATCGGCTTCGGACTGTGTTGAATACCGATGTGATGGTAATGTATGATGCTCGTTGCTTGTTAGGTAAAACCATATATACCCCTCAGTACCACATTAAATATATTCATACCTTAGTTAGGAGACAGACATCACTAGAACCGAATTTGATCGACAAGATGAGTAGCATTACCAAAGTTACAATCGCAGGGGTAATAATTCACCTAAGTGTCTCACCTAAAATGAGAGAGAACTAGTAGTTAACAATTTAATATAACACAGGCTACTGGCAACGTAGGCCCAACGGTAGTAAAACAGCTCCTCGCAGACGGTTTTGAAGTCACCGTACTTGCCCGCAAAGGAGCCACGAAAACTTTCCCGCCCTCAGTAACTGTTGCTGAAATCGATTACGAGTCACCCGAGTCACTTGAGAAAGCTCTCAGTGGCCAAGACGCGGTTGTATCAACCGTTGGCTTCGAGGGATTGCCATACCAAATCCCTCTAATTCAAGCAGCGGTTAAAGTTGGCATCAAGCGCTTTATCCCCTCGGAATATGGTGGAGATGCGGAGAATGAGAAGACTCTTAGCTTACCTCCATTCCAAGCGAAGAAGGCTGTCACCGAACTCCTGAAGAAGGAGGCAGTGGCTGGTTCTATAACGTACACGCTAATATCCACCGGGCCTTTCTTGGATATGGGGCTCCAGTACGGTTTTCTCATCGACGTCAAGGGCAAGAACATTACACTTTGGAATGGCGGTGACAGGCCTTTCAGCAGCAGCACTATCTCATCTACCGCCAAGGCCGTGTCGGAGGTGCTTAAGCACCTTGAGGAGACCAAGAACCGCAATGTTTATGTGAACAATGTACAAATTTCCTTGAAGAAGCTCCTTGAGCAGGCCAAGAAAGTGGTTGGATCAGACGGATGGAAGTCAGAAGTCAAGTCTACCGATGAGAACCTCAAGCAAGCCTACACAGAGCTCGAGAAGGGCAATAACGACAGAATGGCTTTTATAGCTTCAGCGGTATGGGGAGAAGGATACGGTGGCGACTTCAAGAAAGTAGATAACGATTTGCTCGGCGTGAAGGAATTCAGCGACGCAGAGCTCCAGGATTTTATAAAGGGTTATGCAAATTAGGCTTGGTATGTGTATTTGTATAACCAGCCATAGGCTAGCATGTGGCATGGGTAGGGATTAATGAAAAGGGTCATCATAGGCAAGATTATGTTAGGTAAACGAGGTCTTGAAAACGAATATGTATCCCTAGTAGCCCCTAAAATATCATAAATCATGTACATTCAGTCATGCACAGTTGTCAAGATCCAAGTAAGCATATGTAACAGTATGTTTTACTAATGTTATTAATTCGAACTATCGTACATAGGTAGACTAGATAAATGGCCTTGTATGAACGCCTAGCTAAGTACCTACCTAAGGTAGGTACTACAGTGATCCTATCCCATAGGGCTGGATACGTCAGTAGCTTTGCTTGTCGTGAATCCCACGAGTAAGGGGTACCTAGATCTAGCTTTCTATAGTATGCATACTGCAGTTCCCGGGTCTAGTAACTACTCTGTCCGGGTAAGGAGGCGAACAAGTCGGGGTTGTGGTCGTGTGCACGACCCTAGGTGGGTCATACGCACAACCACAGCCTGCGTATCTGTAAACGTTCCTATAGCACATAATGGAAAGTTCTAGAAAATGGGTAGAATAAAATTAGGAAATGTTGATGGTTTTGGTTGTAGATAGTTGTTAGTTTTGACAGTGATCGATCTGGATGAATACTATGATAACTTTCCATCATAGAGAATAGTTAGTCTTATTTATAGAAGATCTATAGAAAACGATCATGGACAATGTAGTTATGAAATATTTAGACTTTTAGGGCGTCTTTATAACCCCTGAAAGAGACTGTATCCTTAATAATGTGTGCTATATAGGTGCATATCGGAAAATCTTGTTAGAGTTTTGAATGAAACGTTTAGAACAAAGGATTCTTTCAATATGTATAACCCTAAACATCAATCATCAGGTTTGAAGTTCGTTGCGGATCAATAAAGTTGTTTCCGTACCTCTTGCTTCACTATATTCTGTATGAAGTCCGACACGACTTTGAAGTAATGCCAATTCAATTACATATTGATGGTTGTTTCTGAATTGTTTCTTTATCCAGATGTATCTAATGCTGCCCTAAGCTTTTCTTCATCTCTGGGCATGCAGAGTACACGATATGACTTAGGAACCATGATCAAATCTTTTGGATTAACCATATCGATGCTAGGATCACATTGTATATCACCCGAGGCCACAAAGCGAAAGCTACTCAATAGCCTCATAAATATGATATACACCTCACGGGTAGCAAGGATATGCGCTGCGCACATACGGTATCCCAGGCCGAACGTAAATAAAGGGGCTTCCGGTTTCTCTAACCATCTTTCTGGCAGAAAACTGTCGGGGTCAGACCATAGTTCGGGGTCTATAGCCATATATATGTTGTGTAAGTCAACTGTATAATAAAGTTATGGGATCTGATGTGGTGGCTCTCTTACCATGATTACAGGCCCATGCATTCATGTAAACAGTGCTCCCAGATGGTATTACGATGCCATTGTATTCAATATCTCTGATGGATGCTCTTGGTAATGCTAGAGGGATGACAGAGAAGTATCGAAGAGCTTCTTTTACCAGTGCTAGTACATAAGCACATTTCTGATCGTCGGCAGCATCACACAATGGCTCATTGGACCCCTGTAACTGCTGGATTTCTGTATAGGCCTTATCTTGGATCTCCGGATGCAGGGCGAAGTAAGCAATTGACCATTGTACAGTAGTTGACACGGTCTCGAAACCTCCTCCCAGCACAGACAAGCTGAAAGCAACTAATTCAGTGTCACTGAGCTGAACCTCCTTATACTTAATTACGCTCGCCTGGATGCATGGTTTGTTAGTGCCTTTTGATACCTTCTCCGCAAGGTCCTTGTTCAGTTTGGAGAGGTACCGATCTCGGCGCTGGCGCAATTGTCGAGCATTTACAGAAGTCTGGTTCAAGGGGTTAAGGCGTAGGAAAGGAATGTGATCTTGAGTATTGCCGACAGTGGACCTAGCCTTGTTGAGTCCCTCTTCGACGGATACTATCTCTTTAAATAACTCATCTTCAATAGAAGGAATCCGAACACCCCAATTGATGGTTGTCATCAGCGAGAGGCTCACTCGTTGGACAAGGGGAAGTGGATCAACTGCAACCTTCCCGGCTTTTCCATAGTTGAACAGATCCTGAATAAACATCTTTGTCTCTAAATCAAGGTACGGGATATATGTTTTAATAGCGGGACGGTTCAAGGCTACCGCCGCAGCCTTCTTCTTTCGCTTTAAGCTATCATCATAGGGTGACGTGCCAATTGTAAGGCCGGCAGTACTGGAAGCTACCTATTGGGATAGAACGCATCAATGAGAGCTGTATACAGAAGCTGGATTGCGGACATGACATACCTTATGAAATGTATAGGCTATCGGCCGAGAACTTAAAGCTTGAGAATTAGATATGAACAACTCCTTCGCCGTGGCAGCACTATTGACAACAACAACGCTAGTATTCCCCAGTTGGACCTGATAGACATCGCCATACACTTTGGCCCATTCCTGATACTTTAATGCCGCATTAGACCATATGTCAATTAAATTCCCAAAAATCGGGAGACCTCTTGGCCCTTTCAATCCAGAAATTCGCGACTGACTCCGTAGGATTTCATTTCCAACAAGGTAAAGTAGTACTGCGAGAAGACTCCCAATGGTAATGGATCTCAATGTATGCTCGATCAATGTCTTTTGGGAAAGGACGATGAGCGATTCCATGGTAGAATCGATAGGTAATGATGTGTGTTTGAATGGCGAGAATGTACATTAACGTTGTTGCGAGGAAATATTAACATCGCTATTCCCCACCCACCCGGCACATTTGTAAAGTAGATGTGATAGGATTCGTATGACCCGGGATCCCAAAATGCATCAACCCCTCCCAGAACCACATGTTCAAAATCTCAACATGCATTGCAACTGGCCACGTGTGTAGGTGGCTTTTCTTCATGGCTTATAGCCGGTATTACCGACAGCTACTACCGGACGACGACTTCACGTCTACCGCCTTATGCAAATAGAAGCCATTTAATAAGTAATCACTACCTCCTATGCAATGTTTTGGTTTAGCCAAACCAATATTCTATTATAACATTTGGATGTCTGACCTATAACTCTCTATATTCGTTCTCCATTGGTGTTGAATATTGATAAAGCAAAAATGACAGCGAGATTTAAGTGGCAATTGGGTATTTAATTGGCCCTCAAGCGGAACTTCCATTTAGGATGTCCTGTTGGATTCGCTATGAGTTCCTGCATGTTCTTGATAAAAGGACGATCAGGTCCTACAAACAGTAGGCCGTTTTCGATGCACAGAGCAGCATATTTTGTTGCCGTTTCAGCGTCACCAATCCCAATATATTCCATTGCCGCTCGATAATATGCTTCGTTTAACCGGCCTAAGATCCCCTCTTGTTCGTACAGCGATACTAAAAGTTCCGCCTTTTTCGAAGATCCTTTTGATGATGCCGAGTGGTCATCCAACTCTTTCCATAGAGCATGTATTTGAGAAACCCTACGATCCGATTCAGCTATCGCTGTCGCATTAGCATTGCACCTCTGACATGAACATTGGAAACCCCATTCTTTTTGTAATTTCTCTTGTCTCGTCGAGTGCGATTGAAGGGGGCTAAATATTTTAGTAAGTAGATCTCTTCTCTTCTATCATGGCTTCTGACTCACTCATAATAAGCTATTGTGAGCTCCTCACCCTCCATAACATCTCGCACAGCTAATACTTTATGATGAAAATCTCTATGGTCGAAATAGTAGGCGCACGTGGGCCGACAGTCATGGTTGAGTCGCGATACTGCCAGTTTATATATTAGTTGCCGATGACGAGATTATGGACCTACGAAGCCCGACATATGATGCTGTAGTTGTATAAACAAACCTTCAGTGAACAGAGAATAAAACGGGTTGATCCCATCGTGGTAGCCCGTTCGGAATGAATTTGTTTGGAGAATTTTATAAATTTTATCACCAAAGTCACTTGTACTGCTATGCGTCGACAACTTAAGTAGACTTTCCCTGTGGTGAGAAGGGAGATTCTGAACAGCGCGAACAAGGAGTTCCGATACAACTTTCTTTCCTAGAGTATTGATTGCCTTTTCGTTTACCATTATAGCAGGTGTTCGTGCCATTATGAGCTCCCCGGCTCGTATCGCTCTTGTTGCTACTAGTCCGATATCTTTACCCGGTATTTCCACTTCACGGTAGGGGACGACTAGCTTTGATTTTGAATCAATTCCCTGGGGCTCGTCCGTGAGGAAAGCTGGTCGTGTTGAAATGGTCGCAATACTCTTTGAGGTAGTGATCACTGAGACACCTTCACCCCAGTTGAACATTTCGTTGGTGAAGACGCAGAACCTATCACCTCTAGCGCCGCGGCAAAGGCCACCTGATTTCCAGGCCTTTAGTGGCGATGGTAGTTCGCCTAGCGGGTTGTCATTTTCGGTGGGAAAGGCCTCAGAAGATGCACATATCTGAGTGTCAAATATGAATGGTGGGCTGGGTACTGCGCATATCTGCGACTCAAGACGGGGCTGAACAATATTAGCAAAAGTAGCCACGAATTGAAAAAGAAGCAGACATTGGCGCATATTCTTCTGGAACGACATAACTTGGAGGTTTTAAATTATTTTCATGTAAGTGAGAATGAATCATCTAAAACTTTGAGGAATCAAGTTGAATATATCGTTCTTGAGACTTCTTGGCGGAGCCAAGCCTCCGAGTCTAAGGGGATTCCGGGTCGAAAACACTCCACAACGCTACTATGGGCACTGCTATATAGGTCCGGATCGACAGGTAGCCTGTAAGAGATAGAAAGTATCCACCTGTAGAAACCCGGTATTTTTATATACCATGTTGCTACCTTTCGCTTACCGGATAGAAACGTCATGTGTTTAAATTGAAAGAAATGAAAATATTTTGTGCTAATAGTAAATATATCACGAAAGGTTTTATGATTCATGTTGTCACATATGAAGTTAAGATATATCCAGTGCATTCAAAAAGATGCACAGACCACTTTCTATCACCGAGATCATCCCCTATCTTTTGTTGCCCCCTTTAAACCCCTTTACGTTGAAGCCGGCTTTTAAATAGAAAGTCTTCAATTCAGCTGTAGAACACCCGCTATCAGCTACAGAAGCTAGAAAGCCTGCGAACGTACAGAAACGATCAAGACTTGGATATTAGGTTACTGCTTGAATGAATAAAAACACCAACCCTGAGTAAAAGGGGTATATGTGTGTAGTCTCATAACTAACGAGATTGGAAAGTGCTTTGAAAGCAAGAAAAGAGCCATATGATAAGTTCAAGTCGAGTATAAGTACACGCAGTAATTGAGATAATTGACGACAATGCGGGTATAGTGAGTTAGTTTGGTTCGAGTTAATCTTGATCTGCTTACCATACAGAGAATATACGATTTCTTAGACATACCTCTATACCTAGGTAGTTTTAGTTTACATATTCAAAGCCACATGTCTTGCTAGTGTGCTATGATGTTGTATTGCTGCGACCGGGGCCAAATTTACATGGGTTAGGTACATAGGTTAGGTACATAGGTTAGGTACAGATGGCGCTGGTACTCAGTCGAGTCCCATGAGCCAATTGCAGGTTGTGGCTGCGACACACTGCGGGGCTTGACATCCGACTCGTTGAAGTTTATCTATCGGGAAGGAGAAAAGGGCAGGCAATAATAATAACTGAGACACTCAATCGGGTGGGAATTCCGATCATTTCTTGAACTTTACAACGCACACTTTAAAAATATGAATCAGATAGTGACTACGTGCATCGTATGCAACCCTATTTCTCATGCTCGGTCCTCTACCTAGTCCTCTCCCTAGTCAGTGTTCACAGCATGAGCCAAGTACATATTGGACATACCCCCTCGACGGGCGAGCCATTATCCCATTCACATTCTGGTCCCTGGAAGTAAGTATGCTAATAACGACTTATCGCTTTGGTTCACTATGTTTTCCACGGCTTTGGTTATGTTGACGTGTGTAGCGTCGATAGATGCGAAGCCTTTAGCTAAGAGATATGTTAATAGCACAGGTTCCTTGGGTCCTCTCACTTTTAAAAGCGACGGGACGTTCCAGATATCCATCTTCGAAGATTTGCATTTTGGCGAAAGTACGACCTTGTCTAAAATGACCTGATCATGGAATAAAAGCTAAACTATTCGAATTAGACGCCTGGGACCAATGGGGACCCCAACAGGATATCAACTCTGTCAAGGTCATCAATGAAATTCTCGAAGCAGAGTCGCCTGGTCTTGTCGTCTTGAATGGCGACTTGATTACTGGTGAAAACGGATTTCTAGAGAATAGTACAGTTTATGTCGACCAGATCGTCGGTCCTCTCGTAGATCGAGGTCTTACTTGGGCGTCAACGTATGGCAATCACGACTACGACTATAATATATCCGGCAGTACTATTCTCGCCCGCGAAAAGCGGTGGAGTAATAGTCGGACGACACAGATGGTTTTCGGTGAAGAAGCGGGGACGTCAAATTACTATCTCCCAGTTTACGACAGTGATTGCAGCGATGGAGATTGCGCCCCCGAGTTGATACTTTGGTTTTTTGACAGCAGGGGAGGGTTCCGATACCAGCAGAAGGACGGATCCGGCAATCGGGTTGGCCAACCAGACTGGGTTGACTTCAGTGTCGTAAACTGGTTTCTTCAGACGAATAATGAACTTGTTGAGAAGTACAGCAAAACTATCCCTTCGTTGGCGTTTGTCCACATCCCAATTTATGCATCGTATATCCTGCAGAAAGAAGGTATCAATCCGCATGCTGAGCCAGGGATAAACGACGACTATCCGCTGGCTCCCCAGGCCCAGGGATGGTGTGCAGATGGTCGGAACGACGGTACTTGCGACTACGGAGGCCAAGACATCCCGTTCATGCAGGCCATCTCGGCTGTTCCTGGATTAATGGCTGTCTTCTCAGGACATGATCACGGAAATACGTGGTGTTATAAATGGGATAGACTACTTCCTAACATGACAGTTTCGCCTCGCAATGACGTTAATTTATGCTTCAGCCAGCATTCAGGGTACGGTGGTTACGGGAACTGGGAGAGGGGGGCTCGTCAGGTTCTCGCAACGAAGTCAAAACTAGCAAATTTTGAGGTTGATACATGGATCCGTCTTGAGTCTGGAAATGTTGTGGGCAGTATCTCGTTAAACTCTACGTACGGAGAGGATCTGTATCCGGCGACTAATAATTCGAAAACCTACTGCCCTACTTGTGATTACGGCTCGTAGGGGAAGTAGGGAGATGTTTATCGTAATGATAATGTGATAATACGGCTATGGAATAACTATTATAATAACATAATAAATGCATAACTACCTAATATTTTATGAAACATCTATATTATGACATCCGAATTACACCAAGTTACCTAACCTAGTGTAATTCAAACAACGATATAGGGGTGTCTGTACACAACGTCCGTTAATTGGAGCTTGTGTCAGCATCACCTGCATTTGGTATAGCTCATATAGCCAAAATTAAATGGTTGACTATGCTGAGGGGATCGTGCATAGAAATGAAAGTTAACGGCTTTGCTCGGCAAACTATGATTTAACTTGTGTGATTTTATTTATATGACCTTGTGGTCCTTCAACCTTTTTACTTCTCCAATACCACCCATTTTCTTCTTACATTGTGGTCTTGTTGACAGTGCATACCTTCAGAATCTATTATCTAGCACTATCCAACTACTAGACACTCCCATACAATCAGTCACTTACCATGGAGAAGTATGCGACGTACCCAAGCCTGCGGGGAAAGACTGTCTTGATAACTGGAGGGGCAGAAGGCATCGGGGCAGCATCAGTCGAGCTTTTCTGTCGGCAAGGCTCTAATGTCGTCTTTTTGGATTATTCGGATAATTCAGCAAAGAAGCTGCTCGAGAAGGTCAAAGATATTCCCGGTGCTACCCAGCCCACGTTCCTCCACTGCGATGTGACCGACTTGGCTCGCCTCAAGGAATGCGCGGAGAAGGCGCTCGCCGATCACGGCACGGTGGATGTTCTTCTAAACAATGCCGCTCATGCCGGCGCTCAGACGAGAGTTCCGACCACCCAGGTAACGCCCGAGTCGTGGGACCACGATGTCAATGTAAATATCCGCCATCAGTTCTTTCTAACGCAGGCGGTGGTGCCGGCAATGCAGAAGAAGGGATCAGGTAGTATTATCAATATGGGATCGATCACGTGGCGCATCCCAGCCGTCGGGTGTCCTCTCTACACGATGTTCAAAGCAGCAGTCGTTGGTATGACGAGAACGCACGGCAGAGAGTTTGGTCGGTACGGTATCAGGGTGAACAGCGTCGTTCCCGGCGCCATTGCGACGCAGAGGCAGATCGATGAGGTCTTAACGGATGAGTACCGCGCCGAAGTGATGGCCGCGCAAAGTTTGAAGAGAGATCTCATGCCTGACGAGGTAGCGAGACTGATACTCTTTCTTGCTGCAGATGATTCCAGCGCTATCACTGGGAGTAGCTACGTGATTGATGGGGGGTGGGTCAGCGACGTTTAGGGAATTAGTCTCACGAGGAAATGATATACTAGAATCAGAGTGCTTAGGTATATTACTTAAGTTATTTATTTTTCCTTAATTAGTTTAATGTATTCACATATTTCGGGATACATGCCTGGTGGTCAATGTGATAGAAGTTACATTACGCTTCCTGTTTTACCCCAGACGGCCCATTGCATATTCTTCCTCGGTGCATCTTTCACATTGACAAGTGAACCCCCAATTCGACAATACTCTCCGCCTATCATCCAATTTCAGCCTCGAGAGATTGTCATAGGCGACAGTTATCTCTTCACCAGCCGGGATATCACATTCTGTTACCAGCTCTAGTTCATAAGGTCGATCGCCTATATATCTCCAGGTAGTATTTGGTCTGCAGGAATGATTAGAACGGGCGAAAGTACTGTATACCGCGGCTCCGTTATCAGGGGTCCCGCTGGCATTGATCCAAAATATCGAGTAGGCCTTTATAAGTGCCAGTACCGGTTCAGTTCGAGGTACTTCTGGCTCATAAATTCTACTACGTTCCATTAAATCCTTTAGCCACTTATCAAAATGATTATATAGATCCTTATGCTGCTCGTGCTGTTCGGGGTTCCAGGCGTGGTTATCCAGTTGGCCACGTTGTGACACACTAGCTGAGGAGTACGCCTCGCAAAAGACTCTGACCTTTTCTTCGTAGGACCTGGACCGAATCCTCGGTGATCCGTAAATTATTGGTGATTCACGGCTGACGATGGTATTTGCTGGGATATTTGCCTTAGCAAAGAGGCCAAGCCCCTTACCCTCGCTGGCCTTGACCTCCACGCTGTTTAGCATCTCGAACTCCCTTGGGGCCATTTTTAACTTATGATATCGAGTCAGATAACTATCCGTTATTCTTCGTTGCTTTAAGGTTCCAAAATTGTCAAGTGACTAATGATAGGTAACTTACTAGAATACATTACGTAGAGAATTGCTGTAGAACCTCAAGTATATAATGTATCTATTGATAAAAATAACGTATCATCATCGATACTGAACATAGTTGTTGTCAACATATGAAAATAAATCAGAGCAGTTGTAAACGAATGCTATGATTTACATATGAGCAAAAAAAGACCGTGGAATTTCGTTTCGAGTGACGATTCTCTTTGCACAAAGAAATTGTCCTAGATTTGAAAACTTTTGTTCAGGCACGAATATTTATACATATTTACCGCTAACTATTGAGTGAGGATAGTAGAACTACAGGTAGACATAATTATCTCGCTGTTATAAAACATGATTTGATAGTAGGTATAGGTCGGTAATCTCTTTTCCAATTGCCTTACTAGAGTCTAGAGCATGCCAATGGGTCTTGTAACACGGGGATACCTTCCCCCTTTTCATTCCTAATATAAATGTGATAATTATTCCCGTAAGAAGTAAGGTTCACCATACATTGCCTTTTGTCTGCTTCCCTCGTGTTTCTTCCAACTTCACCACATTGATATTCTTCCACACAAGAATGCAGATAATACAGATAGGGATGAATGCTGAGCCAGCAATAACCATTTTCCTCTGCACGTCGCCGAAAGCCTCAATGATTGCTTGGCGGATTGGACTTCCCATTGGATAAGATTTCTGCACGGCAATACTGCCGAAAATATTGGAAACTAGGCCCTTGCTATCCTCTGGTAAGAATTCGTGTAGCTTTTGGGGAAGAACATTGTTCCACAGTGCACCAGCGATAGCGAGGCCAATAGCAGCGCCAATAGATCCGAAAAGGCCAAATATAGCTATGGCTACGGCAATTTCTTGATGCGTAACCGAGGCCATAATCGCAAGCTGTGCTGTAAGAACCCAGGTTCCGCTTGCAACACCGTTAAAGATTTGACACATTACGAGATACCCAACGTAAGTCTCTGGAGTACGGAAGTGGACTAATAGCACAGTACCTAGGACGCAAAAAGGAATTCCAGCGATTGCGGTCCATTTGTAGTCGCCCGTGTGTCGTATGAGACTAGGTTAGTCATATGAAGTTAGAATAAATCTTGCTAACATTGGTCTTTTTATGGGGTTGGGACTTACAGGCCAACAAACGGGCCAATAAAAGACGACGTGAGTGAGAAAGAATTTAGTACGTAGCCCGAGATCGTGATGCTCTCATCGTGTACAACCTGTAGGTATGATCCGTAGTAGCTGTCCCAACAGCTGAGTCCCTATGTCAGCAATGCTGTCAAGAAACCTAAGATGCTGGGCCGATACTTACTAGATAGAGAGGAACATGACACCGTAAAGCATGCAGGCACCGAGAATGGTTCTGTCCTTGAGAAACTTGAAGGGAAAGTACGCAACAGGTGCGAAGAATCTTTCCCATACAACGAAGGCCGCTAACGAGACAGCACCAAGAATAATCATTGCTATGATATATCCAGTCTTCCATCCACGGGGTGCATAACCGACTATGCTAAAAGGTAAGAGAAGTAAAGACCACCCAGCAATAGTTAGAAGCATTCCAATTACTTATTACCTATGTTAGCGTGCAATATATCTTTATTAGATGTAATGTTATATCCTTACCATCAAATTCGATGAAATAATACTTCAGGGATTCCCAAAATGTCCGGGTCTTAACCCTTTCAGGATATACACCTAACTTAACGGCCTTGCGTCTGCTAAGGATGAAGATAATAGCAACTGGAAGACAGAATGCTACTAGAATTATGGAGAATGCGCCGAAAGCCCATCGGAAGTTGACATAAGTGTAAAACAGGTCGGCAATCTTGGGGCCAGCAAACGTAGTAGCGATCGTGGGGGTTGCATTGATACCGTACATGATTATCCGATTCTTGAGAGTCGTAGTATCGGCAAGGATGATATCGACGATATATTGCATACCCAGGTGGCCGACCCAGTAGAGTGTATGAGCAGCGGCATACATTTCAACGTTCACGCACGTCGCTTTCATGATCATACCGATAACGACAAGAATCACCATGACAATGAAACCCTCGCATCGACCCCATATATCGATGACTTTTGCAATGGTCAGTCTACATACTCCGCCAATGATAGTAGCGACTATCCCGGTTGTCGCTAGCAATCCGTGTTTATTGAAGGCGGAGGTGACGAAAGGTACGAGGTTAGATTGGACGGACTGCAATAGCATATCGACGAAGGTCACCATATAGAGCCTGCCCAGTTGTGATATGTGTCAGCATCAATGTATTCCATTGATAGTATTGTAGATTACAAGAGTGAAAACTCACAGGATATACATGACTATCAGCAAGTCCTTCGACCAGACCGTAGTAATGGCCTCGACTCGCTTTACGCCATCTTGCTTATGGCCGGAGCTCGCATCGGACTCGATTCCAGGGACATCTTTGACTTCCTTAATATCGTCGTTGCCCGATATTTTCTTCTCGGTATCCTGTTCCTGGGCAACAGGTAAGGCTTGGGCTTGGGTAGCTGCCATTACCGGAGAAATTGTCGCACAAGTTATAATGCGCCCCCGATATATGCGAATGAGATGTAAGCATGCCAATCGGTACAACAGAGCTGGTGTCGTTAAGAGTTTTATATATTCATCTCTACATTCTGAAGGATCGCTGATCGCTAATACACGCGCCTGTCCAACTAATTACGTGTTTGTTACCCAGGATATCCCCCGTTTTCTTCTCTAGCCTCAAGTAATCAGTCAATGGGTTGTACTGTAGAGTGGTATGTAATTCCTGAAAGGGATAAGATAAACAAAAGATCTTTATAAACAGCTTGTCAAGAATCTTGGCGTCTATTAATGGCCTTGCTAGATCTTGCTTGGAATTAAGCTAGATGTAAACCTGGGCTTGGGGATAGCTGTAGATGGTTATCTGATCCGTCCCGAGTTTTATCAGATCCGCAATGCCAAGTCCGACAGTCGGCATAAAACTAATAGACGCGAAGGAAGAAAATTTCCCCTTATTCTTAGGCTTAGTCCTTGACAGAGATGAGCTTTGAAGGCTTTCACAGAGCTACATGATCAAGAACCCCTATGTATGAGATGTTTGACAATTGATAAGAGTATAAGTATCGGCTTAAGTCGCAGACGCCTCATCTTTTTATGATCTCAGAAAGCAGCCAACCTACCTACCTAATTATGAGGAGTGGCTTTCTCATATCAGGCAATATACTGGCTTTGCTCCGGTACTCCAGCCGTCTCTCACGCCATTTCCGTGTCATGAGTGTTGAGATATAGGCTACCTTAGATAATTTACACACCCACTAGACGTTAGCCAATTCATTATTATCATCGTTATGAGGAGTTATACTAAATTAATCACAATTTAAAGACGACTGTGATGGTATAATTACTATTTACTATATAAGTATTTAACTAAGGTACCTAACCTTTGATATAATATTCCGTATCGCACATCAAGTTCACTGTAACTACGACGGAGATTGATAAGTCAGAACCAGGACCGTTGCCAGACTGGTCAGCCAAGAGTGGCCTGCAGAACTACGTTAGGAGGTGATATCCGCATTTCGCATTCTGCGGGTGCTGAGACCTCACGGATAGACATATTCAAACCAGAAAAAACACAATTCACCACATTGAACTCCAATTTACCAACTGGAAACTCCTCATTAGTGAATGTGTGGTGCGAGGATCTGATTTGGAAGTTTGAATATGAAGATGGCCTTTCTATAGTAGGTACACTATAAAATACAGATCTTATACTGATAAGTAAAGGGAACATCCTCGCTCTTCTTGGATGGGAAGATACATATATTGCCGAGGAAAATATTATTTATTCGACGGATATACGGCTGGTGCTTAAAAATGTATGAGCGCGACTCTTGGCGTTGTTTCGATCTCATCGCTTGGCACCCCTTCCATGATGATGACTAGACTACAAATACAAATCCGTACAGCTGTCAGCCTACCCAGACGCAAGTAGAAAGTTAGATAAGACGATATGGCTCTTTTTATAGGTTTAGGAGAATTACCTATTTAGTATCAAACTTCTTAATAGCGAGGTTTATGATGTCCAAGATACCAAAGCAATGAAAGGGCTAGATCGTGTGGACAGTAGGATCTCCAGCCAATCAAAAGTTTCATATTCGATCCACCTACATAAGAATGCCACGGCTCACAAAGCAGCCCCTGCAGGGAATTGATCAGAGGAATGCCAAGCGAAACCGGAGGGCACTTTGAAACCTAGGCATCTAAAGCTCTCATCAACACCCTTTTTAATATTTTAAGATTAATATGCCTATTTTCTTGAACCTTGAACACGTGCTTTCGCCTCGATTCGGAGCTGATAGCTAGACCGCTACCTTCAATACACAGATTTTGCTTTGGAATCGAATGTCGAGCGCACGAACCTGCTCTTCTCAAATAAAAATAGGACACTATAAAAAATGACTGCTGCTTTTTTCCTGGAGGCGCCAATCAATATATATTTATGATTTATTTCCCGCATTTAGCTTTATAATAAGAGGCATGTGAGGGAGTAAACAATGGGAAACCATAGAGGAAAGCAGAAGAGACTGTATTGAGTCTAGATAAGCTTATATCTTGAGGCCTCACCTATGGGTCCGAATCACTACTTTTATTCGCTTTGAACCCTATGCGTCTATATGTAATCTGTCCTGCACGGGGCCGGAAAACTGGACATCCGAAGTCAACTTCAGATGACAAGGGGCGTTCGGCACGGCGTTTGCCATTTTGACGTACAAGCTGAATACCGCCAAGACGTCCCACTTACCCTTTGTTAGTAAGGCAAATATCAAATTCGCATACTAGATCTTCCCATGGGTAGCCTTCACAACAACAACTATTAGGATCTAAACCAAGGTTCTACCAGATATGTCACTTCATGTAGCCCCTAGCTTAGCATTAGATGACCCTGTGCGGCATCATTCTTGGGTATCTTGTGAATGCAACCGTTGCCTAGGTTAAGGATAGGTAAACTAGGGTATAAGTCTTGGTATTCTACATCTCCTGCCTTCTCCCAGGAAGATCAGGGACCATGCTCTTCCCTTCATTCTCTCTCATCTCAACCTAAACCTCTCTCTTGTGTACTTGCACTTCACTTCTCTTTTCGCGGTCGATCCGTTCCTTTTTCTCTTACGCCCTGCCTATCTTCGATATTCGTTCGTTTCGTTTTAACGGCTGAGCCAGTTTAATTTTATAGTAGTTGAGATTTTTGTACTCTGAGAGTTCTTCTAATCATATTACTCGTTGTTGGATCTACCTAATTAGTTATCGTCACTCTTTCATATCCACAAAGCTATGTATTTCTCTCACGGCTATATACCGGTACTGTTGGCCCTCGTCTCTGTAGTAGTTGCTACGGAAGGGGCAGCTGAGGTTGTTAAGGAGACGATTCACGAGACAGTTCATGTGGTAAGTGACTCGAGAAATTCCTTTCTATACCCCAATAGACTCGCGCCGAATCCAATCCTTCGATTAAGATAAATAGGTACTTACATAGGCTAACACTAAACACTCAGACATTACCACCAGAAACAATTAAGGAGACGATACATATAACTCTACCTCCTGAGACTGTAAAGGAGACTCTAAAGGAGACCGTAAAAGAGACCCTGCATGTAACTTTACCGCCGGAAACAGTGAAGGAGACTATCCATATTACTCTACCTCCACAGACTGTGAAGGAAACTGTCCATATTACCCTACCTCCACAAACAGTGAAGGAAACTGTTCATATTACCCTACCCCCACAAACGGTGAAGGAGACCGTTCATGTTACTCAACCGCCAGAGACGATAAAACAGACGATAAAAGAGACGGTACATGTCACCCTGCCTCCACAGACCGTGAAGGAAACCGTACACATTACTCTACCACCACAAACAGTGAAAGAAACAATACACGTCCCGGTGACAGAAGTTGTTCATGTTACGAAAACCGAGGTCCAAAAGGAATCGATTACACTACCTCCACTGACGGTGAAGGAAACGGTTCATGTCACTATCCCTGTCACGAAGGTAGAAGAGAAGCTCCTCACGAAGACCGAACTGAAGATGGAAACCAAGCACGAAATAAAGACCGAAGTACAAACTGCAATTCAAACTAAACTCGAAACCAAGGTTGAGACCGTCCACATTACGCTTCCTCCTCAGACCGTCAAAGTAACACTGCCTCCTCAGACGGTGAAGGAGACAGTACATATCAGCATTCCTGTCACTAAGGTGGAAACTGTGAAAGAGACCATACACATCAATATTCCAGTGACTACGGTACAGACTGTCAAGGAAACTGTGCATGTGAGCGTTCCCGTAACGCAAATACAAACTGTGAAGGAAACAGTACATGTTACCATCCCCGTCACGAAAATCGAGACGCTGAAGGAGACGTTAAAGGAGACCGTCGCTGTGAGCGTACCCGTCACGAAAGTCGAAACATTAAAGGAGACGTTGAAGGAGACGCTGAAGGAGACCGTCGCTGTAAGCGTACCTGTGACGAAGGTTGAGACGTTGAAAGAAACCATCGCCGTGAGCATACCTGTAACGAAGGTGGAAACTCTCAAGGAAACTCTCAAGGAGAGTATTCCTGTTACTCAAGTGCAGACAGTGAAGGAGACGCTGCAAGTTAGTATTCCGGTAACCAAGGTGGAAACCCAAACTGCCAAGGAGACGGTACACGTAAGCATTCCGGTCACGGTGAAGGAGTCCATAGCCATCGGCGTTCCCGTGACGGTGAAGGAGAGCATTGCTGTTACAGTTCCCATCACCGAAATCAAATCGATCCATGAGACGATAGCTATTACGAAGACCGAAGTATCGCATAAGCTCGAGACAATTGCACTTACAAAGACAGAGGTCTTGAGCCATCTACAGACACAGGTACTCACAGAGACGGTCCATATCTCTCTACCGCCGCAGACGGTTAAGGAGACTATTCACATCACCCAGGCTGTGACAGAAACCGTTCACGTAACCCTTTCGGCATACACCCAGACAGTACACGAGACAGTCCACGTTACTCTGCCACCGCATGTGTTGACGGTGTCTGAAGTGATCCACGTCACTGTTACAGAAATTGCAGAGGCCTGCCGTCAAACGGAGGTATTCATACCAATCATTCACGAAACCATTCCCTCGTTAGTTCATGAGACTATAGCAGTCCCGCCCATGGTCCATATAACATCCGTGGCTCCGCCTATGGTTCACATAACATCCACAGCCATGCACCATATTAACGCCACGTCGGTTGCTCCTCCCATGGTCCATGAGACCATTGCAGTTTCTCAAGCGACGGGCCATGTGGCACCATCCGGCACGGGTGTAGCAGCAGCCCCGCCGCCCGCATCATCTCTATCATTAGGATACATGATGCCCCATGTTGCCCGGCGATGGCAGGCGTGAGCTCCCCGGTTCGTAGCTTAATACACTACAATAGGGGTATGGATATTGATGGGTTCAGCGGAGTGTGATTTTGATATACGGGGTTATTTTTGGGTCTTAGAAGAGTTTGGCAAATGTAGGAATTTCATAATGCTCAAGTGCGGTCTACTTTTCTCTGCGTTTCGGTCTCTTTAGCCTATGCTTGCATGGATTTCACGCAAATAGGACAAAAACAATAAGGTACATTTTGATATTTTAAACTGTATATTTGACTAAAAATACCCCGTATATCTTCGTAAAGACCTCGGGCTGCTGTAAATACTCATAGTCTATCTATTCTCTTGTTAAACCCCTTGAATCCGGATCGATGGCCTTATTATATCAACCACACTGTACCAATCCCCTAAAGAATAGCTAGTAGTAACTAGTCTATCTTAGCTAGGTACGTATGTTCTCACGATTCAGATCGGTAAAATCGGAATAATGATATCGGCGTGAGATGGGGACGAGTACGCGGTTGACCGTCTCTACTACGAGGTTTTCCTGCACAATAGGTAGTAAATTTGGAGGCACCAGGTGATGGTATCACTAAACCGGTTATTACTGAGTGCAATGTGAAAAATGATACTTTTTATATTCAAGTCTTGGACGAAATGCTACAGACCTGGATTTTCTGACCCCTATTCATTGATTAACAGGTACCAACCTAGGTTAAGAGGTAGGTAAAATGGCAAGGTGCTCAAAAGCTCATGTTCTCCTGGCTAGAAATATATGAATGGCACTGCAATAGTTCAATGCGACCGTAGAAACTCAGACCAAAATAGTGTACAAGCAAAGTATAGCACAATAGCTTCCATCACAACAATATCGTAGGGCATTGAGCATCCTAGAATTCGAACCACCTCACTCGAAGAGAGGTCAACTGACCCTACACATATTCAACCTTTCCGTGCATCTTAATTTCCAATCGATCCTTCATAGGCATCTAATGTCCTTTCCCTCGGAGCTCTTTATGCAGGTTGCTTGCCATTGCCGACAGGACATCCACCATTCTTCAAGCAATGGCTACTGATTCGTAGGTCTTTGCAGTGTCCGCATCGTCTTGGAGTTTTGGTGTTGCTCTGGTGAGAGCTTTCGCCGCCATCATCTCCGTTGGCTGCTTGGTTGCCTAGGTCCGCGTAGTACTGTCGAAGGCGACGGCGGTGTAGCTCGTACTGGGCTCGTCCTGTCTTTCCTTCGCGGCGGAACTCTTTGACTTTCTCGACCAGCTCGCAAATAAGAAGGAGGTCCAGTTCCTTCTGCTGTTCGGTTACCAGTTGATAAGGCATCTTGTCGATGAATGGATTCGGTCTTAGATGAGGGTGTAGGTAGAGTTAGCAAAAACGAGGGCTGCGTTTTGGCTTATTCGAGAGTAGAAGTTTATATGATGGAATTTCCTGTGGGCTTTTCTCTCCGAGTACGAGTAATAATATGCGTTCTCCTCAAAAGCTATGCTGATTGCAGATTAATCTTGAGAGTTATGCAATTCCTGTGGAAGAGCTTAGACTCACCAGCGCAGCCTGGTCTTAGGTTAGACAGGTTTCCGTCTAACCCCGGCTGTCAAATTCAACTGCTTCGTCTACTTCCAAGTTCCCCAGTTCTCTGTTGTAATGTGTGCAGATGTATCAGAATAAGTACTCAGTAGTCTTATTGCTTTGGATAAAACTTGCGTAATGAAATAGTTGCTAGGCCACTGGTATTCATAATGGGTACATCGCCATGGCGAACAAGTATTCAGGAGAAGTGAATCACCAGGACGATTTGTGACTAAGCCTCTAACCTCGGACACATAATTGAAGGAACAAACAAAAGTTCATTAATGCATCCACAATCAATCTAGAAGACTATTCTGAAGTAAAGCCGCTCATTTGTACCCTTCTGTCCTTCATCACAACCTTAAACTTCCATAGGAAAGCTAGGGGTAACCATCTAAATTTACAAGTGACAATCGATGTTCAAAGCTGTCTCAGGATACGAAGCGTGATTACAACCTTTGATCATAGAGCCCATTACAACCCTTATTCATAATGGAAGTTAACTAAGAAAAGATCATGAAAAGAAAATGGTTATTGAGCATATGAAAAGAGGGTGAACTTCGAGACGACCAACTATGATATTTTTAACAGTGAAGAAGCTGATTCTTGTCCTAGTTTCGATCAGTCATTATTTACTTTTGAATCGTATCATTCTCTATTACACAGATAGCTTTTACTGGACATATTCGTGGTAGTATAGTTATTTCTAGACCACAATTAGCGGTCATGATCCACTCAGCACAACTATTGCCTTGAAGATCAGGTGGCCATTCTAACCGTTACGTAGCGAATGGTTCAAAAAAGGAGTTAGGATGTCTCTTTTACTAATAGCAAAAAATGTTGTCGTATTTCTATTGATGGACCAGGTAGTATATTATGACAACAGGATAATCTAAAATTCTGTATTCACACTAGATGGCCTTTGGGTGGGAAATTTATTTGCCTGCCAGTGTGAACGGTATGAGTAAACCCAAAGAGAGGAGCTGATGTAACAAGAAGCATTTAACGATGTTACGCCACGCCGTATAGTCGTTCTAAGAGGAACCAGATCCTACGAAGAGGCTCACTTCGAGACCGTACTACCACATATCGAAAGGAAGGTGATACATACGACAACCGTAGCCTAGGCTAGTTATTCTAAGCTGCAAGAAGGCTATGTTTCTTTCCCACTGTAGAGCCGCATCGTGACAGATGCCCATCCTGTACCCCCAATTACCCTAATAGTCGTGGTCTTGCCCTAACACATGTATTGTTGTACATTTTCACATTTTCACGATACATTTTCACTAGCTGATCCCAGTTGATGCGGGAACCACCACCCTCTAGGTACACCCTCTAGGTACACAATTATCTGCTCACTTGGCAAGAACAGAGGGTTACAACTAACAACAATCTAAACCCAGATTCCTCAGGCGTATTCTCTTCTGAAAAATCCTATTACATGCGTAAATGGGGCAGCGAATCTCAAAGCCAGTCACCTCGCACCAGGCCAACTTTCCTCACGAGGAAAAGTCGCAACAACAAAGACTGTATCACCCCATCCACCCCAGTTCCACTAGAAAAGACAAGATGGACCTCTCTATAGCAGAAGTCATCCATAAAGATGACAAAACTCAAGGCAAAGTCACCACCGAAATCGAGAGTGATGAAGAGCCGCAGTACGAGTGGCTTCTGGCTACGCTAGCAAAGAAACAGCCTCCCTCCGAGACGACCACAGCCAACTCGTCGAGCAGTGGATTGTACCAACGCGAGTATGCCATGTACTTGGAGATTTTCAAGGCGAACATCGCGAAGAAGGGTATCAACGTTCTACAAGTAGAGGATGTCTTCCAAACACCCATCTGGCACGACGGCAATATCCTCTTCTTGGACTACAATTCTAGTTCATCCTCCTCCGTACTATCCACCCACGATACTACACACGATACTATACAAGATGCTACACAAGCTGCTACACAAGATAGTCCCGAAGATAGCGAGCTTCATATTTACCAAGGTTTCAATACTGAAAAGTATTTCTTCGAGCTCAACTTTCACTACTACCGCTACAAGGACTGGTTCCGCTGCATGGTGGACTCGTTCTGGGGCCCGCAAGTTGCATCGGTCTTCGAGATAATCCATGCCAATCGTCCCTTCATCCAGGTTGCCTTCAAGAAGGGTTGGAACTCCGCAGATGAGCGAGAGCAATACTACGAAAACGTGATGATGTTCTTGCATATTGTTGCCCGCATGCGCCCATTGGAGGGACTCGGCCCCCTTACGGACATCTTCGGCTTCAGCCTCGTTACCTTCTCAGCCAAGATCATCACTCAGTTCGAGACGGTTGAGCGTCTCGGAATCAACAGACCGGAGGGTGTGGTAAACCAGCCCATGAAGTTCGTTGTCCGCCATCGTTTTGAGGCATGGCGAAGCGTAGTCGTCACCATTAAGGATTAAAAAAGTGAGATCCCTTGCGACTCGGAATGATACTAGTCTGGTCAAATTAGGGGGGAAGGTATTGCTTGGCTGGATAGGGGAAATACTTCGAGAGCGTCGCGAGACGATAGCAAAAAAGGGGCCTAGGTACCATAGCGGAAATGGGGGGTTTCAGAAAACTGTTCTTTATAGGAAACGGTTCCCTATTAAGGAACGTTCCCTTAATTCCCGGCATTTTATTAGCTAAAATCTAAGAATAGTGGGTTTTGGTTTTTAAAATTTTACTACTACCGTTTAATACGTATAAAATTGTTTCCCCTAAAAAAACCGTTTTTTTTTTAGAAATTATTTTTATTAATTTTGATTAGATTTTATTTAAAAAAAAAAAAATTTTTTTAAGTAAAATTTTTATAATAAAATATTATTATTAAAATAAAAGTTATAAAGTTTAAAAATAATTAAATTTTTAAAAATAATTTTAATTTAATAAAATTAGCTACTTTGTTCTATTAATTTAATTATTAAAACTTTAAATTTTTATTAAAAGATTAAATGTTATATAAATATAAAAATTATAGGTTCGAGGATTATACTTTTTAACTTTTTTGACTTTTTTGACTTTTTTAGCCTTTTTAGCGCTTTTTAGACTTACTTTTCAAAGAATGCCTTTAATTTTGAAAACGTTCTCTTTTTAAGAATTATTTTCATATAAGGAACGGGGTAGTTATTAGGGTATGCATGGATTATAGGGAACGCTTTTCAATTATGGAATAGTTCTTTGTATCCACCCTACCCCGCTATGGTATTTATGTGTACTAGCAATGAGCTTGAGTGGCTTCACTCAGATAATTACGTTTGCATTACCCCCAAGAGAGGGATCCAAAAGGAATGAATTATTATTTTCACTAATTCACCCCTTCGTAATAGTTTGCAAAATTGATCTAATAGCAAGACTTTGACCTACCGATCCAAGGACGTTACTAGTAAGCTGAGTAGTAAGCTGAGCTTCGTCTGCTTGATACATTATTCAAAAAGGTAGACTATAAACCTGTATCGGTCTACACACAAGCTTAATTAGACACCAAAACTTCAGCATTTTGATCATATCAAAATGATACTGAATATAGACGCTATACAAGTTTAGTCAGAGTAGGAAGCTTGTCCTTGACGCTACCAATACCGTTACCGACACGGTAAAGACCTATGTTATGCATGCATCTACAGCATCCGGCGGTACCGTGAGTTTCCTAGCATACGTTATAAAATAGGTATTCTATAAGCGACACGTCACAATATCGATAGTGATACAGGAAAACGTACTGTAGAGTGTCCCAACCCTCCCAACCAAGCCTGAAATCTAATTCGCGCATAGTTAAAGCTAGCCCCTCGCCGATGCACCTCCTACTCTTCAGCTCAAAGGGGCGCTACGCGTTCTTGATCAGATGTAGCGGATGACCCTTCAGCAACCAGGAGGCGCTCGGGTAGAAACCCCATAGCCCGCAGCCACACATCGGAACGCAGATGCATGGCGACCAGGCTTGTCCAGATGACGGAGTCGTCGGTGAGATAAGTGGTCCCTTCGCATACGAAGCTGAACCCCGATTTCCTCGGCGGTGTGTCGATCCTAATGGGTAAAGACGAAGAGACCACTTGATAGCTGCCGTCATGTATCTCAGGCTGTTGAGCTTGTGGGTTTCCAGAGAAAGTACCTGCGCCGCGAGCTTCACGTCGGAGCCAAGGACTTTGTCATGCTCTACTCGGACCTGTTTCAGAACATCAGGAGACTTGTTTATCTCGTACGAGACTCAGCATCTAAATGAAGTGATAGGGGAAGGTTTAAACCAATCTATTAAGGCAATACGCGTACAGCGCTTGAGCAGTTGTGTCATGACCAGCGAACATAAAAAGCGTGAGCTGGGATACAACCCGTGTCGATGAATTTTGGACTTGGCTGCCGGTTTTCATTCCTATATTCGTTCTTATATTCTTTAATAACAAGGTCTATCACAGGCTTCTCACTTCTGGCATCTGGCTGCAAGCGCGGCTTTATCTGAGGCAGCAGACTATTTTGGAGTTTAAGGCAACATCTTGGCGGTACGATGGTGTCCACCGCTCAAGCTTAGACCAGATTGTTGGTTCTTTAGCTTGGCTGCATTACAAGTTGGACTACAGTGTGCATTATACTGTGTGCTTTGTGCTTTGACGCTTTGGCGGTTTTTGGTTCCTCGGGCATCGCAAGTCCGTCCGGAAATAGAGCACACGAAAGCATAGAATGCCTTGGTTGGGCCATCTATTAGGTAGGTTGAAAACAGGTATCCAGACTCATAAAATATACGAATGGTTGAGAGGCAAGAGGTCAGAGGTCTAGGTTAAGTAGATGACTGAGGGACAGTTCTTTTGATGAGGGAAATACTTGGGCTAGTCCATTGTGAGTTTTCTATGAACGTATGAATAGGAAGTTTGCAGATGATATGCCTTATGAAAAAATTGGGCTATACATGCAAATTCAACGTTCTATAGAGTACTAAATGCAGAATTATATCTTAGGTACACTCGTAAATTCTCAAACTCCAGTTCCGACATCCCTATTCTCAATGCCGACTCCTGTCGAAAGATAAGGGGTTAGTGTGCCGATTTGTGAGATCCCCTCCATGATTTAAACAGGTACCTACTATAAAAACCTACGGCTATACGCACTGGAGGCATCCTTTCTCCTAGGTGTCTCTGTGAAAAATGTGATATAACGTACGTTTTCCCAAAAGCTATCCCTGAACTCAATCCCACATCAATGCGTATGGTATTTAATGATAGTATGAGAAATTTGTTATGCCATGCTACCTAATTCCACAGATAAA
The DNA here is from genome assembly GCF_022478715.1 of Daldinia decipiens. NCBI lineage: Eukaryota > Fungi > Ascomycota > Sordariomycetes > Xylariales > Hypoxylaceae > Daldinia > Daldinia decipiens. Next base: position 332,889 of record NW_026054554.1, on the reverse strand, counting down.
TGCAAAACAGCCAAGTTCTTATCTTCGTAAATGTGCAGCTTGGTATATAATGCGACAAAGGAAAATCAAACAATATCTAAAATGCAAATGCATCCAACAGAAATTGGTTGTTATTTCCATTGAAACCAATGTTTTTTACGTGATTTCATAATGGACTTCAAGGCAGGCTTAGGCTTGGCCGCTGGTTTCCCCGATGTAAAAGCAGGACATTGAGGCTGAAGTGGTTCCACATCATATCCTTTCTCAGCAAACAGACTCAGAAGCCTACCCCAAGACAGATCTGACCATGGAGGTGGCTTCCCGCCTCCATTAAGCAGCATGCAAGCCACCTGATAGGAGTCCGGCACACTTCTGGCGTGATTTCCATGGAGATAAATTTGCATTCTCGTAAGGGGGGAGACATTGCAGCAGAGCCTCTCTAGAGGCGTTTTCCCTTCGGAGTCTTTGGCGTTGGGGTCGGCACCGTGGACAAGCAGCGACGGTACGATCTCTGGAGGCGCGAGATGTAACGTCGTGCACGTCAAAGCAGTGCGCCTATCACCCCTTTCCGACAATTCATAGATGGTCAAAGGCATATTTGGATCGTGGCCGGTCTCGAGGAAATGAATGACGATATCGATGGACTGACGCCGACTTCTGTCGTTAGAACGAGACATGGCTAAGAAGGATATTAATCTACTAAACGCCTCCGGATCTTTATACCCGTTATCTAGCAGTAATCGAGAAACCTCTAAACCTTCTGCTATAGTGAGGTGTCTACTCGCGACGTGATCGTTATCTATAAGCGAAAGGCCAAGTGCAAGCGTAAGTAGCGATTTGTGTGTATCTTGATTGCATTTCTGCACAAATTCTGGATCCAGTTGTAATGTCTCCCGAAAGTAAAGACTGAATCCTGCCAACGAGGCAAACTCTATAGGAGTGCTTATCTCGATCCTGTCGGTAGCCTGCGTGAGCTGAGAGTATCTCTTCGCCGGGATACTATCAAGGAATTCCTTTATGCTGCAGCCCGTAGAGTCTTCTGCCATTCTCCCATATATTGCTGCCTGCTTCGTCTTTTCGTGCATAATCGTATAATCGTCACCAATTGGCATGTTATCCAATTCAGTTTCGTCAGAAGAATAACCCTCATAATCCGAACTATCTTCATCCATAGCGTCATAATACGTTTCAGATTCAAGCCGTCTAACTGGTCTGCTTTTGTCACCTTCCGTAATACTTTCGCTAGATTCTTGAAAAGCTTGGTGGTCAAGTAAAAACCACTTCGCCAAGAATGAGTATCCATTCTCGAATGTTACCTTTGCTTCAGTGTCAAGAATGAGAGCATTAAACTTCGGCTGGTTAACGAATTCCTTGACAGTCTGGTGTAAAAGCTCAACCGAAGTCAAGCGTAGTTCCATAAGACCTTGAGAATGTATCTTGATCTGGTATGATGCGTAAGCTTCGCGCCCCTCTGCTTTTAGCCGTAGAAATCGCTCTGATATTAATAGCGCCTCCTTGTAATGCGATGATTGCGAGCACTCAACAGCACCGATGAGATCTGACCCTCTTACGGGATCTAAAGCCTGAGAAGTAATTTTTAGCATGGCGAAAAGTGTCCAGCGAGATGATATTGGCGTCCTTTGAACTATTTCCGCGTAGTATTCATCAAGTTCCGCTGGTAAAGACTGCAGTAGCTGCTCTAATTCTTCCTTACTTGATCCCGAATTGGCAGCTCGGGCAAGATCGGCTGCTACCAATTTAACCCATAAGAAAACGCCTTTTGAACGATCGACAACTTGTGGTACCAGGATTACCATCGGGATACACACATTAGAGGACAGCTCGGAATCCATAACACCTAGGCAGTAGCGGCGTATATCCTGCTTAGTAAAGTCCTGCATTGTGAGGCCGGGGTAATCTTTGAAGCATGTAGTAAATGTAGCCCATGGTCGACTTGAAAAACATACTTTAACTCGAGTTAAGGATGCTGTTTCTCGTTTTACGAGGCTCTCGATAAACCTAGCGATAAACTCGGGTCGTCCTTGGTATTCATCTAATGCATCCAGAAATAGGAATATGTCTAAATTGAATAGTTGTTGGTTTAAGATTAAAGTAAAGGCCTCCTCTAATGTTGCAGAGGTCCAACCTTCGGTGGGAAGCTCTGCTGAAGACAGGTCTTTTAAGAGCGGAAGGAGGATATGGCTGACCTTGGGCTTTTGTTCCAGAACTTGGCTAAGGACACCTCGCAAGAGCCCATCAAAAGACTTCTGTATTAGTGATCCACGGTAGTGAAAGAAAAATCCCGCATAAACCTCGTCGTATGAGTTGCGGATATCGTGAAGAAGTTCGCGAGTCCTACTGTCTTCAAAAATATATTTCATTACAGTGGACTTCCCTAAATTATAACCGATTAGTAACTGTGATGAATTTAATAACGCCAGTGGTAATAGAACAATGAATAATGGGTAGCAAGGCTATCATTGCCGTAAGGTGGATATTGCTTTCTTTCCTTACCTGAACCAGGACTGCCATTGATCCAAAATGCCCCTTTTCCATGCTGTAACCAGTCGACAAATTTACATCCTGGGTGATTAAATATCCAATCAAACGTGTTTCGGAAGTTTGATGCGATACCCTCCAGTCGCCGATCCCTCTCAGGTGCTCGGAGGGATTTGAGCAATTCTAGTATGGAGTTAGAAAAACACGCAGTGACTTCAACATTCTCTACTTACTCTTAAGAGTCCTCTTTTGGTCTTGCTCGTTTAAGAGACATTCTTTAGCTTTAGACTTTTCGGATGTCATGAAGGAGTCACGGCCCTGCACTCGAGACCTAATCAATTCAGGGGCTGCATTCTTTGAATGATTCCCATCCACATCCATTAAGATAGTACCGGCAGGTTCAATGTTACAAATTCGAGCAAGCCTCCCTACAACAACGCTATAGTCTTCGTGACCTGGACGAAACTTGACTATGTTTGAATGGTTTTCATTGAGAGGAAATGTTAAGCTTTCATCAGACTCGAGCAAACCTCTGGTAGCCGATTGGGGGGTTACAAGAACAACGTGAGGGCCGTCTGATAGCTGCCCACTGTCGTTTACCTATTCGGTGTAAGTACTATACTTTGAGAGCACTTGATATGGTTGACTCACGACCAACGTTGGGGATGTGCAAGTTTCATACCCCCAAAAGGCGTCTATCTTTCTCAAATATGAGATGCCGTTAAATTCCGATTCTAGGCGTCTTAGCCAAGGCGAATCTGGAGATAAGTCTTCTACGAGAGGTTCATTGGGGTTTCCACTAGCAATCGATCGAAATGACGACTGATCCATCCCAAAATTTGGTACTCCGAAAAAGACCGCTCCGGCGATCCGAATAGCGTCTTCGTCATAGCCACTATTTGCCAAGGCTACAATAGCGCGCTTCAGTACAAGCCCACCTAGGCTATGGGCAAGGAATACTATAGGCTTTGCGCTCAAAGCGGTCCATCCATTTGATACCAGTTGGTTGATCAACTGAGAAGCCAGATCAGTAATCGTCTGAAATGATCTGCTCCCAGGTAGAATTGTCTCGTAACCGTAGATGATCGGCCTAAGCTGGGGAAGATCAAGGGGCAATTCATCTCTAATCCACATAAATGTCTTGTCACTCTTCTTAGGTTGCCATGAACCAAAAGGATGGCTTGAAAGCCCCGAAAGGGAAATGCAACTATTCGAGTCATTAATGGCAATCAAGATCTAGACGAGATGGACTCACTCATAACTATGCTCTGGAGTGGGATCACGGAGTGGAGTAAGTCCACGAAAATGGGTATCTAGTATTAAAGGTGCTTGGAGCCCATTCACCCTGATCTGCCATTCATCTCTCCCCTGGTCTTGTTGGAGCAAGGCAGGAAGCGGGTTAAACATAAGCGTAGCTGTCTTGGTTGGACGCCAGGGGCTTAAACTTATTGCTAGAGAGAATATCCGGATGTTGTCGACTGGTATACTACCAAGACCAATGCTGAGATAGACAAGTGCTTGAGATTCGTTGGCATCGCTGGGGAGTTGCCGCAATCTGAACACTTTGGGCTTCCGTGCGGAATCCATGGCGTTGATTCGTTGGTTAAGTATCGACAAGATTTATTGAACCCCTCAATGCTCTTACACCTGAAAATAGTGTACCATGCACCATGGTTCCAATAGACGACTTGTTGGCCTAGATACCTGCCTAAGGTAGGTAGTTTAAGTTGGATTGATGTCCTTGATTGATGCCAGGCAAATGGAGTAATCTGACGAGGTCACATGACCTTGAAGCTGACGAACTAATTGCATTGCGATATCGTTTTACGCGCTTAGCTTATTTTTAAATACCTACCTAGGTTATAGTATGATAATCGAGGCTTTATTGGGGAAGGCTTAGAAGAAGTCTTGAAGCACAGCTGAAGGCCGCAGCTGAAGAGTTACACCTCCAAATGTGAGATTACATAATACATAGGTACATAGGTACCTATTTTAAGAAAATATATGTACCTCTTTGTATTCCGTATTTCTCCTGCTAGATAAATAACCCCACTACTAGCCTAGCTTGACATCTAGATTAGGAAAATGCCGCGGCTATGGCCCCACCGGCGTCATCTTCCGACAAACAATAAACGAATACAATTCCCTTTCACAAGCCCAGAATAAAAAGAAATAATAAGCATCAAAGCTTCTAAAAAAGTAGAGAAACCTCACCCTCCCTTGAGAAAGTGCATATTAAATTATATCCAAGCATGACGTCGAACGAGCTATTTAAAATTCCCATCCCGGCAATCAAATCGCATCCGGGAGGCAACATCGTCTGTACATCTCCAAAGCCTCAAGTCTATGTTCTCACATGGACCTCCCCTCCAGACAACAGGTTTACACCCGCCTTCAATACGGCGCTGATGACGGCGCTCGATACTATTGAATTCAGCCATCCACCAGGTGTTGTTATAACCACTTCATCCATTTCTAAGTTCTACTCCAATGGCCTCGATTTCAAGCTTGCTATATCGTTACCGGGATTCTGGGAGAACAGCCTGTATCCATTATTTCGAAGATTCTTAACTTTTCCCATGCCCACGGTCGCCTTGATCAATGGCCACGCCTTCGCCGGCGGGTTCATGCTAGCTATGCATCACGACTACCGAGTCTTCACAGGCGCAAAGGGCTACCTGTGCATCAACGAACTCGAGTTCGGCGCACCGTTACTACCACCCATGAGTTCCATTTTCAGGATGAAAACTACTCCTAATGTGTATCGCAACATGGTTCTTGAAGCGCGACGCTTTGATGCCAAGGCTGCCCTAGAAGCCGGCTTGGTGGATGCCATTGGCGAGATGGACGCAGCTCTGAGCTTAATTCAGGAACGATCGCTAATCAAGAAAGGATCCACCGGCGTCTACGGGCTGCTGAAGGCTGAGATGTATCGCGAGAGCGTGGCACTGTTAAGCGCCACGGGCAAAGAGGCGGCCAAAACTATGGACATACAAGAAGCTGAGAAGAAAAGAAAAGAAGACGGCGCAAAACAATTCAAGGAAGCACAAGGTAATAAGGCAAAATTATAAAGTCCCGATAACTTTACTTGTGTTTTTTCAATTTCTTAGGTTGGGTAGTTTAGCACTTTGAGTATGTACTATAGCATAAATGCGGCGTCGCATTTGAGGTTGTCGTTCACATGTTAAGGAGGTTCCTCGACATATGCATATATTAGGTACCTCCTATTTATTTAGGCGATAGACGACTGCCGTCACTAGTACGTGGGGAATTCGAGGTCCTTCAACTTATACGTGTATCTTTAAACAAACTTTATGTATTTTATTTATTATTTATATCCTATTAAATAATCCATTGATGTTGTTAGTAATAAGTTTCTCCTAAACTAGTAGCCTTTAGACTACCCCTTCTTTTTTTTTTGGTAGGAGACGAGTTATGACTTTAACCCCTGAACTCGAAACCACTCTGCAGCATCCACTCTTTCGGTACAAATATCGCATCCTTATTGGGACCTATCTTGCTACTACAAATTTTTTCTTATACCGTGTTTACCGTCAATCATTCTCATGGGTAATCAGGTCTGGGCAGTACGAGACTATCTTCAAGGGTACAGCGCTGGCCGCCGTCATAGGAGGGGTAGTTATGAGTAGTGCTGGGAGGGCAAAGTATCGGCAGTATAAGGAAGAGAGCCTGTCGCTCAAATATTCAAATGTTCAAATGTTCGGGAACCTCCAGTTTATAGACATATGATGTACATATAAAGATTCTACCTCTCAAATACTCTTATATCCCCAGATGTTCAGTAGACCGGGCGAGAATTCTTCTATAGAAATTGTCCTCTAGTAATATTTCTTTCGTCGTAGTCGTGTTATTTTCCAAAGAACTTATAGTCGCCCTTTTTACGATATGGGCCTTCACTCTTGCGGGTAAGTGCAAAGAGATTAGCCTATGCGCTTCCCATTCTAATCCTCCTACTCCCTGAAAACTTCGAAGCGGATCTAAAACGCGACAACCCTTGTTGATAGCATCATCGAAAGTCGCAGCAGCAGCTCTAAGGAGTGATGTTGTGGGAGAGGCATCAGGCCTGCGATTCGTAGTGTCCGCTTTCTGGCGTTCGTCTTTCTGACTAACTTCATGCGATTGTACATCATGTACAACCGCTTCATTCCGTACGGGTTGTTTGCCACGTTTGATAGTTTCCCTATGTGTTGAAATTGCCGTTGAGGGTTGATGATGGTAGTGGTAAATGGTAGTCCTATCCAAAATCGATTGCTGTAAACTAATAATTTTCGCAAATTCAGTGGTCTCTCTCTGAGATATATTATATGCTGCGTTGATAAACTTCTCTGCTTTAACTAGATTTCCCGTTTCGTAATGTGAGACTGCCAGACAATAATACAATCGTAAAATACCGCCAGAGAAACTATCATGGGTTGCAGATATAAAGGGATAGTAACCGAGAGCACAGGAGAGAAACACCCGGGCTTCCTCGTACCGTGAATTGCAAAAATATATATACCCAAAGTTGCATGCTATATTTGCGTATTCGGCCACAAAAATTCCATGGGGGGGTTCAATGGTGAAGGAATCAATGGAGTCTCTGATTAAGAAATCGATACGGTCGATCCAAGACAGGCATATTCTTGAAATATACGAATCCGAAGTCGTCCCACCCATTGGCCTGCATGGATATTAGTTTCATGATATCGGGAGTAGAAAATTTGACAACTAAAACAAACCAGTCAAGGCTCCCTTCCCCACGACAAAGAACATTACCCAATCCTAGGGCAACAAATATAATCCATCGGGGCTCGCATTCAGACGGCGATTTTGTAATCCACTGGCAGACAGCTTGGTGCAATAGTACTGACTCTAGGTACTCTCTAGAGGCGGGCTTAATTTTGACCAGGCAAAGATCCTCAAGAAGAGTCATGTGAAGACGAAAGGTGGTAATTGACTTGGAAGAGTTTTGTATAGACCGAAGCTCTATGTTAGCAGTAGTGATTTCGGAGTCGAATTGGAATACGTTTAAAAATATAGATATGGGGACTTGTGTAGGTCCTATGACAGCCAAAAGTCGAAGTATTGTTGCAGCGATAGGTGATTCCGTCTTGACGTTAGAGTAAAGTATACTAAGAATGGTATACATAGAGCGTGCTTTATCATGTTGGACTTCTCCGGCTCTGGGAAGATGGCCCATAAGTTCCTTGTACTGTGTGTGATACTCTTTGATGAAGTTTTCTAGACCGACAACCCTTCTTCGCAGTAGAATTCCTGCCTGCTCAATAGCTAGTGGTAGACCTCCTAACTCTCTAACTATTGCTATGGCATCACTGGATCCGTGCAACGGGACTGGTATCCGAGCTCTATCCAAAAGCAACTTTGTTCCATCAGCGTCACCCAGCTTGTCAAGTTCGAGACCTTCGAATCCATATGGCTCGAGGATATCCCATGCGTCTCTTCGCGTACTTGTTACAATAATTGCGCCGTAATTACAATCGGGGAGTAGTTGGGTTAGGTTGAGGTTGTTGGGATCGTCGGCACTATCAATAACTAGAAGCCATTTCCGCTTTAGAGTCGATCTTAGTCTAGTCAACACGAAGTCTCTCTTATTCTCCCCTAAGTACGGATTCGACCTATCTTTATGCGTCCACGAGTTGGAAATCATATCGAAGGCATCGGTAAACGATTGTGTAAGCTGCTCAGATGTAGATGCGTTGATCCAGATCACAGCACTATACAGCTGTTTCTTATCTTTGATGTATTTGAGAATAAGTTGTGTCTTTCCTGAGCCTCCGATGCCGAAGATAACGGCCCCATTCCTTCCTGGTATAGTGGGATCGAGTACATCAAATAGCGCTTCAAGTTCTGTATTTCTACCATAGAACGTCGGTGTAGAGATAGGAAGTTCAGATATTATAGGAAGCTCTGGTTCTGAGCCTGTGAACGAATAGTCAATTACCCTACCATAGCACATCATTATGCAACATAAGTACTAACGCGTAATTAGTACCGCTTGAGCCAATTCAGTTATAGCAAGGCTAATCGGGGTGAACCGTTCGTTTTCATAGTCGCCGAACTTGCAAATGGTCCGATGATTAGATCCAGGCATAGGGAATACCCGCTCGTTAGGCACGTTGTTTCGTACTGATGCCTCATCAACAACCTATTAAAGTTAGTAACTAAAATAGAACGATCGAAGGCAACATCTCACGACACTTCTTCCCATCTTCTCCGTCTCATATGCACTCCTAAATACCATGTTCTTTCCCCTTTGGACGAAATCTCTTGAAATTTTCATCCAGTCTTTCGAATTCCTTTCCAAAGCGCTTGGTATTCCCGAGTTTCCAGCCATGCCTAAAGACAGAGCGCTGGCTATACGGGAACCTAAGACGGCCCAAGAGGCAGCATCAGCACCATGGAATGGAACTGCCAGGAATAAGCAACCGGCTGTCTTCCTAAGAATATCTTGATAATATTCATTATCCGTATGTGCTATGTTGATAGCCTGTAAGACGCGATTAGATTTACGTTGTAAACACATTAATACGCCCCACCAGCCTTGTGAGACAGTTGTTCATAAATTCTAACAAAACCTTTACAGTACTATGATGTACACTTACCAGTTTCACTATAAGTCCACCTAAGCTATGCGCAATAAATATTATAGGGGCCTGCATTTCATCTTCCGTCTGTCTTGTTATACGTATTCTAGTGAGTAGGTCTTGTGCGCGAGAGTCAAGGTCGGACGTGGAAGACGTAAATACAAAAGAGGCGTCATAGCCGAAAGCTCGTATACGGGGCCGCACATTAATACGGGCTAGGACCTCCGGTAGACGGTCACGTAACCATATAGCAGGGTCTTCACCATTGCCAGAACTCCATGTCGACCGCCAACTACCCCCAAGGCCGTGGACGGCAATGATACTACCAGCTGATTAGTACTTCAGGTTCATATTAATACAGCTTCTAATAACGAACTCAACGAGTTTGGCATCCGGAGAGAACGAAGTGAATCTAGGTTGCCCTGACCGAGGAGGGAACTCAAAGAGACCATAGGACTCCATATCGCGCAGGTCATTTTGTATAACCGAAGCGGGCTCACTAGATTCCAGAGGTCCTACTACCACATTAATTAGGATATATATATAACTTTGCCATCAAATAGTCAGGAGACATTTTACCTGTGCTTGGGCTTCCTACGCTTTCTCGAGGTTCGACTCTCTTCCTGAGTCTATTAAAAAATGTGCGCACCCTCCTCCCCTGTTCCGACATTCTAGTAAAGACGTACCGCTACCAAAAGTCATTGGGACTCTAGGCCGAGGGTCTTGAATTGACTGACTAGTATGAAGGATTGGAGAAGTGGGGTGGGAAAGAGTCATCTACATTAGGTATTCAAGCTTTTTTTGCCCGGCAATCATGTCGGTCTTCACTGATAGGTGGCCTTGCGAATTAAGGATGAGAGAAATTTGATTGGATGTTGAAGGATACCTTCATCTATCCCCAATCTACTCAAAGTACCATGTTTAATATTAAGCCTTGTCATATTATTCATTGTCTCATTGAAGTGAAGCGTCGGATATACTTTTCTTACCTAGAACATGAGGTTACTTTATATACTTTCAAAATGAAGACTATCGCATGATCATTAAAAGAATAATTAGGGATTTGGAAGTACTTTCATCCGTAGCATTTGGAGTTGATATGAAATTGGCTCAACTGCCTTGGGTTAGGTAGGTAGCTATCCTATAACGTGGCAACGAAGTTGAGACTATAGCCTGACCAGAGGGAGAAGCTATAGATAGGTAGGTACCTAGTGTTTCTACTAGTTGTACGACACTTGATATTATAGTTGGTATTAATACAAATTCATATAGATTAGGTGTTGGATTGACTATGTATTACGTAATAATATGAAAGGGAATGCAAATAACGATTGTGTTCTGATTGGTTGTATTAAGGTAAGAGAGGAGGGGTTCCCCCGAATGGGGAAAGATATCTATTGTACAGATGCGTAGGCTGTGCGTGGGCGGTGTGTGTGGGCATAACCCTGGTCATGTGACGAGATCACATGACCGTTATCCCAACATTAGGTACCTATGTTAATATTACCTTAGGTAAATAGGTAGGTATAATATATGTATCTTTTGGTGGCAAAAAAAGAATTTTAAAAAATCGTTAGGCCGCTTCGTATGTTGCCTACGTGTTGTACTACATATTTTATTTCTATGCATGAAACAAACACATGTACCGTGACCTGGTAAGCCCGACTTAAGGTGATAACTGGCTGTTTTCTTATTATTGGCCAATGACCATGCTGCCCAAGTTATCTTACCACCATTAACGATTGTAATATTCCTTGATGAATAGGCCGAAGATGTTCCTGAAAGGACGTCATAGAATCCTCAAAGGAACACATTATCTACCACGTAAGGTAAAGTAAATAGACTAGGCACTACGTCAAGTGTTAATTGGAATATAAATGTACCTAATTAACTGTGGACTACGAAATACTGTAGAAGCTTTAGCAACAGACGCCACGCGCTTCAAATATTGAAAGCCCACAGGCTACAGGCTGATCGTGCTGAAGATGGCTGATGTAAACAGCCACATGATGTTACAATATTGTATCTTGTGCAGAGGTAGAGAGATCTTAGTGGGGGCATCGGATATGTAGATGCTATGGAATATGCTGATTGGCAGGATTGACCGGAGCGGCTTCGGGAACTCTATCACTACCTAGGTACCTAGGTACCTACCTAAACCTTAGGTACCTAATCATCATTAGCTGTAAGCTCCAAGTTCTAAGTTCCAAGTTCAAAGCCGGACTAGCAACCCCACTAATCCCACCTTAAACCAACTCTATGCCGCCTAAACAAGCTCAAAGCAAGCCAAGTACGAGGGACCCACCGAAAAAGCAATCGAAGCTGCCAAGAAAGCCTAGCCGTGTAATACATACTGCTACTGTACCGAAGTACATAAGTACCTAGGTACCTAACCTACTTAAAAGTAATAGCATTGTTTATTGTCTCAGCCCCTCGCTCCATAACTAAACGCTTTGGTTGCTATGGCACTTTTTGAACCAAACGAAACACAACTTTCTCATCTTTCCCTCACTTCACATCCTGGTTTTCCAGCGCACACAGTACCTTACTCTCATAACTTAGTCTCATTGTGCAATACATTATTCGCGATTCTCATACTACATGTAGACATTGCATTGTCACAGACAGACACCTGGCGTGCTCTATTATGTTACGGCGTAAACGGAAATGCCACTTCAGATTTGTGCAGTTTGTTGTCGCATTATAATCTATCATACCTTATAACCTTTCTTCTTTCTTTTTTCTTCTTTCTTCTTACTAGATTCGACTCTTGCATGCAAGCTGCTTACGTCGTATGGTATCTCAACGTCAGCATGAAGCCCGGGCCAGGCCCTGATCAATTTAGGTGAGAATTCATTTAATTGAATACTTTTAGGAGTTCAATGAGGTGCAAATGCGGTGTGCGGTGTGCGGTGTGATGTGTATTGCGTGGTGGACATTGCTTTGCTGTGTGCTGTACTGTGCTTTAGCATGCAGCCAGCTTCTTGAGCATTGGCCTGTTAGCACGACCGTCAGCCCACACACTCTAGGCGTCTCGTGGCTCATATGTATTCTCATGATACCAGGGTTTATCGAGTATATAAAGTACTGTAATGGTATTGAGACTGACAATATTTTGTCTGGCAGATCATGACTGCCGTCAAATCTAGCGATGAAGATGATCCGGCGGATCCTCACCCTCCCCAAACTCCTCAACCCGGTTCTGATGCTAGCAAATCTACCCCCGATATCCCTTCAGGAACAACATCGACACCTAAAGCCTCATCACCTGTCAAAGATGCCACAACTCCCAAGGCTAAACCGGCCTCTGGCCGTCCACGGTCTGTTACAACGAAACCGGCCCCTACGCTCCTCGGTGATTTCTTACTGGGCCGACCATCTCCAGCTCGAGTCGCAGCAGATAGACAAGCAGCAAAGGAAGCAGCACATGCGAGGCGGAAGAGTTTGGAGCTAGTAAAGCAAGAGATGCGTCAAGCGACTATAATGCGAATCCAGGTTCCCGGAGGTGTGCATGAACGCGTTAAGAAATGGCAAAAGGCAAATGCTGCAGCAATGGCCGATGCCGATCCCTTAGCTGCTCCGACAGAACCAAGCGAGGTGAATATCCAAGTAGAGGAAGAAAGTGTGACCGAGGAAGACCGGGTGAGGATCAAGTCAGGACAGAAGAAGGCGACAGCGAAAGGAGTCATCACTCATAAAACAGATGGCAATGAACCCAGGAAAAGTAACATAGAGGAATTAAAGCTTTCAAATGCGCCTAAGAAACGAGTTGTTAGCGATACCAATTGGGTGAAGGATAAGCAGAAGGCAGCGTCAAGGAGCCAGTCACCAAAGACAAAACCGAACGAGACCATTGGGTTACCAATACCGAAGGACTTCTTGAAACGCCCGGCCTCTAATCCCTCTGTATCCAAAAAAGTTAAAGATTGGGCTAGTAAGGTTGAGATTCCGGACGAACCGTTTGTCAACCACCATAGAGCACCAAGGTCGGTGAAATCAACTGGCAGTGGGGATGGGATCCGAGTTAAACCCATTCGATACGAGAGCGACAATGTGAGCGGGAGATCAGAGCCTACTCGCGTCACGGCCAAGACTGGTAGCTCGCGGAATTCGAAAGAGCCAGAAGGAGATGGCATTCGGGTTAAACCCATCCCAAGCGAAAAGGACACAACAAGTGGGATATCAGGATCTTATCTATCAGGATCTTATTTATCGGGATCCTATGTATCGGGGTCCTATCTCACGGGTTCCCATCTTACGGGCTCTCATCTTACCGCGGAATCTTCGAAGTCCGGGAAGTCTGGTAGCTATGAGGGCGATGGTATTCGCGTCAGGCCCGTCGCAAGTGAAAGTGACGCTACAAGCGGGTTATCTAGTTCTATTTCAATAGATACACCTACACCACGAAAGCCACAGGGACGAGAAAACCGTAACGTCCGGAGCAGGTCAACAAAGAAGCAAGCATACCAAGCCATGCGCTCGAAAGCCAACATACGACCAGCCCCCTCCGACTTACAAGGATCAGACGATGCTACTACAGTTCGAGCTTCTTCAAGGCACTCTTCAAAAGGACCAAGTACCCGTGGAGCGAGTTCTCATAGGGACCCGTCACCATCAGAACACGAAGAAGCGGCGGAAAATCCTGTGTCTGAAAAACGTCGAACGTCTCCACGAAGAAGCTCGAAAATGTCTCCCAAGAAGCAGCAAAAACACGCCCAAACCCCTATCAAGAAGGACCATGCAGACGCAGAAACTATAGCGACAGAAGAGGTATCCGATAGTGAGTCTTGGTCAAGCGACTCAGTATCAGACATGCCATTTAGTACGCTAGCACAATCATTAGCAGAAATTCCTGTTGGATATTCTGCATTTAGCGAGCTTGACTTAGCTACAGGCTCCAGACGACGAAAAACGAGGCCAAAAACCAAGAGGCAATCTAGTTTCAAGGGCGCCACTAACGTCCTGAAAAAAGCATTGACCGAGGGCAAGAAGATTCTCGCGGAGAAGGTTGACCCTCCAAAACCTGTTGTCAACCGCCCTCCAAACATTGAGACTTGGCTAAAGGACACTGTTGACCCTTTCATCGATTCTTCAATATCCAAACCCGAGCAAAACAAGAAAGCAGACGAAGATTTACCAGATGAAAGCACGGAACGACAATCCCCATCCTCAAAGCATAAATCTGTCGAGGTCAACAGTTTATCCGACGTTAGCATGAGTGAAGAATCGACAGAGCCAAAAGAGATTACAAAGCCAGACCACCATGAGCCTAGCAGAAGCGAAACTACAACTCCTGTTTCAGCCGGACTGAAAAGAAGTAGAGCTACTAGGCTCTCTTCAACCCCCTCGAAAAGTAGTATGAAGAAAGGTTTCAAGGAGAAGCTTATGGACGCATTTCGCGGTGAATCTACAGGCCATAGTCCCCCGCCTTTAGAATATCCAAGTTGTCCCGAAGTGGTGGACCTCGACAGAGAACGTGAAGATGAGCACCACGAAAGGCGGCGTTCTTCCGGTACAAAAAGAAGTCCATCCCCAGAAGATTGTAGTTCATCGGTGTCTTCCGAAGCAACTCACCCAGAGCCGCTGGCTTATAACAAACGCAAACCACCAACTAATGGCTTTCATGAACTATCGACGATTATATCCGAGATGGAATCACAATATGGACTTCAATCAGATCTCTCGTCCGAAATATCGCAAACTACTATAACTAAGAATCCTAGTTTGACAAGAAGTACGGCAGTGTCCCGTAGGAGAAGCCATAAATCTGGCCTTAAGAGACGACTTACAAAGCACTCAGATTTAGTGTCGGCCTTGTCTCTGCCAGACGACAATTCGGTACCCAACAGAAGGATCAGCCGTCGCTCCGCACGCAGTATAAGAAGACCGTCTAGTCACCTTGGCGACGCTACTTTGGACGAACTTCTGCTTGAATTTGAAGACGATGAGGACCTTTACCAGCGAGAGTTGAAAACTCTTGTAGATGGAGTAATTCCAGTCCTTCTAACACAATTTGTAAATAATACGAGCAGTGCACGCAAAGATTTGTTTGGATCCCCTCCTACTAAATACAAGGAGGATACATTAGATAAAGCTGTCATTAATATGGGTATTGCCCTTGACAACCTCAGAAATCTGCACTGCCAGTGCCCCCCACTTTCTGACATTTATAGGCTTCCACAGTGGTTTGAGGCAGTTCATCCTGTCTACAACAATTACCTTGACGTATGGCGCCTTGGCTTCCAAGGCATCATCGTCAACTTGGCGCCTCGGTCGCCCGATGATGCCGACTCTCTTATCAATGCGATGCCTCGAAACGAGCAAGGAGATATTCTCAATGAGGATGGGGACCGCATAGATGTGGCTCATCTACTAAAACGCCCTCTAGTTCGTGTCAAATGGATTACTAAATTCATCAAGGTATGTTTATTGATCGTTCCTAGAGCGCTGAAGCTAAAGTGAATTAGGGCTATCGAGCAATTGCTGGTACAAGAGAATTCGAATCCCTCGTTTCCAAGTGGGAAACGCTGCAGGAAAAGGCGAGGCGACGACACAAAGAAGAAAACGCAAGAGTTATCGATGATGATGCCAGAAACAGCGACACATCCCGGACCCGAGATCTTAAAACACTAGAAGCTCTCGACAATGTCAAAATCGATCGCTTTCGTCAGGTTTTCGCTAAAGATACCTTCACCTTGGACTTGCGACACTCGAATGGACAACGACTCGGGTGCCAAGTCGAGCTCATAATTCGAGACAATCAGACATTCAAATCAGATCCGGGTGACCTCTTAATCAGAGAGACTGGCAGTGCAGGACGTTCATGGCTTCTATTTGCCCCCATTGTCGGTGGCCGTTTTTCTGCTCGAAGGGGAGATGATATGTGCGAATTAGTGGTTATGATCAGGGGTTACAGGGAAGAATGGTTTGAACTGCTATCGTTGACGGCAGACAGCCAAGAACAAGTGCTGGAATGGTTGGATATGCTAGGATCTACCCCCATCCCCCCTCCAATTGAAGGACCAATGCCTTCAACGGCACAATCACTAGCTCCGGCACCAAGATTAGCCGCCGGCGAGACCCCCATGGGCGAGAGAATGTTACGTCAGACCTCTAGAGTCTCTTCAGCGTCAACTGGATCTAAGAATTATCCCGGAACTGAACCAACAACCCCCGAGCGTACTCGCAAGGAAACTGGTAGTCCCCATATTACACCGACTTCTCCTAGAACTGAGGGTTCAGCTTCTTCTCCCGAAGGAACTCCAACCCAGGATTCCTTTTCAAGGTCCAAACATGCGAACGAAGCCCATTCAAGCTCGTTCGATAATCACGACATTCTACCGTCGAAAAGATCTTCAGCAAATAACAATCCCTATCGTGAAGATGGTGCGCCTCCTCCCCCAGTCCATCGGACATTCAGCTCCAAAAAGGCACCGGTACTTTCACCTCCAGCTGAACAATCTGCATCACGCCTCAAGCGCCGCACTTCTTCACCCCTCAAGCATGAATACCACCCATCAGATATATCTTCCGAAGGCTCCACATCACCAATGTCTGTATCAGAAGATGGCACCATCTCCGAGGAGTCATCCGATGATGAGCTTGAGGCGGTTGACATGCCGGATACCACACCCGCTATTAGTATCCGGAAAAACAACAACGTTCCCACGGATTCTATAGTCTCAGAAAGTACTGTCAGCCTTGCCCCTCCTATCTCACTCTCACAAACCGGGTTGCCCAAATCAGTAAACAAGCAGCCGGAATACGCCGTCAAGTCCATCGCTTCTATTTCTTATTGGGATAATAAGCATGGACGCTGGCAAGATCTTTGGCCTGATCTCTGCTCTATTGTCACGACTCCAGGTCTTATTGAGGCATACCCTTATCAAAGAGCACATCAATCTTCCAGTAGCCCGGCGCAGGAGCGACCCCTGATTGCTCTAGACCTCACACCTCTGGTCATGCTACGAAACAGCACAGTTGTCGACTTGGAAATACGATCTCCCGTTCTCAGCTATTCCAGGCTCTACGCCAAAGTGCTCAAAATCGATACGTCATTCTTCCGCTTCCGAGTTCAGACCACTGCAGAGTGTGAGTCCCTGTACATGGCAGTTCACCGAGCCCGCATGGACAACGCGAAATACAAGGCGCTCGAGGAGGAAACACGTGTTAGGTCCTTCGGTCAATATCAAAACCCAGACGTAGAGAACGACGGAAATAGTCAGCGCCGAAGCTGGTTCGGGCGAAAGAATAGTTATCGCGCGTCGACCCGAGCCCCGTCACAATCTGCGGGTAGCATATCTCAATCTTCGGGCGTCTCTACCACTTCCTTTTTAAGAAAGCTGATGGGTGGTAACAATCAGTCATTCAATATCGCAATGTCCTCCGTCGACAGGCCAAACCGCTTTAGCGGTGGAGACGCATCATTATATACCTCATCATCATCGAGCACACCACCCCGCTCCCCGTCTGTCAGCATCGCGAATAGTGGCAATACCAAGGTGGATCTCACAACAAACAACCTCAAGATTCGCCTCCATCTATTAGTATCAGCCAGCAAGTGGGAAGATCATGGCAACTGTCTCCTCGAAGTAACAAGACCTGACCGAGGCACCAGGCAGAACTTGAGGAAGTACCAAGGAATGGAGAAGCGAATCGTAGTCACAACAATCCCTAAGAAGGATGCGGATAAGCCGGTGATAGTTCTAGACGTCATACTAGGCAGCCAGTGCTTTAGCCAGCTGGGTAGCAGAGGCGTCCTCATTAATGTCTGGGAGGAAGTAAAGGACGAGAGTGGACAGGCGGGAGTTGCACCTCAAGGGGGAAACAGTGGAGGAAATGTACGGAAGTGGTGTTTCCAGTGTTCGTCGGTTTCGCAAGCGAGGTGGATTTTCGGACTCGTTACGCAAGAAGTGGTAATTGGTTGATTATTAGTTGATACCCCTTTCATATGTGTGAGGCTATAACGCCGTTCCCTGCACACTTTTTCTTTTTCAGATCTTACCAGCAAACCTTTTCAGTCAACATAAATGTTCAACTTTACGAGGGACAAGGCGAGGCGTCGGAGACATTGCATTAGATGTCTGGGGGGCAGACAGGGCGGACAGAGCATTAAGGTGAGGACGATGTTATGGCCATATGCATGGACGGTGTGGATGGTTTGTTGCATTTGTTGTGTCCCTTCCCGTCACATTTTACCCTTTGGTCGGATACATTGTGTAGGATAGGCTATGTACACAACGCTCTAAGATACCTAATACTGAAGTCATTCAATTGTATCTCATGCCTCTTTACTTAATAGGAAGCGTCATGTATTTTTGATGCCCATGAGTAGTCTAACGTTTTCTCGGTTTTGTCGCAGTAGGGGGTCCCATAAATAGTGAATTTTAGTCAGTCCATTCAGTACCACTATAACATGTCAGGTTAACAGATATCGTACAGAAATAAAACCTGCTAAGATGAATATAATAAATAAACATACCACGATTCCATTATCTGGCCCGTCAGGCTTCTCTCCATTTTCAAGCTTCCCGAGACAAGCACGGATGCGTTGGACAAGCTGGGCGGCGTACTCAGGGGATGGCGGCTTCGGGGTAGGTATGCTGGTGTCGTTACGCAACAGCACGGGGGCAGGGACGGCGGAGTCGGGTGGCATGTTCCCGTCGATGGCGGCCTTGACGTCGGCTACGTCGTCGGCGCTCCAGGCCGCACCCATAATCACCGCGTAGGGGGTTGCGGAGTACGAGCCGGTTCCGATGGTGCTACTTTGAGTTGGGGGCGCGGTGCCGCGGAGGACTGGAGGTGGGTGTTAGTTAACAAATAGAAAGTCGGGATCATGGATGTTACCTACTGAAAGGCAGCTCGGCGGCTGTTGGCTTACTGCCGAGGCAGAAGAGGATTACTATATAAGAGTATACGCGTTAGCATATATATATATATATTATATCTTTGCAACTCACTCACCTTCATACTCGGGCTTCAGACCCTCGACGACCATTTTCCCAACTACTTCCGCCTTGCCGCAGACAACAATAGGAATCGGTCTTAATAAACCAGCCATGGTGCAGAGATATAAGTGAGAAAGGGTAAAGGCTATAGTCAAAACGATGGAGCTCTTGATAGAAACGGGACGACCCTCATCATTATATCCAACAAGTCACGTTTACAACAGGGGTTATATCTTGGGAATTGGCGGATGCTAAGATCTTAGACAGCTTAGCTCCCGTGTCTGTGTCGGTCCCGAGCGAGCCAAAGTCCAACCAACGTTGAAGGCAAAGGAATGCAATGCAAGTTATTGGTAGAATCGCAGGCTTGGGTTACAGTCCCGTAAAACAAGGATGTCGCAAAAGATCCCTTAAGATTTCCTAGATCCGAAGTATGCAAGCATTATCTATTGGTCGTTGTCGTGGGTCTGCGGCTGTGGAACCGGGGTCCCGATGACAAGCTGCAATTCATGTACGGATTACCTAGTCGTCGCTACTTGGCGAGGATATTCACCGCCGCTCGCTACTCCGATTTTGAGTCGAGACATACATGTGCGCTATTCAATGCAAGTTTCAGGAGTTACTTGGTTATATTAGGTTACGTACCATTATGAATTTGATGCTTTAATCCTCCTACATATGTAAGATAACCTATCTATCTAAGCATCTTAGCTACATGCATGTCTCACTTACACGCACCTCCAAAAAGAAACATACTAATTATCGCCAACTATCGGTGAAAAGAACCGCGAAGCAAGGACTCTATCAATATCGTCATACTTGGTGAAGAAAAAAACCAAAGATTCCCTTGGCCCCTTGGTTATTCACTACCTAATATACGAGCTCGTAGTGGCCTTGTATTTGAGACCCAGCTATATGGTTTTCGAGTAGGATTTTAGCCTCTACGTATAATAAAAGGAGGCGTCTATTATCCACAACTGGGTACAGATTTCTACGCCCGTCTAATACATTCAAGTTCGATAACCCTTTCTATTACTTATGTTAAATTATTATTTAGGTACTCAGGCATAATTCTGTCAAGGCTAGAGGTTCGCGCATTCTTTCACTTTGCCATATAATTAGGTGCGAAAAAACCTTGCACAAGAACCCGTCAATATCATACCTGTATAAGCTACCTAAGGTATAATAATAATAATAATAAAACGATCCACACACTAAAAGCTTTCGTTAAAAAATATTGCTACCGTCCTTACCTGAGCAGTGGCTGTTGTCATGACGAAATATCTTATCACTGATAATGATACGGAATACAGCGAAATTGGAACAGAATCAGTGATAAGATAAGGTCTTGGCGTACCTTACGTAGCTTCCACGTTGTAGTGGTCAGTGCGTACAAAGCACATCTCGAGCTACATAGGTAGGTAGGTACCTAAGGTATCCATGTAGCCCATTGTTTTCCTGGCGAACGCGTCCTGCCATTCAATGCAGGGTAAGTTCCAAGATACAAAGCTAAAAGGTACTTAACTTTACGTACCTTTTTTTGAGTACCCGCGCTGCGACCGATTGCTCATTCTCAATTCTTTACATTCTATCTTTCTCTCATCCATCTTACTATAATTTCCACAAAGCCAAACTACAAGATCGCCGTTGCATCAGCAATACCACTTTCTACATCTTAATTCAAGGTTACAACTCACTCGGTCCTTTATTACTTCACCCGTGACGACTCTTGCCACTCCCGTCGCGTCGCGCATCCCTCACGATGTCCGACTACGCCTCCCTAAAGGTTCCAGAGTTGAAGAAACTCCTTCAGGAGAAATCCCTACCTGTAACAGGTAACAAGGCCGACCTAATCACTCGTCTGCAAGATCAT
This sequence comes from Daldinia decipiens, assembly GCF_022478715.1. Classification (NCBI taxonomy): domain Eukaryota; kingdom Fungi; phylum Ascomycota; class Sordariomycetes; order Xylariales; family Hypoxylaceae; genus Daldinia; species Daldinia decipiens. The sequence goes on along the minus strand of NW_026054554.1, from coordinate 311,989 downwards.
GACAAGTCTCAGAACCGTCAGTATTTATTTTAAATGTCGCGTTTAATGTGCACATACTGATATCCAATAGCCGCTCCCGTTCGCGAAAACGAGGACGAGATTGATTATAGCGATGATGAAGTCCCGACCACATCAAAGCCTTCAGAAACTACGACAGCCGCTGAGCCCGTTGAACCGACACTAGCTCCAGTTGAAGAGAAGTCTGCCGAGCCTATTGAGCCTGTGGAGAGTGCTCCAGACTCTGTTCCGGCCACAGATAAGCCGGTTGAGGATGAAGCTGAAGAAACCGCCAAGACAGAAGCTCCAAAAGAAGACTTTTCTGCGCACCTTCCCGCGTCTAATGCAGATGAAGAGGCACGTAAGCGTGCCGCGCGAGCCAAGCGATTTGGCGTAGTTGAGAATGACGAGGACAAAAAGAAAACTGAGCGTGCCGAGCGTTTCCGTGTAGGTGTAGATGAATCCTCATTGGTGAAGGGTCTCGACGCCGCGCTGCCCGAGAAGAGGCCATCAAAGCGAGGCCGGGAAGGTGGTAATGCCGAAGGTGAACGAGGCGCGAAACGACAAAACCCCAGTGGTCAACAAAGAGGCAAGGGTCGTTTTCGCCAAGTTAGAGGCGGTAGGCCGAATGGCGCTCCTCGAAAAGAGGGCAGGCCGACTAGCGCAAAGGGGAAGCCTGGTATTCAAATCGACCCATCTGAAAAGGCAAAGGCCGAGGCGCGGGCAAAGCGCTTTGCTGGTGGTTCTTGAGCAAATTTGAGAAGACGTCTCACCGATTCAGTAGAACGGATCTAGGCCAACTCTAGCAACACATTTCAGAGAACCCTACTTGAGGGATGCTGCTATGGTACCTTATTTTCCTACCACCGCAAATGCGAGGTTACCGGGCAACTTTGCTTCGAGTCGAGAGGGATATTACGCCGCTACTATGCACGATTATCTTCAGTTGCCGCTGTACACTAGTTCGTCTCCTTCGTTAGGCTATCGCGAATAATGACCTTTCGACATTTCTTGTTCCAGGCCTACGCTTAATTATATCATGAAATACCATGCAGCCGTTCCTGTGCTACTATGTAGGCGGATGGCATTAGATAAAGTCAGAAAATCACACGCCTATCCTTGAATAAACGATTCACGTGAACGAATATTAGTCTGCAAAGTGAACCCATCAAGATCAACGCCTGGCGAAAGAACGCATCCTGCCCACTCACAACTGCGTACGACCTGATTTCGCTAGGCCCTTCGATGTTCAACACCTGGGTGTCTCATTTCAGCTACAACCCGCCCCCCCCTCCCCTCCCCCACAATCAAGTAGGGTGTAAGGGAACGTTTCAGCGGAGTGTTGGGCTCACCAGGTAGCCGTACGAGATATTAGCGATACTTAGTCATGGTTAGCTAAATGTTGCCAAGACAATCTCAATGTCTTGCTCGCATTGCACTTAGTTTCGAAATTGCATTTTTTGCACAATTCATATCTTACAATACTAAGTTAAATTAACATAACTATTACTTTTAATTTCCCTGGGATTCGCAACTATTAACCAGATGAATAGCCTTATTCTCGATATATCAACTTTACTGGTTTGTTTTCAGTTAGTTACTTAGACTAGGTACCTGGTTATGAGCAACATAGCTTTGCCGTGTCGAGTTGTACTGCATTATCACTGCTCTAAGGTTTGAGATTTACTTTGGGTGGAATATTATGAAATTATATCATTGCGTGAACGAGGGACTATATGTAGGTTAAGACACATGTTAAATACCTGGGCTAAGCACTTAAGTTGTTTGGGCCAATACTTCATAACTACCCCTTTTATCGTAAACTCGTTAGCTTACCTTAGGTAGGTAGGTACCTATGTAGGTAGTCCTAACACCTAAACTCTTATCACGGGTAAAACAACTGCTAATGAGGTGCTTTTAAGCAGTACTCTGGTTGAATAAGGGTTATCGTTGAGTTGTTCAAATAGCATACCCATAGTTATAAATTATGAACGATGAATACATAAACTTTCCTTAAACAAACATTGCCAGCTATAATTCTAGAAACTCGTGATACATCGATTCGAAGACAAAGGATATTGCCCATAGGGTCCTAAACATCAAAATATTGTGGCTAGTCACTGTATATAAGGAAAAATAGTCACAGCTAAGGTATTTATCAGGTATACGTATAAGCATAGTAATTATTATATACTATGCTCGAGCTATGTATGCTTCCTGTACCCATGAATTTCCGTTCGTTCACTCAAGCATCACTCAAGTATTGTCGAAATACCAACTAAACCTACAGCTAATCCTCTTCGATATAGGAATTCTCATCCCGTTTTGAAAGAGCCACGATATCAGCTAAGGATGACTTTAGGGGATGCTCCAATTTCTTTTATAAAATAGAGAAAAAATAGAAATATAACACCGCCTTTACAATATACAGGTAGGGATTGCAGCGTATAGATTACAAAGAGAATCTGATTTTATTCCGGATCCATATTCCTTTGTCCCTTCCCAGACGTTTCCGTAGCCGCCTGGGGCGTTATTGTCTCGATATTAATGTCCAATATAATCCTATAACTAATAGACAATAGAATCTTACAAACAATGTGTTTAAGTACAAAAGTCACCTAATTCTATTCTGGAGTCGAGGCGAATTCTAGCTGAGTATTCCTAATTAATGGTCCCCCAACGTAGTTCCGGATTACTTCAACTAAGCTAAACTCACAATGGCAGAGCCACAGGAAGGTGTTCCAAAAACCTACAACGATGTCAATAAGCCGCGTTACCGAAATTACCGTCCCGAGGCGACGGTGAATCGGAGGGATCGTGCGAGCGTCATAATTTACATACAGGATATTCCAGTTAACGCGGCCTTCCCACGCGCTGGAGCAATAAGCCAGTTACCTGAGCCATATCGCCATTACATAAATTATGAACCAATTGCATTGGAATATCAGGATGGCGGTGTTACAACGAATGTTTATGGTAACAACGCAGCTCGGGAGCTGCTAGGTGAATTTGACTCGGTTATTGAATTTGGGAATAGCAGGTCGCAATGGATCCACGATACACTTACAGAGGCTTTCGGTCATGATACCTTCCGTGGCTTGACCCTCCCGGAAATGATGTCTCTGGTTATCGTGTGGTGTCGGGCATGGTTTACAGCCCGGAATCGATTTTTGGAATATGCAATGAATCATACCCCCAACATTTGGGAACGTCGTGACGTATATAGAGCACATGTGAGAAGAACAAATGCCGCCAACTACAATCTTCACACTGCAGATATAGAGATGGACGCCGTGTGGGTGTGTGTCCCGCATTTGTACACCGAGAACTCAACGGGCGTCGACACTAGGGGTCTGACAAACGCATCTTTCCGAGCCCTATACCGTTTGAATAGGGTTGAGGCTATTGCAATTCGTATGTGTACCGATTCCTTGTACTAGAGCCTACTACTACAATAAAATACAAAGCTAATCTATTGGTGTAGTGCGAATAGCAAAACAAAAACAACCCAGTGGCCAGAGAACCAGATACGGTCGAATTTTCAGGTGGATCGTTTATTTTATCAATCAATACACGAGGTGGAAGGTCACGGTTTTCGAAGAATACAGAAAGATGCTCCCAGATGATCACGCTGAAATGGACCATCTTGCGATAAAGACTGAACAAACCAATCGGTGGGAAAATGATGGTGGTAGGCAGATTGAAGGTACGTATAAACGTGTACGCTTGTTAGACTTGGGTTCCTGGAGCCATCTTCAATGATATTTAACAGGCAATATTATGTATACAATGGCTAACTTTGAGTAGTAAGTATTGCAACTAAGTAACTTCGATTCACGCCCGTGAATATTTTCTTTTCCTTGGATCTCTAGAAGGGTAAGATGAAGAAGCTGACTAGATATGGTTTTGTATAATAGGTTGGCTTCGAGTCCTTGATGCACTGGGTTCTCGAAATGGTTCGATATATCCAAGCTGGCATAGATATACCAGGGCCAGTGATAGACGAATTTCACCGCTGCAGAAATTGGATTTACAACACGATACGCCATGCGCACTTACCTCCAAATGGATTTACACCAACTCACGGGCCAGTTGGCAGGGTAGAAGATAGGAACTTCGGGACCAACACTATAATGAATTTGGACGCTGGCCACTTGAGATACGAAGTCACCATGACCTTACCGACCGTAAACCCTATCGGTCGAAGGGGTCCTTTAGCAGCAGTCGAAACATATTGCCACGAGGTCAAGAGAATTGACCCGTCTCCGAGGGTATTAACGGTCCCGGCGGCTCCGACGACTCATTTTAGCGATGATCCAGATCCATCGGATACCCAACCTCCTGCACTGATGGCACGAGTAGTCGCAGAGTCGGACGAGGAGATATCTTCTGAAGACTACGACGAAGAAGAGGAGCCCCCCTACACCATCGAAGTCCAGGACGGAGTCGCGCGGAAGTGCAGCTTGACCGCGCCCAAGGGCCGGGCTGCACGCTTGACTACCTCCGCCCTGCTGCGAGACGCGCTCTGGAGCGCTGGATCTCTAAAGCGCCCGGCCAGGACGCCGCTGCGCTCGGTGTTTTCTGGGCGCGTAACCAAGAGGCGAAAGACCGACGAGGCTACCGCGCCCGACGTCGAGGAAGAGGAAGAGGAAGAGGAAGAGGAAGAGGAAGAGGAAGAGGAAGAATAGCCGTTGAAACGCAGCAATAACGTGCGTTTTTCAAGATTGTTCCAGAGGTCGTAAAATCCTCAAGGAGAATACCCCCTTTTCCGCCCCATGGGTAGGACTACCATCACGGTGCTGTTGCCCGCTCAGTACGACAATGGAATATCCGAGGTTTACCTGGGGATGTTCAGGAGGATGATACTGTGTTAGGCTATAAAGGGTTTCCGTAACCGGAAGATTTCCGTAACCGGAAGATTTCCGTAACCGGAAGATTTCCGTAACCGGAAGATTTCCGATTTTCCTTTTCTATTGTTATTTCATTTCACATTGGTTTGCGTTGTACGGATGTTACTAAAGTAGAATTAACTATCAGGAAAAAAACACGGGTTGTTCGAGGTCTACTCGGGATGTAGTGTAAATCCCTCAACATCTACTCGAGTAACCCAGCACCTCGCTTTGGTGGATACGGAATGCACTTCTTAGCGGGTGTATCATGTTAGAAGCTTGAAGTTCGGGGTGCAGGCGAGAATGCAATGGGAACGCAGTAGGTTGGATATAAAATCCCCTCTTTTGCGCTGCTTGAAGGGTGGCCTGTTGTACGAGAGTTATACTAGAGTCGAATAGGTGTTAGGACAGTTTGATTGTATTAACCTCATTTCTTCGTTTTTCTATATTGTCTTGAATAAAGATAAGACCATAGTAACGAGTGGAAACTGCATTGCCATCGAGTTCTGAAATCCGGTCTCTTGGTTCATATGATACACGTGCCGCTCCTTAAAAGGCAAAAGGTCCCCATCTGATTTGACCGTAACTGGAAAGTGGGAAAATTACGACTTCACATGATTTTATGGGTCGTCGGCGTGGGGGAAGAAATTAACTGTGAGCTATTTCAAGATCATTAAGTAGGTATATATATAAGTGATATTCAATCATCCTGCCTGTCACATCTACTCAGTGGTGCAGGTGGTGCAGCAAGCGAGCCCACTTTGATAAACCATGCCCGCCGACTTCGAGAAGCAGAGTTATTGGCACGAGAGATTCTCGTCTGAGACATCTTTCGAGTGGCTAGCGTCGTCAGAATCTTTCATGTCCATCATAGAACCTTACCTCTCGACACCCTCGCATACTTACGAGAACGCGCCCCGAATCCTCCATCTAGGCTCAGGCACAAGTGACTTGCAGAACTGTTTCCGTTCGAGAGGCTACTTAGACGTGACAAATGTCGACTACGAACCATTAGCTATCGAGCGTGGGCGCCAGCTAGAGAAGGTCGCCTTTGGTGACATAAGGATGAAATACATCGTCGCAGATGTAACACAACTTGCCTGCGACTTCTTGCAAGATAAGAGATTCGACATAGTCGTGGACAAAAGCACCGTCGACGCGGTCTCCTGCGGTGGGAATACGGCCCTTTCAAGGATGGCCTCTTTCGTGAGGAAATACCTTGCTGATAATGGGATCTGGATCTCCCTTAGCTATTCTTCAGCTCGCTTTGATATTGAGCAGCTACCATTCGGCGTCGAAGTCATAGCTAAGATCCCATTACCCAAACTTAAGGAGAGTGATCCGGAGATATACCATCATTGCTACCTTCTTCGGCCCAAAGACCCAAATGAATCGAAAATGGGCACATAATGATCACCAGAGGTTAGTACCTAATTATGAAGTCATGAAAGGTAAAATTGTATTGACTTGTCCTGTTTGCTATTGCCCAGAGTTGTGACACAAATTACGTGTCGGAGGAGAGGAGAATGAAGTGTTAGTTGGAAACGGACGAAATCCATGTGATGAAAGGTGGAGGAGAAAAAATATATGGCTTACCTAATATAATAATAGAGCACGTACCTACGGATTACATTGGTACCTTTTAGCACTAATCTAAAAGTTGCCTAAAGCTAACGTGCCGCACTGCCGCTGTGGAGAAGCTAACCTAACTGCTGTTAAGGCCGGAGCTTTTTCAGACACCTTAAACTCGCTTGGTTTTAGCTGCGTCACTTGGACTCCACTATAAATGGTGTATTTGGTATAGGTATACAATACATATAACACCACAAGGCGATGACCTCATAATACAGCACTATCCAACTATCCAACATACGCACATCCAATGGCATATTCAATGTACATATCTTTTGCGCCTCTTAAGTCTTGGCTGGTATATCACTGGACTATAATATTCTCGTATGAGCATCATTAGCCGCACGCGCATTCTTAATATCTTAATGTATCCTTCTCTATCTTCTCTATCTTCTCTACGTAAACCATCATTTCTGATCTCTATCTTTTACCACATAAATACATCCCCAAAGCACTTCCTGGGTCCTACTGACTCTTGTTACTCATGAATAATATCTAACATCCGCGCAAGCACACTATGACGAACCAGACGGATTTTGAGAAAGATGCGTCAGGAAGAGAGTACGGCAAACCTCACAACGCCAAACATCCAATCCCTACCGTCCAGAATTACAGGCAGCACAGGAAAGAATTGGAAGGACAGATAGAAGACGAGGAGCAAGCGCAACAAGGACCAGAGGACGATTCGAGACCAAAGCGGGCGTTCCAATCTGCGAAAGCCGTCATCCAAGGCGAAGATACTCCCAAGTCTCGACATTATCCATACCCATCTACGAACCATAACTATGCCGATAACACCCCGCATGCCCCCGAAGAAGAGGAAGAGGAAGAAGAAGGCAGTCGATCCAAAGAGACACAGCAAGATTCTACCAATAATACTAGAAGGCAAGAGGAGCCTGATGATCATCGGGAAGATGGCGGCAAGAAGGGAGGTGAACAAGGAAAGTCGGCAACTGAAGCTGTAGTAAGCGCTGTTGACCCGAAAGAAAAGCGCAAGGCGATGAAGAAAACTAAGAGGCATGGTGAAGGACGCGAAGTCACCGATCCCGTTACCCATTTACCGATTATCATACACGATCAGACTGAGAAGGATCTCACGTCGGCGCCTCAAAATATCCCAGCGCCAGGATTACATCATTATACTGCCACTGGACCACAAGGTGCTTCCAAGTCAGACCAAGAGTTGACCTCTGAGCGTGACGAGTCGCAACAGGCTTATAATGGGATGCAGAGGGTATTTCCGCCGCCAGATTTCGAGCACACAAAACAAGGACTCGCCGCTGTTTACGAGCAGACAGTATATGCTGGCCTGGCTATAATGGGCATTCTGGCTATCGTTCTACTGTTTGTCCCGACAGTTTTCATTGGGCCGGGTTGGTCCGTCCTTTTCAGCACAACTCTGTTTGTTTTGCTAGGAACGATAACTATTATCGGTATGGGAAAATGGATAAGTAAGAAAACTAGCGAGCTATTTGAAGACGAGACTTGGGATGCTGCGCGACGAGCAGAGCAGGCTATCTTGAGTAACGACGAGGAGCTTCCTGAATCGACTCAATGGTTGAATAGCTTGCTCTCGTCCATCTGGCCGCTTGTTAACCCAGACCTCTTCGCTTCCCTCGTCGATCAAATCGAGGATATTATGCAAGCATCCCTCCCCAAGGTTATTAAGATGGTCAGCGTCGACGATATGGGACAGGGTAGCGAGGCTATTCGGATATTGGGCGTGCGATGGCTGCCGACTGGTGCGGCTAGTCGAACAGTGGGTTCCGATAATCAACTTCAGGGGGACGACAAGGAGACCGGAAACGATCGAACAGACCCGCAAAATCCCCAAGAAAGCGCCAATGACCAGGAAAATAATGCTGAGGGGAAGGGTAAAGATCCGAAGCAAGAGGAACAGGAGCAAGTGGCCATGCGGGAGGGGATGGAGGCGGAAGAAGGCGACTTCGTGAACCTGGAGCTTGCGCTCGCCTATCGAGGCCGCTCGTCCGGCAAGTCGGTCAAGGCCAAAGCTAAGAATGCTCACCTTTACCTAAAGTTTTACCTTCCAGGGGAGGTCGCTATCCCCGTATGGGTTGAGCTTAAGGGCCTTATCATGACTATTCGACTCCGGCTTCAGCTGACACCGGACCCGCCATTCATATCTTTATGTACTATGACCTTCCTCGGACAGCCAAAGGCTAGTCTCTCGTGTGTCCCCCTTTCAAAGCATAGCTTTAGCTTGACGGATGTTCCATTGATATCTTCTTTCGTTAACTCGGCAATCGATGCTGCTCTCGCGGAATATGTGGCTCCTAAGAGCTTAACTTTGAACCTAAAGGACATGCTTGTAGGAGAAGATTTTAAGAAGGACACGACTAGCTTAGGTATCGTCTGGATTTTCATTAAGCAGGCGCGCGGCTTTAAACAAGGTGACGGCGGGATCGGGCCTATGAAAGGCTCAAGCGATTCATATGTTACTGTATCGTGGGGTAAATTCGGTAAACCTGTTGCCTCGACTCGTATCATTACAGGTGACGATGAGCCAAATTGGTATGAATGGGCAAGCATTTTAGTGACTCCAGAGGAGGTGAACGCCGAGGAAAAGCTGCGGCTCCAATTATGGGATTCAGATAAATGGTCGGCAGACGACGATCTAGGCCAAGTAGAGGTAGACCTCAAGTCTCTTATGAAACGTCCGAACAACTTTCGAGACCGCGAGGATAGATTTACTGGCCAAGATCCCGACGAGACGATGCCAGGATCGTTACTATGGTCTGTCGGATATTTTTCGAAGCTAAGAATCACGCCTAAAGAACTTGAACAACAAACCGTCGACGGAGAAATAAGAACTCACGATCAACTTAGACAGCACGTCTCGGAATTATCTGAGCATAAGCTGCGGGAAGCCGGCAAGCCATCGGATGATGACGAAGTGAAGCAACAGAAAGCTCAAGACTACAGGGAACTTGAAGAAGCCATGATTATCTCAGCCCCGCCACCTGATGACTTCGTCTCGGGTATTCTCAGCATCCAGATCCACAATATTACGGGGCTCGAAGTACAGAGGCTTCAAAAGGAAGATAAAGGAGACGGCGGCGATAACGAGGATGAAGCTGAGCAGAACGACGATATGCCCGACAGCTACTGTACCGTCATATTCAACCACAAAAAGATCTACAGGACAAGAACGAAGCCGAAGAACTCAAAACCTTTCTTCAATGCTGGAACCGAGCGATTTGTTCGGGACTGGAGGGATAGCGAGGTTATCATTAGTGTATGGGACTCTCGCGAGCGGGAAGACGACCCGCTGATAGGGATTGTTTATCTTCCCCTGGCGAAGGTGCTTGCTAAAAAGAGCCAGGTGATGGAGAATTACCCTTGTAAGTTGGGATCGAAGACAATTTTCGCATTTGGTTATCGGGACACTATGTCATTGAAAGATTCAACCCTGATAATTGTCTCATGTCGTTATGAATAGATACTAACATGGCATTATAGTAGTTGGAGGCATTGGATACGGTCGGGCTCGTATTAGCATGGTTTGGCGAAGCGTGGAGCTTAAACTGCCACCAAATCTCAGGGGATGGGACTATGGGACCCTAGAGATACGCGGATTCATTCAGGCGAAACCCGATTTACCTCGGTCGTTGACAGAGCATCGCATCAAGATACGCACGAACTTGGGAAAGGCGAAGATGTATCCGGAAAATGGGCAGTGGGTGTCTAAGGGCGGAAAGGAGCACGAGGCTGTGTTCTTGGCAGTGCGTAAGCGATATGCTTCGGCCGTGGTGATCGAATTCCGCGAGTCCATGCTTGGACCGGATAAAACAGCCGCCTTTGCGGTCATGTGGCTCCATGAGATCGCCGATGAGGAGAGCGAAATACGAACCTTAAAAGTGTGGAAAGGATCGAAGGATGGCCTCCGCAAAGCCCAGTCATGCTACGACTACAATGGCATGATCGATGGTGAACAACCTCTAGGCGAAGTCGAGCTGTCATTAAAATTTTGGCGTGGTCTATCTGGCTATCACAAGAACTATGCCTCTCAAGCTAAGAATAATGACCTGCGGAATGTTATGGAATGCCTAGATACAATCACAGACGAGAAGCTCGACGACGACGAAGACGAATCTGAACACGAAGACGATGTGACGAGTGGTGACGATTCAGAAGATGAGACACGCAAGAAGAAGCTCCGTGTCCACACTAACGATGATTCGTCACGCTCTAGTTCCGACGACGAGGGCGAAGGCGCCGGATCTGGAACGTCGAGCTCCTCTCACTTATCTTTTTCAGATATCAAGAAAGTCAAAAAAATTAAGAACATCTTTCGCAACCCCGTAGATGGGGTTAGCGAAGCAGCTACGTCGGTGTTGGCGCCGGGACATAACAACCCAGACGATGGATCTAGAGGAGTCCGAAACCAGCTGCGCGACTACAAAGACCACCACAAACAGCTTCACCGCAAACATCGTGGCATCATGCAGTGGAGGCCAGCAAGAGAGGCTAACCACGTCGGGGAGAAGCTAAGCAGGCTCAAAGGAAATATCAGCGGAATGTTTCATCACGGGGAAAAAGACACCGGCGTCGAAACCGAGGTATGAGACCACATGGGACCACATGTAGGTGCCTAAATGGAGTTTAGCTCCCGTATGCCGAATCCCGCGGTCCGCGGCAGTGTGGGGTTCCGGAAGCGGAAAGGGGTTACAAGGAGTTTAGAAAGTGTTGATGCGCAGACATGTTTTGCCTACCCGTTTTTTACTCCTAGAGCAGGCCACTTAATGATGCCAAGACATATTAAGAAATGAAGGTTTCTATTCTTTGCTTCTCTGAGGCGATGTTTGGGGCTATAAAAAGGGTTTATATTTGGATCGGTGCATTTCGTACGAATAGTCGTAAATTATAGCCAATCAGACTCTAACCGCTTACATACGCCGCATATGTGCTTTAGTGGATATTAATCAAGCTTAAATATACCCTGTCTAAAGTTGAGTTACATACAGTCTGTACTTCGGTATCGTTTCGTAGCATTGAACCTTTTCTAGAATTATACTTGGATCATTTCCCACGTGCCCGGACAATTCCGTTTGCTTGTACGAAGTACATTATGTAGGTTAGGTAGGTAGGTAGGTAGGTAGGTATGTACCTAACCTAGGTATACTCAGGTATTTAGTACGAGGTGTACTTGGTAACATTTATGTGTAACCGTTTTCTATCCAATATTGTTAACTTGTTACCGATTACCGTATTACATAGGTAGGTACATATAATAAATAGGATTTTACGCCTTATATGTACTAACTAGGGGTGTATCTTGAAAACGCGTTTGTGCGAGAGGGTACCGTAGAACATAGAATAGGGAATTAGTAATACATAGTAATTCTGTCTAGGTTGATATCGAATTAGATATTTTCTCTCCGAACCACATCGGCGATTAAGACGTTCCATTGGTGGTAACTAGGTAATATTGAAACGTCATGTTACGTATGTACAAAAAGGAGGTATGTATCTAAGAAGAGCGCATTGATACATGTGATTAAGATAGCATTAGTATGTACCTACATATGGACATGGTCCACTTACACGTACAAGGGCAATAATACCCCTGATGCCGTACCGCATATGTATGCGGTAGAAAACACTACTATGATTTGGTACTAGTTACCTATCAGTTACCTAGGTTAGGTATGTATCAATTCCCCTCAACTCTAGCTTAGGTAGTTAGAGCTTTATCTCAACAAAATACCAGATATGTATGATACGACCTTTACTCTCAACAACTTGGACATTATTCGGGAATTACGTGCCAAGGTAAGAACTGAACCTCCAACGAACACGATACCACGCCAATCAGAAGTTACACATCAGCTTCGAATAAAGAGCAAAAAGAGAATTGGTTTCATATCTTGCATCCTTCATATCGATAGAGCTGTTCCGGACTTGCCTTCTATGGGTACCGCACAGTGAAAAAGTCCTGCCGATCTAGACATCGGCCGGGGAAAGGATTGGTACCCGGAATACCATTAGGTATCTCCGCCGCCATGGTAGACATTGAAGGTTGCGACTTTTCGGGTCTCACATAAGCTTGACCGACCCAAACAAACTGCCAAGCTAGGACGGTGGACGACTCCTATTCTAATGCGTCCGGGGTCGACCAATGAATGGTCCCCTTTTTTAGGGCTGAGATGGCTACATAGGTAAGTATATACATCCAAAACCACGATATCATGTAGTACGAGCTAACCCGCCGGCATCTCAGCCCAAAGATGGGGGCGAGCAGCAAGTCACCCGGGCCGCTGATAACCTTAAGACAGACGATCGGTATTCAGGATTAGATTATCCGCAGAAGTGCCGGCAGCTAATCTTCTTCTCGGATCCCTCAGATGTGCTCGTAGGCTGACGAAGACGACACCATCAAGGCCACCGCCATCTCCAAAGAGAGAATGTCGGTGCCTATCGTGACTTGTGACGATCTCATAATCATACGTAGCAGCGGGCAAGCCGCTGGTATTAGAGAGAATAGATGGTCTTTTTTATCTTCATGCGCATCTGAGGCACAGACACAAGGTAACCCAGGCCATTGGTCTGAGCCTCTCGCCGACTACTATGTAGGCATGTCATGTTCTTGTTGTTCCTATTATGGTCATATATAACGTTTCATGGTCCGAGACTATGTAATAATACAGTTGCTTGTTAACCATGGGAACTTGCCATTTGTACAAGCCCCTGTTATGAGGTATGTAGCTGTATTTCCACGGAGATCGATTTACGCAACGCTTGTTTCCTTATCCCCGAGTATGATTTGCTAGAATACTACTATGTATGGGACTACTGTACTATGCATTGTCTTGCTGGTCCTTTCTGGGCCATGCCGCCATGATGCCATGATGCTATTACTGATGCCCACATGTTATCCACATGCCACCAAACTGCTATGTAGCCGTGCCTGTTAACATATATAGAATCAGCCTTGACCGATGGAACTTCATCTTACCACATTGCGGGGCTAGTGACACCAGTCCGAGTTCTCCACCAGTCCGAATGCCGCAATTCCATCATGTCCTAACCTTACATAATTAATAATACGAAATAACATCTCCAGCTGCCCCCTATTACGACGTTACCATCCAGACGGATTCGCTATAGCTCTCGGACTAGAATCTGGGCAATATACTTTATTTATGTATACGATCTCCATCACTATCGCCAGCGGCTAGGTATCCCAGTTTTTGGAGCCGAACCCCTGCACCGGCCTGGCTTACCAGACACCCATGCCCACTGGCCTACATATTTATTATTTGACGGATAAGTAATCAGTCGACTACGTCCGCCGGTCGGCTCATCATCGCGCTTCGAATCAGGTTCGCGACGCAAAGTAACGATAAAACAAGATCACAGCTACTATCCCACACGGAAATACAGCTGTATTAGATTAAGACAACAGTTGGATATAGAAAACCCATAATTCGAGGCAGAAAACGCATTTCCCGTCAGCCGATATGAGACAGACTCGTCGGAACAGCCCCAGCAGCCTCAGTCAACAGTCGGCACAGACTTCCGATTCGTCGGAAAAGAGTAGTCGACGATGCGACGGATTAAAACCCACAAGGAAGAGGGCGAGTAAACCCAAAGTCCGAACAGGTAAACTATCTATCCCCGATGAGGTCAAGACGGGGCCAGTTAGCTAACGTCTTCTCCGCCGTATAATAGGCTGTATTAGCTGTAAAAGAAGACATGTCAGTTCATCTTGAAACTTCCAGTTCCTCTGTTATTCGACTTGTCTGGAGGAAGTTATCAAGTCGCAAATTAGCGCCCATGACAGTCACAATTACTCCTTGTTGACAGGCTGTTGGCTACTATGCATCGCAGCTACTAACTTAATTGTCTATAGGTCAAATGTGACGAGGGCAAGCCGTCTTGCGCAGAGTGTGAGCGTCTTGGACTTATGTGCGAGGGCTACGCTCCGCCTAAAGTCAAGACCACCTCCTGTCGGTCTGAAAGATTACTATTGCCAAAGCCGAAGCTTGCCTCGGTGCAGCCAGCTAAGCTTGCTGCTTTGTCTCAGGCGGTGGACTATCGATCGCCAACTCCATTAATGCCCACCTTTGGCTTTGAACTGAACGACGACGACAAATGGTACTTTGTTCTGTTTAGGGATCAAATATCTCGAGAACTTTCGCCTTACTTTCGGTCGAGCTTCTGGTCCCAGACGTCTCTTCGAGATAGCATGGTCAACAGATGCATTCATCATTCTATTCTCAGTATAGGTGCCTATGGCCGTGCTCTTATGGACCTCCGCGAGGGGTACGCGGCCAATGGCAAGGTGTGTCGGACATGGTGGCCTCCGTCGGTACTGAATCGACATCACCAAGCGGCTCTTATGCATCACGCCAAAGCGCTTTCTCATCTACGATCTAACATCAGGACATTTGGGATCGACGGACGTTTAACAATGGCGGCAACCCTCTTATTTATAGTGTTCGAGAATATGCAAGGGAACTATCTCAGCTCTGGGAATCTTATACGCAGCGGCATCAAAGTTTTGAAGAATATACGGGGAGGAGATTCCAAGTCTATTTTACGGCGTCAATGGTATCGATGTCTATCAGCTCCGCGAGACGAGGTGGACGAGATGACCATTATGTTTGCACGCCATAGCGTCGCAACCGCGTGTGTCCCGTTCGCGCACGGGAAATTCGCATACCACATCTTACTTACCGAGGACGAAGACGAAGACGGCGACACCGGATTAGACGGCCCATTCACGTTTTCGGCCCCGCAGACCCTCGAGCAGGCGAGGCAAATATGGGATCATCTGATGGTGCAGATCGCAAGTTTCCAGAGCAAAATTACCTGGCACAATTCGAATCCCGAATACGACTTCGACGAGTCCGCGGCCTTCCGTGACCAAGCCATGTACCTGGCTCAACTAAACGACTTGGGCGTCGCGCTAGATTCGCTGCTGTTCAGTACCGTAGACAGCCGCGATCGCCAAGGTCTCGAGCTGTTGCGGATGCATCACACGATAGCCTTCGTATCTACATCGTGTTGTTTCGATACGACAGAGACGATGTACGATCAATACATACCCCAGTTCGAAGACATAGTTCAACGATGCAAGGAATTCACGGATTTCCCATCGGAAGTAGCCACGAAGATAGGGTTCATCAACGAGGCCGGTCGATTACCTTTGCTAGCTTTCACAGGGTTGAAGTGTCGGAAGGCGAGTGTTCGACAGGAGGCAGTGCAGTTGCTACTGCATTGCGACTGGCGCGAAGCAACCTGGGATAGCGAGAACCTCGCAAACGTCGTGACCGGCATCATGAAGCTCGAAGGGCAACTGGATCCGATAGATCCCGATTGCTTGGTCCCGGCCAAGGACCGCTACACGTGGACGAATATATTCTGGGACTTTGAAAAGCGGCAGATGCTCCTCGAGTATACCAAGGCGCTGCCCGACGAACTTGGCGAGTTCCACAAGGTTAGCTATGTGATGGATGTCTAGGACTTGGTCGTCTGGGCGTATCTTGGGAATATCATAATAGGTTAATCTAGGGGGTTGCAGCACGTATATCGACTAAAGACACTCGAAATGATATACATCACTCCAACATCATGTTTTAGTTTAACTTGTATCTACCATCTAATTATTTAGGTCACGTCGAGTTTAGCAGCCTTAGCCATCGTTTGGTTTTTAATGATAGTCTCAAGACGCAAGTCAAGAATATGTATTACTACAGCTAGTTCGTAGCAAGAAATGTGGACTGTACTCAATACATGGCAGGAGAAGTAACAAAACAATACCTCGAAGCCTTTCAACGCTTCGCCTTCCTCGCCGTGTGCAACGCGGAGAGCAAATCTCCCAGAAGGCCCTCGTCGTCGTCCTCCCTCTTGCGCTTTCCTCCCTTGTCTGATATGTCCCGCTCAGCCAGAGCCATACTGGCCCCACCACCCCCAGTAGGTCGAGGGACATCTTCAAGACGCCGAGGGACTGTTCCAGGACCTAGAGATACCTCTCCAGGTTGGTTAGGGACTTCCCATGGCTGAATGAATTTGATTCCCTCAGCACCAAGATCCGAGTCGTAGAACTCATGACTATCGCAATCGTATAAGTTAGTACCCACTTGTATAAGTAGGGGGTGGGTTCGGGAAGAGATCTCAAAGACCATGACTCCTTAATTACTCCAACTAAGGTAAGGAGTCTTAACTCTTGAGAGGGATATAGAAGAGGCAGTGGTGCTCTTTATTACGTACATTCTGACTGGGTATCTGCCCCTCCGGTCCCATCCACCAGGATGAAAGAACTTTGGGGCGTGAAATTCTACCAAATATTAGTTGAAGTTCCTACTTTTCATTTTTGAATATCGACAAAACACTTACTCTTAGATATATTCTTAGCATAGATTGGGCCGTCTTGTGGTATATCATGTACTCCCTTTGGGAAAAACTGCCGGTACTGTGGCGGGCGATCCAAATCTTCGAGAGGTCGAAGCTTTGGCGTAATTCGCCTACCGTGTTGTTGATAGCCCTCTGGGTTTGTAGTCATAGATATTTGATACCTATGAGAGTAGTTTTAGTATTGCCATTATGGTAGATCTGGACCTTTACATACGTAGGTTGGGCTGTCGTCTCATCTGGGCGATCATCAGATTTCGTTCCACATCCTTTCCAATTACAACTAAAGCCTGTTTTACAATGAGGACAGGAATGCGGGTTTGTACATATGGCACATGAATACTTCCAGCCGCAAGAAGTACACCTGATCCATGGGCGATGATCGAGGCAATACCAGCCTTTTGTCCACAATTCCATCAACATGTTTTTCCCTTCATTTGTAACTTCGTTTATCCCTGGTGGTGGTACATGCCTACACCATCGGCCTATGCCAATATATGTAGGGGCCCTCATAGTATCCATATGCCGTACGAGCCGGTTGCGTGCATCGTAAACGTTGGTCGGTTGTGTTCGGTATTTTTGCCAAAGTACACCATTGGTCTGTGGATATTTGGTGAGAAGATCATCCAACCGTCTTACATACGGTCTAAAGTATTCTCTTTGAAGATCAGCAATTTCTTCACGCCTCCCCGGCTCTGTAGACTCTACAGTACTCTTGTAGGACAAGAAGCTGTCGATTACGTCTACATCTTCGGCGAATCCTGCATCGGCGACTAAAAGAGGTCAGTTTCAGGAGTTAGAATGGGGACGATCAGTGCTATTACATACGTAATCTAACCGCATTTTCGTATTTGATTGTATAAACAGTCTCGAAAAGGCCGATTATTGTATCAGTATGTAACTGAATGGTGGGAAGCTCTCTATTGTGGCGGCCAGGAAAATGTACTGCCCAATTACTAAACCATTCAACCGCTCGAACGTCATCAGACAAAGATGCCGAATGGACGGCAGCGCTGAAATATCGCGTTGAAAGGGTTAGACTCGTTTCGTCTAAAAAGTCTGGACCGGTCCTGTCGGAACCTCTCGCCTTGCGATAATGATCTCTCATGAACCGCAGTCGTCCCATCATCGTAGACCCTACATAAGTCATAATCTCTTGGTGGAACCCTGTCTTCCTAAGCTCGTCGACATTCCAATCATACGCCTCAGCTATCGATGTGAATAAGCGATCAGCCGCGTTACCCCGGTTGGAAGCTTCTAATTCCATTTGGAGTTTATTTAATTCTGCCATAATAAGGTCAAAATCCTCTAGGAATGCCCAGCCCGTTGTGTTCGTGTGCAGTCGTCTAACAGTTTTCTGCGCGGTGGCCGGATTGTCGACGGCACCTCTATCCCGTGAATACTCTCCCACATTTGACAGCTCGCGCAATACGGCATCCACAAAATCCTCCGGTTCTTGTAGTTTATGGGCATCTCTAAGGACTATCATGAGGTCATAAGGTTCGTGTTCTTCACCTTGCGACACCGGCTGCCTCTCGGCCGGGTCCCTAACATAGTAGCGACTTGTGGTTTCGAATGACTGCATCCACCATTTGCCACGCGCCTGTATTCTGTTCTTGGTCTCTTCTTCTACTCTTTGCATACGCGGCCTCAAGGTAATCGGAACTGCAATAGTAGGCTGACGATTTGAATTCCCCCCCCGTTCTATCCGACCCATTTCATTAATCTCATCCTGGGTGCGACGCCAACGAGGATACCCCGGAGTCGACCGCCCATGCTGAATCAACCTCGAAGTAGGCTGTGGCTGTGGCTGCTCGTCACCTGTATTTTGCGATGGTCCGGCAGTAGTTTCCTCTTGGGGTTCAGCCCCCTGAGTCGTATCTTCCTGTCCTGATCGTCTCCATACACCACCTAAATCTCTCGGTTGCTGTTTATATCCCCGGGATAGATTGTCTTTTACACGTTGTCTCCATTGGTTACCGAAATCTCTCTGTGGTGGTTGAGGCGGAGATGTATCTTCCTGTACGGGTCGTCTCCACGAACCGCTTAGATCTCTCGGTTCCTGTTTGCCCTGGGATGAATTGTCTTGTGAGGATTGTCTCCATTGTCTACCAAAATCTCTTGTCCGTGGTTGAGGCGGAGGTGGATGATCCTGTGTGGGTTGTCTCCACGGTCTGTCCAAATCTCTCCTCTGGGACGTGCCTCTATTTTGCAAGTTTAGTTGATTAAAAGCATTGTATACCTCTTCGTCGTTGACATCGCTACCATCGCTAACGCCGTATATATCATCGTCATCGGGATATCTGTTGTAAGCCATGGTTGAACTTGCAAATGATTAACCGCTAGCGCTGGGAGGTACTGGGTTAACGACTATTGTTTCTCCTGGCTAGCTCTTAAGAGGGTGCTACATGCGTCGGAAAAGGGTGTAAAAAGGACCTCAAGTTAGATTGGGTATATATTTACAGTGAACGGTTGGTTCGAAGCCCTACATTTACCCGTATACCGCATTCGGCAGTTCTTTTGTTAGATAATACCGAGTTGGGAGACGAGAGCAGTTTTCTCAAAGGGCTAATTACACCCATTGTTTTCGAGGAATGCAGGCTGGCCTCTATCTGTTAGTAGAATTGGAACCGCTCTGGCTAGATCGGAAAGTTGTACTTGATCTCAGGTTCATAAAAGGATGATGAGTGTGGCTTTGGTATTAAGTTCGCCAACATAATAAGCTACAATAATATCGATTGACGGATTATATTGGTTTAGCACACGGTGACTTGTTTCTAATGGCGTTTAAAATATTAACAGTCAACACTATATATTAATAAGGCACGAAGGCAACTTGAGCGATTGCGTAGTAATAATCGGATACGAAATGCCGCACAGGACTTGGACAATGATAAATACAGATTTGTGATTGAATTAATATGGCAGTAATGGAGCCTTTAACTGGAGAAACCATAATATCTATCTTGGTTTGATGATGTTCTGATAAACAGGGTATAATTCGACGTGTTGTAAACTCAAATACAGAGCAAATGAGGTTTATCAATACTAACAAAACAATAAGACACCTTCTAATACAATATGCTTCTTAATATCGTAACCCTTTTTCTATGTAGGGTGCTGACTCCCCTAAATTCACTTTGATAAACGTACTGCTAGGTAGTTAAATATACGTTCACTTGACACATTTCAAAATAACGCAAATCAAGTACCATTCCTTCCTAAACCATCTTTTCAGGCCCATCGCTACTCTTAGAGGAGCCTGCACGACCGGCGTTAGGGGTCGACACCTCAGCTGGGCCTGCGAGGACGTCGCTGGTATGGCGTTGCAGCTCGACGTAGTCGTACGCGAACTCGCCCAACTGGTCGTCGTCAATGCCGACCTCCTCATTCTCGGCCGAAACGCGCAGGCTCAGGCCTGGAATCAGGTTCAGGATGAACAAGATCACGCACGTTAGAACGAAAGAGTAGGAGAACCCCGCCACGCAGTCCGCAATCTGGTAACCCAATTGTACGTAGTTGTGGTTGATCCAACCGCCTGGGATCACTGTGAAACCGTCGAGAGCTGCGATATAGTCGCTGTAATGTGGTGTCTTGTTAGTATCTAGCCGGGTTCAAATAAAGGGAGGCTATAACCTACGCTGCAAAAAGACCAGTTAGAAGGTTTCCGATAATACCCCCTATTCCGTGGACAGCAAAAATATCAAGCGCCTCGTCTACGCCCATGACAAACTTGAGCTTAGTGGCAAAGTTGCAGCCTATGCCTCCTACGATACCGAAGATGACGGCAGCCCAGGGGGTAACGAAACCGGCAGCGGGCGTGATGGCTACGAGACCTGCGATTGCTCCAGAGCAGAACCCCACGACTGACCACTTCTTCTCAAGGCGGTAGTCAAGAAGGGTCCACGTGATACCCCCAACGGATGCGGCCAGGTGCGTGACGATGCAGGCCATGACGGCGCGCATATTAGCAGCGAGAGCGGAGCCGCCGTTGAAGCCGAACCAACCGACCCAGAGGAAGACGGTACCGAGGACGATGTGAGTGACGTTATGCGGGCGATAGGGTAGACCGGCGGACTTTGCGTATCCAGTCCGCTTGCCGATCATGACGGAAAACGCAAGGGCGGCTGCGCCAGACGAGATGTGGACCGGAGTACCACCAGCAAAGTCCAGGCCACCCATCTTGAAGGACCAGCCGTTGGCGTTCCACGTCCAGTATGCGATAGGATCATACACGATGGTGGCCCATATGAACATGAAGACAATGCATGGGAGTACACGTGCGCGGTCGACTGCGGCACCGATCGCAAGGGCTGGTCTGAATCGTATGCGGTTCTGCGTTAGAAACTTGATGCGGGAAAGGACTTCTCAGGTTACGACACCACCTAATCCACGGAGAACTCACGTAATAGCGGCGAACATGCCCTGGTACAGACAGAATAAGAGATCGGGAACCTTGGTGCTACCGACCGAGGGTTGCGCGAGGGTCTTCATGAGGCCGAAGTTGGAGAGATCGCCAATGAAGCTGCTGCCGGTATGGGAAAAGGTCAAGCTATATCCCCAGAAGAACCACTGGAAGTCGACGACGGCGATGGATAGCATGGACAGCATAATTAGCGACAGCGCAGATTTGCGTCGCGCAAGACCTGAATAGAAGAAGCCGACACCGGGAACCATAAGAAGGACGAGGGCAGCGCAGGTCATGATCCAGGCAAAGTCGCCGCTCTAGAATAGAAGAACATTTAGCACTTTTCTTCTTCGTATACTTTACTCCTACCAATTCATCCTTTTTCATCTTCTTTTTCTTTTCGAAATTTTTTTTTTTTCATGATCGTACCTCGTAGAATTGATTGAGATCTGTGACGCCGGCAGTATACCCGGCGTCAGCTTCTCCGGTAGTGCCATTGTACGGCGTAACGTACAAGCTGGCAGACATGCTGATATCGCTGCGAATAAGGAAGCCAGCCACTGCGTGGAACAGAAAACGCAGGTTCGAATATTCTCCCTCGATGAGACACACGTCTCGGATACGGGTGTCGCGATATTGCTTTTGACGACGGAATAAGACACAACGAAGGGAGAAGAGAAGAAATAAAGTCTTGCTACCAGAGGATGCCAGTGGCGGGTGCCAGTGTCTAAATACGGCTCAGCTCATTTAGGTACTCGCTGTTCGGGGAGCCTCCCTCGGTTGGGAAAGACATTGTTTATTGATGTATATGCTATGTACAACTACATGCGTCACTTCAGTTGTTATGTGTTATCTGTACTCCGTACATGTAACAGGAGGGGGACGGATACAAGGGAGTCAGTCCATTTGCGCAACTTGTACATACGGCCCATGCGACATGAAAGGACAAGGACGTTCCCAATACCAAGGTTCTTTGTTCTTACCCTGCCTAGACAGGCACCTGCGATATCGTAGGTAGTTCAGCTCTAAACGAAGAGATATCAACCACCCCCCTGGCTGATGTCTTTAATAGTCATTTTAAAATGGTTATTGATAGGTGTAGGTAGTGGAGTTGCTGATAAGAACCCGAGAAGAACGGTGGGCTCTCATTGTTAACCTTGCTATTCTTGGCATGGTGACTAGGAGGGGGCCAAGGGGGCCACGGGGGCGGAGGACCTTACAGATAGGCGACCGAATACACTGTTTGGCTGCGTGGCCGGAGTATCACCACTAAAATGAGAAGACAAGTAGCAGTAGGATTCTTCCATGTAGTCTTTAAAGAAGTCATGGGTCTGTGGCGTTCTTGGACTTTAAATTGCCAAGATGTGAGAAACGGCAACTTGTATCGTGTCCAAGAATGCAAATGCAGCCGTATTTAATGCGAAATTGATCATCTTACTGTAGCTCGGCTACTAACCGTCTTAACGGTAAGATGCCATTACTAGGTTACCTATTACTGAGGAGTGCTTCTAGCTCAATAGGGGCTACCTACCTAGGTGTATATTGTAGGTTAGGTACCTACTTGAACAAAAAAGCATAAACACACCGACAACATCATTGATGCTTTATTCGGTTCGGTACTACGAGGGGACTTTCCGTTCAGGGCTATGCTGTATGTCTTAGAATCGGGGAACACGGCAACAGTACCAATGCAGATGCGCATGAGATGTGTACCTTAGGTAGGTATACATCAAAGATGGCACATTGTACCAGCTACCACGTGGTTTTGTAACGAAGGAAGCCTCGGCGAAAATCTACAGTTGTCTAAGACATCTAAAAGGCGACGAGCATTTGATCTGTCTTTGAATACATACGTGAATACGTGAATACGTGGATTAAGGTGTGGCAATAGAAGAAGGGATAAAGACGGTCTGCGACTCGTGGCGGCTGGGCCGTTGGCGGTTGGCGATCTTATTGGGCGCGCTTTCAAGTTGGTGAATGAAAATAACTTAGAACTCGAAAGGCCATTTGTTAAATCCCTGAAATTGAAGCAAACAATTATAATAAGCGAGAACGTTGTCGGATCCGAGCAACATATTCTCATTGACCCATCACGCTTTATACCTGCTTAGCCCTGAAATCTTTCGCTATTGAATATTGAATGGCATCTATATCGGGATCATGTTGGGCGGTCAAGACGTGACGTTGGTCGCACAGCTCGAACATCAAGGGTCGATCATTCCTTGGCTTCGTAAGGGTGTAAAAGAAGATCCGTTGGAGAGCAGAACTAAAAGGCCATCTGTGAAGTGAAAACAGTTCTAAAGATAGTTGAATCATCCCTTACCTGGTTTTGCTAGCAATCTGGTCGGACTAAGGTACTTACACCTACTTACACCTAACCTAGGTAGTTAATTCACTTAATATCAAAGCTTCTTCTAGAAGCAAAACAGATGATTGTTTTCTTCAGCCGTATCTGCCAGTTCACAGTTCAGCCGGTAACAAACGTAATAATCAGCCTAGACAGCAGGCAAGATACCACAGGAACAAGATGGGACCTTGGATCGGGCCAAGACCTGCCAAGCATGGTGCCCAGAGATAAGGAAATGCGCTGTCCAATAGCAACGTTCCATTTTCTCCAAAACGGATGCTCGGTCCCCTGTCGACAATATCTGAAGCTAACGGCAGGGCTGCTAATCAGCGCTCAAGCTGGAGTTCCCCGATCCACTTGTATCATCTCCCCGTCCTCGTCGCGTTTGTCGACTCTCTATGTATTCTATGCAGTACGCGTGGGTACAGCATGTCTACGAAGACTTGTATATGAAGGTACCTTATAAATGTTCATTAGGTGCATTCATAAGAATCCCGAGGTTATATCAAAGTGGAAGCTGTTGCTGTTGCTGACGAAAGTCGAGCGTTTAATCAGAGTGTGAAACGATAACGGGAATAGACATGCCGTGAGCTGTTTGTTATACTATGTATAACATAAACATATTGTGTAACGAATTGGTGGTTTATCTGCCCAACCTGTCAAACCCACTCCAGCTTTTGATCTTGCATGCCCCATGCATACAAGCGCCGCCGCTTCGGGTTGACCTAGTTGCATAGGTAGTAACAGTTCCGAGAGTTTAAGCCCCATCTATTGAAATCTTGAAATCACTAACATCCCGACAGCTGTGGGCTGTAGCGCTGACTTCGGATGGTTCTTACCACGAGGCGAACTACCTAGCTAGTGGCGTAATACAATCGTGGGGCGATATTGCATAGCTATGGGATACCATGCAACAGGATGCTAGGATGGTACGACTACAATCGTTTTGAGGCTTATACTCTATTTGCTTTCGTGTATGTTAACCCTTGTAGGTTCCTCACACCACCCAATCGGCTGAGCGTTTATATAAGGTGATCTCTACTGTACGTATTGTTATAATTTTAATGAAAACACTGTAACACAATTAGATCTACGACACTGATATATGACTGATCATGTCCTGTACGTAGTATGATACCTGTATAGTATAATATGTTATATTCTAGTTCCTACCACGACAGTACTGATATAACAGGTCCAGATTACCGTGTACGAGAAAATGTCCCATATAAGAGGACGCGGCCGAGCAGACTCGCCATCCTTGACTTACCACTCTTCCTCGACTTTCCCTTCACTTCTTGCATCACTTGCTTCTCGGACTTCCACATCAACGGCAGCCACGAAGGGTATTTAAATAGCTTCAGCCAGAAACGAGGCTCAACGATAATATGCATGTGAAGATGGTGGATGGAGACAACATCAGGCCAGTAAATATCTCTGAAGAGAACACGGCGACCACGGTGGAATCCGATATGTACGTTGGCGGGTGGAACGGTAGGACAGTTCCGTTCCAGGAGATATTCTCCTAGTTCCACCATGGAGTCGACTAGACACAACTTGGTTAAAAATACTCCTTCTATAATATGTTGGTTACTGACCTAACGGCACATCCTCGAATTCTAGCTTCTCAACGTCGCGCCAGCTATGCAACTTGGGCATTATCAGCCAGTGATAGCGCCCCGCTTTGCGGATGTTATTTATCGCAAGAAGATCGTCATCCTGAGTAGCAGCATTAGTATGATGCAGCATCGTTTATTTTTGATGTTTGTCAAGATGCACCTCATAGATAATGTTCTCCTCAAATCTACTTCGGTCACAAAAGATGCAGTATGTTTGCACCTTTTCCTTCCACTCTAAATGGGTTAGGTAATAAATGAAAGACCATATCCTCTTCATCACGACGATGGAACGTAAGGTAGTAAGGTATGGTACCTAAATGGAAGGTTAGAAAAAGAGAGAGGCATGGTCTTTCATGATAGTATTGAAAGTATTAAATCGGATAATAATGTTTGACAAGGATCCGGGTAATTCCCGGCTGTCTTTCTGTTAGCCATTTTATGCCTATCAAGTAGTTTAGGACTATTACGAGATGGTACTGGTTGCCTCAAGGTATAATAAGACTGAAAGGGGTGCAAGTAGAAATTTCATCTCTCATGTTTTACTTGATACTGTTAGATGTATTTGCATAGTTTGATGAGAATGGTAAGCGCTTACTTATGGTCTCTGTTGTTAGGCATCGCCGAAGCTACCTTGCTCCGCCCCATGAGTGCAATCATGCTGGCTGGTTGGTTACTAGTCGGGGCTGTGGGAATGTATATATTTCCAATTACCTCGAAAAAACAAACATCTTTTCTTGTCTCCCTTGAATCAATTCAATCGGCACGGGCACTAGCCCAATTTACCTCGTCACGTTCTTTAGTCAGTGCTCTTTATTTGGGGCAGAGTACAGAGTAATCCCGAGTGGACATATGTAGTATAACTAGGCTCTAATAGTTAGAGGAACTCCTCGAGTTGTGCAATATTTTACATGCGGTAAGCCTGTCTTATCACTTTCGTACCCTTCATACACATCATCACCTAGTGATATAAGTTACTATGGACTCTAAAATAGCACATAAGTCCTAGGATACAAAGGGACAGGATCCGGGCAAATATACAGACCTTTTCAATGAGTCCTCTTAGCTTTGGTTAGGGTGTGTTCACAGGGTCATTTTCTGACATACATGTACCTATTTGATACCTTAACTGTCGTATTGAAATCTAAGTAATTTAAAGCCCTTATTAAGTGTAAAGCTATCTGATCTTGTTATAAAGATTGAGGAAAGTTTGATACCACGGGAATATAACTTTCCACATACATATGACAATACTTACTTTACTCGTCACTGGAAGCTCAATCAGGTAAGTTAATAATTACCTATTTACTATATTTTCGGAGGTTCGCTCCAAACTATTAGTTATTAAGTCCGTCCGAGGAGTTTGTCTCCGTTGGTGATATTACTCCGGGATGATATGATACCGTATGTCGGGAGGATGACGTAGTTACATCAAACTGAACGTGTTAACCCGGAGGTCATATGAAATAAAATATTGCGGGCTATGTCTATTGGGATAGCTGACACTACGTTGGACGTTGCAGAGGCATATCAGGGGCATATACATATCGTAGCATATAGGAATATCCAGCGCTCACGTACGGTATGATCTCTACCCCGAAGCCTCATAGTAACAATTTCGCAATCCGTTGCGGGGTTTTAGAACGGAGCTCTTTGTCTCCACATACCGATCCAACGTAGGGGACTTAGATGATGAGGAGGTATACGAAGTAGGACTTGTGTCAAATAAGCGTCATCCGAATTACTGATGTAAGCCGTAAGCGATACTTAGCCGCAAATGACCTGGAGAGTAAACGTAATGATATTTCGGGTATATACCCAACAAGATGTAGTTGACTACCTATTAGGACGTTGTCCCGATCCATTTATTGGTCCGGAATCTGGATGGTGTAATTGATGCAGGCAAGCAACGAACTGAACATTTACATCATTCGGGAACCAATACGTACCTAGGTTACCTTATTGTGCCTTCGGCAATAACATCAATGTGATCGGTGATTAGGATCTAATCGGTGATAAACTAGGTTAATGGATTAATTTATAGCATTTATCGAAAAATATATATATATATATGTATAGAAAAATCCGAGGTTTATATGGTAAGTATTTCGTAGAAACTATTTTAATATTAGTTATAATTTATAGGGTTTTAATATAGATTTGTATTGTATTACTTTTAAATTTCCGGCGTATTGAACATAGGAAGGACGCACGAGCTGTTTCTGCTCCGGCCGCTCGCATATATTAAGCCCTCCCCGCTCCCTTCTGGTCTCCTTCAACAAAGTAGTCTTCTATTCAATCTTCACGTTATTCTCCACGTCTTATTTTACTTCATCATGGCTATCATTGAGCTTGTCTTCCCTAAGGTGAAGAATGACCCCGAATCCATCAAGGGTGCACAAGGGACCATCCCTCTCGCTTTCAAGGCTCTAAAAGATGGAGGTGTGCTACGAGGAGCAGCAGGTGCTATTATCTCGGAAAACGGGAAAGATACCACCGGCGAATTTAGAGAATTCATTGCTCTCGGTACGCGGGCTGGTTGGCCCATATCTTGTTGTTGAGTCTCTAACAACTGCTAGAATGGCCTGAATTATCCTACTTCTACAAGTTCGTTGAATCCCCTGGCTACGCAGAGTATAAAGCCGCGGCACAACCCTTTTCATCCGGACCACCGGACTTGAATGTCTTTGAGACGAACCCCGGCGCGCATCTATTTGATGGCCGTCCTATCCTGGATATACTGCTCATTAGCCCTAAGAATGCGTCTGACGATGAAGCGGCGGCTGTCTTGAAGAAGGTACAGTCGACGCTAGAGAAGATCAGTGACACTGAGGGTGTGTATGGAAGCTCCTTGAACCTTCCTCAGAAGAAGATCACTATCGTGAGAGCAATTGCAGACAAGGCGGTTAGTATTCAAAGTCCTCTTTAGGTGCATATGAGAGCTCAAGTTACTGATATTAATACACTTACAAGGAATTGGATGCCGCGAAGAACGCCTCGGCGCGCCAAGAGATCTTGAAGGAGATCGGTGGCTTGGCCGAAGTGACCCAATTGGTTGCCGATGTTAAAGTGATGCCCTTCTAGAATGATCAAAGAGATCAACGACATCAGAAGTAGTTAGATTAGGTACTTCTACTATTATTTCTGATATTGATTGTAGAAAACAAGATCATAAATGAAGTAATATTTTATTTGGCTTAACGGTATTCGAAGAACATGTGAAGTATTAAATTAAACCAAGCTTGTTTGTTAGGTATATTAACCTCGATAAATCCTTCCATTAACTTTCCCGTCTTGCTCTCTAAACCGCTCAAACTAAATAAGATGGAATCAAAAGAACTCATGATCCACGATTTGGACTGCCAGATCTTTGGTCCCCTAGTTGATATCCTCGAAGAGTCACTTCTGCTTCTCGCTTCGGGGATCTGTATACCTACCACTGATTGGGGTTCTGGAGAGACTGAAGTAGCAGCAAGTGCCATGGAATCCCAAGTTGCCACAATGCGTCTCATCGCGAATCGAATATCAATCCCGATCCCCAATGTTTATGATTTCGATGTAACTGACAATAATGTAATCGGCGCCCCCAAATTTTAAGACAAATTCAATTAACCAGTTGATGCACCAGATTTCTTTAAGACATAGTCCGTTAATGGTTTCAACATGGAAACGTAGTAACCGGCGTAGCGTAACTAAGAATCCTCCTTCTAAATTGCATATCCTATAATCGCCGAGTAAGTACTTCCACCAAAAATTCCTAGGGTACAGAAAATGACCCATACTCTGAACAACTTAGATTCATACATTCGATCTGAGATATCTGATTCAGCCTTGAGCCCAGTCATCACACCAATAGGCAACAATTCAATCCCAACCCCCATGGCCTGTCGTTGGGAATCATCATGTTCTTGTGGTTGGAAGAGGGGGTGAACAGACGATGCAGCTGATTCGTTATGGATAATACGTTCACTATAGTCTGAAACATCGTGACTATAGGAATTTCTAATTCCCCCCTGATCTCTGCTGTGTTGCGTTTCTATAAAGAAAGTCAGCATATATCTAGATAAGTACCAAATTAGCTTTTCTGCTTCCAACTAGTACTAACCTCAGAATACTTCCCATGTTGACATCACTGGGAGAACTAAAAGTAATAGCGGAAGTATCTGGCCGAAACCCCATTTATTTTCGCTGCCATTTATGACTTCAGAAGAGACTGCATCCTGTTTGATAGATATGACTTCAATTATCAACGCTAAGGTCACTGTGTAAGCTCTCCAAATATCAATGAAATGTGACCTTATAATTTCCTGGAAGGTAAAGACCAGAATAAATATGACCCAAAAGATTGGCCGGACTATAATGGTCACGATAGTATACATGGCCCAATGATAAGAAAGAGTAACGAATGCCTTTATGGATTGGGTTTCCGTATATAATTGATATGTCGAATTAGCAGTTTGCACATATTGCGAT
This sequence comes from Daldinia decipiens, assembly GCF_022478715.1. Classification (NCBI taxonomy): domain Eukaryota; kingdom Fungi; phylum Ascomycota; class Sordariomycetes; order Xylariales; family Hypoxylaceae; genus Daldinia; species Daldinia decipiens. The sequence continues at coordinate 282,250 of NW_026054554.1, read as the reverse complement.
GATTTTTTATCGATCCAATGTAACATCCCCTCAAAGCACGTTAATATAAAATTTGAAATGCGTGGAATCCTTCGGAAGATAGTTGGATATAGACATCTCATGCTCTCGATATAGGCCCAAACAGTGACAATTAAGTTGAAGCTGAGTAGAACGTCCGAAGTCGTGTCATGGTGAGAATCAATTAGATTGTCCCAAATACACTGGGTAGACGCTCCATACAGCTCCAGGAAGTTGACATTGAACACTGCAAAAATGCTTGGGATGATCATACCAAATAGGATCGTCATCAGAATCGTTCTGCATAGCTTCATTTGAGGATCTCTGTTGGTGTATCCATCAAGAGCATACAGAGCAGGTTGGTAGACGTTGAACGCAATACCACCCAAGGAGGCGACTATATCGAAATGGTACTGCGTAATAGTACAATGTTGAATGTAGCCTGCTGCCATTATCGCCAAGCCTGTGACTAATTGCTGGTCACTGGCCGCTAACACAACTGGTTGTATAGATTGAAGAGTCCACGGTTTCTTTATGGGCCTTGTAAACCGTCTAATATAACTCCTCAATAGATCATCTAGTCGCACGGCATATCCTGAATATGGGCTGAAAACGTCCGCGTGTCGAGATGAATATTCGACACTCGTAATCAAAAGACTAGACCATGCGGAAATTAAAAAGGCCGCAATTACCTACAGCATATTGAGTATTAGAAACGAGGTATATTGGAGAATACGTACTCCAATTCCAGCCTATACGATGGTTAGCCTAGTGAGACCTACGATAATAGAGTATGAATACCTCTTACAATATCTGGATCGGCATCAAATGTCTCCGAGGAGCAATCTGGTTCGACAAGGCAGGCTAACATTTCTGTTTTCTTTGAGTTCGTAGATAACAACTTGCGAGTTTCTTGAAATAATGATCGGATTTAGATTCACTACTTTCGGTCAAAGATACATGAAAATTCAAGAGTTGGTAGTATACAAGACCCGTGGTCAGTGACTACCATTACTAAAAATGATATTAAAAAGCTAAGTGGAGTATAGTAGTTATTAATTAACCCTTCATAACGTAACTTGCTACCTTTTAGCTAGTATTTAGATTACGAGGTGGCTTGCTTTAAATCGACAGCCTACATATTAGTGGCGGCTAATCCGGAGAATAGTCTGCTGGATTCGTGTATTTTAGGTCTAAATCATTATTCTAATTCTGTTACACATGAAACATGATTTGTTAAAGAGCTAAATTGGTATTGGGCCTTACAACCGATCGATCGCATATTATTTCCATCTAGGACGTTTTTGCGATAGTTCCCTCACCGAAAGACTAGCGAAATATGGTCTCGCCGGTGTAGAGTTAGAAATACTCTAGGCAAATTTCCTTTTGTTACAATAAGGCATTGAAAGTGTAGGAAATTGGGTCTCCTGTGACGATACCTAGGTTTAGATTAATTTATACCCCGATTTACACCCTAGAATACGTCCAGCGCAATCAATATGGCAGTTTGAGGCGTGTCACTACTACCATACCATACCCCTGTATGAGGGTATCCCAGAGATTATGCTCTTTCTACAGGTCAGTGCCCCCGTTTTGGGAAAGCTTTGGGAGCTCCGCGTGGAATACAACTGCTCAGTGGTGAAAGACGCCTTGGAATTCACCATCTTAACCAGAAATCGGTGTCGTCGTATAGTTCTGGGTATTATACGGTCGGAGGTCAAGACCAACTGGCATGGATTCATGTTCAAATCCCATCTCCTCAGCAACACATCTGCATAAGCAACATTTCATCAAACAAATTTCATGTCAATAATTGGTGGGGATATGCCAAAATAGGGGTTATTCTCAACTCAACCGAGGGTGAGGCCGATCCATCTACCGGAACTGAACCTACCTCTTCTAGTTGGGATGGAACTTCCAAAGTACCTAGGCATCCTTGAGTACTCCATGGAAAGTTACTCTTAGAGGTGAATATTACTACTACTCAGACTTCGACAGCGCGATCTACCCTATCATTAAAAGAATGGGTCAGTCCCTTAGGTGCCTAATGCAAATTCCAAACGGGACCTTTTCAAGGAAAAGCCCCTTATTTTTAAAGTAACAAGTCTGAACTTAACATTGGCCCTCTCATTAACTAAATTATGCTAGACGGAGAAAGATTTTGTTACTGAGCTCTTCAACATTTAGTCAAGTCGAACGATACGATATATGGTCGTGTTCCTCCGAAACCCATGTTACTGCTGTGACGAACTTATACTCAGGTATGTTGAAGTATAGTGTCGGTTGGTTTTTGATTTTAGGTAAACAGTAACAATACAAGTCAAGGTGGTAAAATAACCAATACTGAAGTGTTCGTCAGGAAGGCTTGGAGTACTTCCCCTGAGTATGTGTTAGATATTAGGCTTAGATTGATAGCTGTAGAATGAATGACTAAATACACAAGGAGATCCCCCCTTTTATATTCATTCTACCTTCTATATGGTCTGTTGGATAGTCCGGATCGCCAACTGTCCAAGATATCCAGGATAGCTCCAAGAGCTGGCTACCCAGCTATTGAGATTCTTCTCTCCGGGGTTTACTTGTGATAGGTCGTCCGGGGTCCTTAGACCCGGTTGGTCACACTCTGGGTCGTAACAACTGCTACTATTTTAGGTCTGCTATCTTCCACCCTCCAGGGCAAAGCTTTTGAAAGACCTGATCAGGATCATATTTTGCCGCTGCTTGCTTCATTTTATTGACGTTTTCAGCGCCGTAACTCCCAAGAACGTCTTGTGTTTTGTCCGCATAGTTCATGTACAGCCAATCCATCAGTCCGTTCTCTATGCCAGATGCGAAATCCTTTATAATTTGAAATCCTGCTCGAAGCTTAGGATAGACGATCGCCGCATGCTCAGCTGTATTCATCATGGCTGCGTACTGGAAAAGGATGGCGTTGTCGGTGTTTCGCTCAATACCCATCACATTCCCACCCCCTGCAGCTGAGTGTTTCGACACAATTGTAGGTAGGGGTTGGAAGATACACTGGGTGATAAAGTTGCCATCCGAGACAAGTGATTTGAGCTCTTCGACGAGTACTTCATGCACCTCCGCGGCTTTTTGCATGATGCGTTTGTCATTCTTGAAGCAGAGAGTAAACCATCCGTCACTTCAAATCGATGAGATTCTGTTAGCCATCAATGTCCCATGAGGAAGGAGGCCAACCCGTGGATTTTACTTACTGGTAGTTAGGGGGGAGTGCGATATCGAAGGATAAGCTATGTATCGTTGTCTCCTTTGTTGTATCTACGAGTTTAGGGAGTTCATACCACCCTTTAAACTCTGGGCCGCTAGAATCATTGTTTCCTTCAAAGAGAGCGGTTGATGCCACGTTAACCCCAAAGTTGGGGAAATAACCGATAACAGCCATAAGGTAGCTGTCCGGATACTTAGCTTGCTCTTCCGTATACTTCCACATCACATCGATAACCTCGGGAATAGCCGTTTGCGGAGAGGCGGCTATACCCCCCCAGATCCTATCTGACGGCATGGTCGGCATAGTAAACCTAGTGACAATTCCAAAATTGTTCGAGCCGCCCTTCAATACGCGGAATAGATCCACATTCCTATCTCGGTCCGCCGTGATGATTTGGCCATCCGCTAAGACGATTTCATATGACAGTACATTATCACACTTGGATGGTCTGATTAGCTTTGTGTGTTATAGTGATACTCGTAGTGGTGAGGATGAATAAATGAGGTCTCCGTTAGGCGATTCTAATGTTAAGATGACTTACAGCCCAGCCATTTTTTGCTGACATCCATGTACTACCACCACCCAGGAGCAGACCCGAGACGCCAACGTCACCACCCCTCCCTCCGGCCACAGTCCGCTTGTACTTGCTTAACTCTTCGTATACGCCCTTCCACCTTGCTCCCGCGCCAAAGCTCACCGTCTCAGAGTCAGTATCAAATATAACCTTATTCAAGAAGCCGAGATCAATGGTGACAGCGTTTGCTATATTATTAGTTCCCGGAACTGGCGAATGACCTCCACTTCGGATAGCGAACTGTCGCTTTAGAGCCACCAGCGCTTTAAGTATCTCCGAGACCTGTTGAGAAGACTCAGGAAGAACAAAACAAGATGGGTTGAGCCGACTATTAACAGCCCAGTACGAGTCCTGACGAGAAACATAGAAAGGATCCCCAGGAAGCAGAACTTGAAGTTTCAGATGGGGGTCAAAAAGGTTGGTTTCTTGGGAGTCGGAGGTAGTGGGGTTAATTAAAGCCATCGTTGAGCAATAGTCGAAACCAAATTTGTGTTAGCAGTAATACCGTGCCAGAGTAGATGAAGGGGAGAACTGGGAGGTTATATGGTAGGTTGAAGGGGGTAAGATTAAATCAGAATACTCAAGTTATGAAATAACAGATGGGATTTTCGGCTCCTGTGGTTGGTGTGTATTTTATAGGGGTTAACTACGCAACCAACAATACATGGTCGTAACAATCCATGTTGGTTTCTTGCTTATACGTGCTTTCATATATAAAGTCTTGCATATACGAAGGCCTTCCCTTACATCGTACGGCCCAATCCTCAGGCGACCTTTAAATTCCCCAAAGATTATTTTGTAGCTACCTTAGTAGGTTAGATACTTAACCTAGGCAAGAGTCTAGCTTTATTTTTGATAAATATAATATAAGCCATGACATCTGCACTCCTTGATATCCCTTGTTACGAAAAGGACTCAACTCCAAATAGTCATTAGTTTCCAACGTCACTCAACGGCTCGAAGATACATAAAACACGTCCCGGTTGCGCAGTTACCTGATTTTTCATATCTCGCCACATTGTCTGGGGATCGTACTCCGGCGCAAAATAGATCTTATAGCGACGGAGCAGAGTTGAGATGGTAAGACAGAGCTCTGTGTGAGCGAGGGATTTACCTGTACACATGCGATTGCCTATATTTCATTGTAAGCTTAAATCAGATAACCTACCTAGGTATACGGGAAGGAATTCGTGTCGACACGTACCGAAACCAAATGGCGCAAAAGCGCGTTCGTCACGGACGAGCTCCGGCCTTGAGTACCAGCGCTCAGGAATAAATTCGTTCGGAAATTCAAACGCGGCTTCCACTGCATTTTTATTAATAAGATTAACATATGTACCTAATGTAGCAAGGCAATAGATATCACGTCTTACTCCTCATTATGACATATTTAGGTGCTATTATAGTAGTAAACGGTGGAATGAATGTGCCATCAAATACAAGACCATTGGGCCCTGTGGTCCTGGCCAATCCTGTCATAGCTGGTGGTACTAGACGTAATACTTCATTTATTACCCCATTTAGATGCGGAAGGGTTAGTAAAGCATCTATGTCGTATGGATTTAAAACTTGAAGCTCAGATCGAATCTTGTCAGCATGGATGGGGTATTCCGACAAGAACCAGAAAGCTGCAATCAAGGCGGCTCTGCTCGTATCGCTATATAAAGTGAGTATTCCTACTTGGTGTCTGTATCAGGGGCTGCGATAGAGAACAAGACGAACCTTCCAGTGACAACTGCCGAAAGCACTGTTCCGCTTAGTAAAAGACTCCGATCTTTGTCGTTCATCGTTTCAGCGTTTTTATTATATTCTTCAAGGAAGAAGGAGGCCATATCCAGTTTTAAGGACTCGGTTGGGCGCTAATTTGACGATATCAGTAGCATTACGGCATAGGTGGAATATGGCTGTACCTGTATCCTTCTCCTTAATTGATCATCGCAAAAGGAGACCAGTTTAAACCAGTCTTTAACTTTTCCTAAGAAAGGTGTAAATGAAAACCCAAAACGAGCTATCCATATAGCTCCCTCAAGAGGCCCGAGAACAGATAATGCTCGATCACGATGAACGATTCCAGGATGTATAGACTTGGAACGGGTAAGACCAAAGTCCTCTCCGAATAAAATATCGCCCATTGCATCAAACGAGAACCAAGTCATGACTTCATCAATGTCTACGGGGGTGCCTTCATAGTCTGATATGCTTTGAGAAAGCGTTTTAGTTAGTTCTGCTATTCGTGAACGATAAGCTTCCATGCCTAATATGGCAATGTCAGCTACTTAACTCAATATTGTCCTCTTGGATATTGATGGACAATACGGGGACAACGCTGACATTTCTTAGAAAAGGACTGTGTCCAAGATCTACGCCATTCTCTATGCAGGTCGTCGTCCCGCGCAAAAATAGCTGATTTATAGGGCTTCAGGAGATCATACCAAACATCTTTGGTTGTTTGGTTTTTTGAAATTTCTATCTCTTGAATAGCCGCAGGGTGGAAAATAGTAATCTCATTTGGCCCTAGACGCAATTTTCTTTTCAGTTGTGAGGCAACCAATGTTGTCTAGAGGTGGAATACGCTTACCTGTACGGACAAACTGGCCATATTCCATATGTAACTTTTGGAGAAATTCATGGTTTTTCGAATCGAGAATATGAAATACGTGCCATAGCTTCGTCACGGCGGCCATTTTTGGACCTGGGAAATGCGAGGTAGCGTGAAAGAAAAGTCTATATATCGTCATACTAATGAACAAGGAGGAGAAGTAGCAAGAGATTATTGTTCCCAAGGCAATTGTTGCGATCCTTAGGGAGCTATAATAACCTGCCAGGGTATAAAATATGACACCCATAATAATTAAATGACTTGCAATGACTTGCGCAATTCTCATATGCCACTCTCCCCGAATGAAGATTCCATAGTGCGCTGCCACACCTGCGACAAGGCCGGTGGTAGCTATAGGCAGCATTGTAACAAGTGAATACCAGGAAATGAGATATTCGATATTCACGGTAGGTCAAAAGAGGATGGGGCTACAAGCTACATGGAGGTATCAAGCTCCTTACCTCATATATTTATATACGTCCTATCCGCATTGTAGACTGATGTAACATAGAGTCACGGTATTATATGAAGTTCTTACCAAAAGCCCGAAGACAAGTTACATCCAGGCGAGTATGGCATATCATTCATCTGCATGTATACATGTACGCGCTTGCGAAAAGAGATAAGGCTCTTCTATCTGAATTACGAGGGAGCATATCTATACCACGCCATGGTGTGTATGGATATAAACATCACCTACTGTAATTGTGCAGCATATTTATATTTACAATGTTACATTCGGCGTAATCCTTTCAGTAAACTGCAAGGACTTTCCAATTCCTAACAACATAGGACCGCCTTTTCATGGCATAATGCACAACGAGAGTGGCGGAGTCAAAATTCGAGGGCACCAAAATAGCAGGTTATACAAATATGAAGTCTACCATTATCTCGGCTAAACACTCGTTCCCCATGGTAAGTCATCAAGATGCAATATTATCCACCACTACAGTTAGGCGAATTCAACTCCAAATATAAATAACCGATAATAATTCGAGCTATTATATTTCCATGTTGACACTTGTCAAGACCATCGAACCGTTTGCTCGGGAATCTAGACAGTCTTCTTTGCCTCAAGTAATAATAATCTGTCACACAATTAATACGTACTGAATAGGCGTTATATAAGGTTTAATTCATTATATTTTTGATAATCTGATTGATTGAGGTAAAATCGTGGAAACGCGTATTATACCGCTATTTTATATAAGACTAGGGATTTTTAAGTTACCTAACATAATATTACATAACTAATATATATTAAATAAGCGTTATATAAAATTTAATTTATTATATTTCTAATAATTTAATTAATTGAGGTAAAATTGTAAGAATGTATATTATACCGTTATTTTATATAAGATTAAAGATTTTTAAGTTATTTAATATAATTAATTAATTTAATATATTTTTTTAAATGCAATCAATAAGTTAATTTAATTTAAAATATTTTAATATTTTTTTATTATTTAAGTTATTAACGATTTAATTTTAGTTCGGAAAAGGTTTTTAATTGTTTTTAATTGTTATTAATATGTATTTTTTATTTTATAATTATTTTGTTATTTAATTTTTATAATTGCTTTGTTTATAATAGATCTTTAATATTTTTTAAGGTTAATTAAATCTTAAATTGTTTATGTAAATTTTTCATAAAGGTTTTAATAAGTTTATTTACGATTATATCTTTTAAAATAATATAATGAACTAGTGTGGTGTTACATCGCCAAGAGCAAGGGTATTATTATGTAATCTTAAGTTATAAGCCATATAAAGGTTTAATATTCGTTATATTCTTTTGATCAAATAGCCACAATTATTACCATTCAGTTATACATTCAATATAGATACATTCGTTATTTTCCTATATTTATAACTTATAACCTTATTTTATATATTTATTATATATATCCTATCCGATTAATAGATCCTTACAGTTCTTCCAGAGTATAATGTTATTATCAGTTATTTAGGGCTTTTTACGAAGATCTAAACATTGAAATGATATGCCATACTTTACAGGAGATACTGAACTGGTGCTAGTGTATCAGGTGATCTTAACCCTGATCATATAATTATATTCTTAGTATAAATACTATTTATAATCGCATATACCTATTTTATATAATATTATCTACTTTTAATATAAATTATTTTTTTTTATTTATTAATTTTATTATTTAAAAATCTTTGATATTAAGTTTAATAAAATTTAATCTAAAATTAAAACGTTTAAATTTTATTTAATAATAATTTTTAATAACTTAAACCTGCAATATTAATTTTAAAAAAACTATTATTATCAAAAATACCTTATTGTAGTTTAATCGGATAATTTTTTACAATTAATAAAACTTATAATATATTAGTTAATAGTTAATTTTACAATAATTTTATTAATATTTTTAATTAATAGCTTAAATATAAATTAAATAATTTAATTAAACAATTTAAACCTTATATTAATTATATTAACCTATTTAAAAATATTTACTTATTAATTAATTTAGTTATATTTTAATATATTAATTAATATATATAATATAATATAATTTTATTAATAGTTTTAACAATTACATTACTTATTAATTAAATTAATACAATTTTTAATATTGATATTTTTATATTAAAATTTAATTATTAGTTTTAAGATATATAAAAATTATAGCATATTTTAACTAATTAAATATTAAAAAATAAAAAATAACCTTATTAAATACATAAAAGGATTATAAAAATAAAGTTGGCAAAAATATTAGTAATTACTACGTTTAAAATTATATTTTAAATTATTTAAAAATAATATATAATATTTTTTAGGTTATATTATACTTAATATATAAAATAATTAATTATAAAAAATTAATAATAAAAAAGATAAATTAGTTAATTAATTAATAAATTATTAAATTTATTATAAAGAAAATAAAAACCCAATTAATATTAAAACCTATTGAACTGGTGCTGGTGTATCAGGTGACCTTGACCCTGATCATGTGATCATATTCTTAGTATAAGTACCATTTATGGTCGCACACACCCATTTTACATAGTATCATCCACTTTTAATACAAGTCATTCTCTTCTTTCATCATTTTCATCATCTAAATGTCCTTGATATCAGGTCTAATAGGGCTTGATCCAAGGCCAAGACGTCTAAGTCTTGTTCACTATTTAAGTTAATATTAAAATATTAAAAAAAATAAATAGCTTAATTACAAAAATTATATAATATTAAAATAAAAAAGGAAATAAAATTAACCAAATTTATTATAAAAGAGGTAAAACTATATAATAATCTTTTTATATAATCTTTATATTACAATTTTTATATATATTTAATTTAATAATAAATATTATAATCAAACCTATTATTATACAATTTTATATAATTAAAAAATATAATTTAATAATATTAAATATTTAATTAATAAATCTTAATTAAATTAATTAAATTATACAATATATAAATTTATTTAAAATACAATTTAAAACCTAATAATATTTAGGATATTAAAAAAACTATACTATAAAATTAATAATTAAAAGTTTTAATAATCCTAATAATTTAAGTAGTACAAAATTTTTTTTTTAAAGCTTAAAATTTAATCCTTACTTATATTATTTTATTTTTTTTTTTTTAAATCCCAACTCCTATTTTATAAGTCAAATTTAATTTCTTAACCTTAATAAAATTCAAAAAAAAGTTATAAACTAATACTAATATATTAAATAATTTTAACCCTAATTATATAATTATATTTTTAATATAAATACTATTTATAATTACATATACCCATTTTATATAATATTATCTATTTTTAATATAAATTATTCTTTTTTATTTATTAATTTTATTATTTAAAAATCTTTAATATTAAATTTAATAAGGTTTAATTTAAAATTAAAACGTTTAAATTTTATTTAATACCAACTTTTATTTAATAATTTATTTTAATATAATTTTATTAAATCTTTTAGTATAGTTAATAATTATATATATTTATATACTTTAATTTAATTTTTAATTTTTTAATATTTTTATTAATTAATTTAATTATTTATTTATTATTATAATTAATTTTAATAATAAATTAATTTAAATTAATTTTAAAAGTGTAAATTAATTTTATAATAAATATAATTTTTTTTATTATTTATAATAAAGTTAGTAATTTAGTTTTTATAGTAAATATAATTATTATATTTTATTTATTAATTTTTTAATTTATTATATTTTTAAATAATTTTATTATATATATTTAAAAATTTTTTTAATTATAGATATTATTGATAAATAAGGTATTGTTTATAATTTTAAAAATATTACTTTTTTTTAATTATAATATATATTTTTATATATATTTAAAATATAAAATTATTTAATTTAATATATTATAATATTTTAAGTTAAGGTTATAATTAAATTATAAAAATTATAAAGTTATAAAAATTATATTTAAATGTGTAATTATTATAATATATAAGATAAATTTTATATATTATTAATAACGATAAATATTTTTAAGTAAAGTTATTTTTTTATAAGAAAATAGTTTTTTTTTAATTATTAAAATATTTAAAATTTAATTTAAAGGTTTTGTAAGGTTAGTTATTTTATTAATATATACGGATTGATTTAGTTAAATAAATTGCTTTTTTTGATTTTTTATTATTTTAATATTTAAAAATTATTATAAATTATTATTTTTAATAAGTTGGTAATATTGTTTAAAGTTTTAATAAGGTATATTATTTTTTTTTTAATTTTAAGGTATATTATAATAATATTATTAATGTAAATAAATAATAAAATTTTTTTTTTAATAAATATATAAAATTTTTTAGGAATAGGTTTAAAACTTAAAATTTTTAAGGTTTTAATTAATTTTTTTTACCATAATAAAAAAGATTTTTATAATTTATATAATATTTTAAATAATTTAAAAATATTATTTTTTTTTAATAATTTAATAATATTTTTATAAATATATTTTTTTTAAATTTTATATTTATAAATATATTTATGGTATTATATTAGATTAATTTAAGGTTAAATTTTATAACTATTGCTATTAAAGTTTTAAAAAATCTTTTGGCTAACGTTAAAACGTATATTTTTTTAATTTTTAAAATTTATTAATTTTTTTAAATTATTAACCTTATTTTAACCTTTTATAAATAGTTATATTTATTAATTTTATATATATATATTTATATATAATTAAGGATTTATTTTTTAAAATATTTAAAATTAAATCGTAAAATTTTTTCCTAAATTTTTATTTAATAATAATTTTTTAAATATATTTTTTCGGTTTTTTTAAATAATACTTTATAAAGGTAATTTTTAATATTATTATACCTTTTAAAAGGTTTTAAAAGGTTTTTTTAATATATTTTTTTAAGTTTATTTATTTATTAAAAATTAATTTTAAAATATATTATTAAAATAATTAGATTATATTAAAAAAATTTGCAAAATAATTTTATTTTTTTTATTTTATTAATTATTTATTTTTAATAAATTTTTATTTAATTTTTTAATTTATTTATATTAAATATAATTTATTAAATTTTAATTTGTAGGTATTTTTTATTAAATAAAATATTAAAATAATTTAACGTTTTAAAACGTATTATAGTTGTAAATAAAGTTATTAATAATAATAGATTTAAGGTTGATATAAGGGTAAATTTAATATTTATATAAAAATAATTAATTTTTATTATAATATTTATTATTTTAAATTTATTTAATATATTATTTATTAATAGTATTAAATTTAATTTTAATATGTTTATATTTTTAATATATTTAAATTTATTATTTACTATATTATTATTAATAATTTAAGTAATGATTGGTTAGAAATTTTAAATAAATTAAAATATATGATTATATTTTTTAATGTTTATATAAAGTAAATTATTATATAATTTTTTTTTTAATTTTGTAAGGTTTTTATTAAATAACTTATTTTTATTAAAAATTATATTATAGGTTTTTATTACTTTATTTATATGGGAATTTTAAATTTTATATATATTAATTGATATATAATTTATTAAAAAACCTATTTAAGTTTTTAAGTTTAATTGATATTTTTTATTAATTTTTTTTAAAATATTTATTATTAATGTGTAGGTTTTATAGTTATATATTTGCAAATAAGCTTATTAAGGTTTTTTTTTTTAGGTTATAATACTGTTATTTACTGTTATGAATATATAAAAATAATTATATAGAAATTATTAATTGTATTTATATTACGGTGTATAATTGTATAAATATATTATAATTTTATATATTTTTAGTTATAATAAATGTAATAATTTTATATTTATTTTTATTATTTTAGTTTTATTTTTAATTATATTTTTTAAATATTTAATAATATTATTTTATATTTATATATAATTAGTTAAAGATTTTAACTTTATATAAAAATTTTTAAGATAATTTTTTACTATTAATTTTAGTTAAATAATTTTACGATTTAATTTTTAGATTTATAAAGTAATATTATATTAATTTTTTAATAATTTAATAAAGTTTTTTAAGGTTATAATTATTATTTCTAATTTTTAATTATATAAATAATAATTAAAAATTATATTAATTTATTTATTAATAATTAGTATAAGGTTTATAATTTTATAATTATTTACTTTTATTGAATAAAAATTAAAAATTAGTTTTATATTAAAAAGTTTATTAATATAATGCGGTATATGTTTTATTTGGCGTTTTGTTTTAAATATATTATATGTTTTATATTTAATTATTATAAATTTTTTAATTTTTACCTTTTTATTAACGTTAATTAAGTGTTTTAAGGTTTAAGGTTTTAAATATTTTAATTTTAGGTATTAGTAAAAAATAATTATAATATTTAAGATTTTTATAAATTTTAAATTTAAAATATTGTAATAAATATAAAAAATAGTTTTTAAAATTTTATAAAAGATATTTTTAAGTATAAATTAATTATAATAATTAATAAATAAAACTTAAACGTTTTAGTTTTAGATCAAACCTTATTAAACCTAATATTAAGGACTTTTAAATGATAAAAATGATAAAAAAAAGAAATAACTTATATTAAAAGTGAATAATATTATATAAAATGAGTATGTGTAACTATAAATGGTATTTATACTAAGAATATAATTATATGATTAGGGTTAAAGTTACTTGATACACTAGCACCAGTTTAATAATTACAGATAGGTTTATTAAAGTTTTTATAAAAAATTTATATAAATAATTTAAAATTTAATTAACTTTAATAAATATTAAAGACTTTTTATAAATAAAGCGGTTATAAGAATTAAATGGCAAAATAATTATAAAATAAAAAATATATATTAAATAATAATTAAAAACAATTAAAAGTTTTTTCCGGGTTAAAATTAAATTATTAATAATTTAAATAATAAAAGAATATTAAAATATTTTAAATTAAATTAATTTATTAATTATATTTAAAAAAGTATATTAAATTAATTAATTATGTTAAGTAATTTAAAAATCTTTAATTTTATATAAAATAACGGTGTAATATGCGTTTTTATAATTTTATTTCAATTAATTAAATTATTAAAAATATAATGAATTAAACTTTATATAACGCTTATTTAATACGTATTAATTATGTGACAGGTGCTTTGATTTATTAGTTGATTTCAACATTTTATTACCTCCAGTAATCTTGCACAATACCTGATAATTACTATGTAAGCACCTATAGGATTACTTATGAGTTTGTATACTGTTTTCTACACTTATAAATACTTCCCTATTGATATGTCTTGGGGTTTCATGCAAGTTCAAAGTTCTTTTTCCCGCTGTTTACTTACAGCTCTACATTTGTATCACATAAGCGATTCAACAGGCGTTAAAACGCGATCTGATATTTATGTAGAGTTACCATCCTTATTAAGTCGGATGTAACAAAAGTTTGTGCAACAAGGTTAAAATCCTTCAGATTCCATACCAAGTATGAAATGCATGATATCCTGCTTTTCCATTTATTTAATCGACCCTGGTGACGATATCATATCATACATGTTATGATAAACTGTTGGTAGCACCATTTTCTGTGTGGTGTATGCCTCTACGTTAGGTAGGTCGCATCATATTAGGTTAAAAGTTAGATCCTCTTTATTTGTTATAATACGCGTTTGATACCTGCATGTGAGTAAGGTATCAATGCCTTACACACGACACTGATTCATCTACACAGTTCCTAACTTCATTGCGCCCAGCCGGTTGCGAGTATAAAGACATCCAATACTTAACAAAAGTATGATGTACAACAAACACAACTGAGGTTAAGCCCAAGTCTAGGTTTTAGTACCGGAGTGTCTAAAAGGCCTCAATGTTATATTTGAATTCTTACACATTTGCTATAACTATCATCAAATCTATTAGTCCCCATGGCTCATATTGTCGAAAGCAAGCCTGAGCAAATTTCCCCAAGCACCGATATTCTCCCTCGTCTAGTATGTCTCACAAGCAAGAAAGTCCAGAAGGCTCTCGTACTCTTCTGGCTATTCACTGTGGACGACGCTGGTACCTTTGTTGTCCCTAACGTGGTGTTTGGTCTCTGCAGCGCTCTGTCGGCTCCAGTACTATCCACACCTCAAAATGACGCCGCAAGCATACTAATGCAACTCCCCCTGGTTATATTTTTCAACTGGTCCAACCTTCTCATATTTGACCTAGCAAACCAGCGGCTCCCGGAGTCAGCTCGAGAGGATGCGTTAAACAAACCCTGGAGGCCAGTTCCTGGAGGGTTGGTTACACCAGTCCAGATTAGACGAGCTATGCTTGTTTGGATTCCGGTAGTTCTTATCACGAATCATATCTTTGGAGTCGGGACCGAAACATCTTTACTATATGTGCTTACGTGGCTATACAACGACCTCATGGGCGGTGATGAGAACTGGATCTGTCGAAACATCATTATTGCAGCTGCGTTCTGGCTGTATAACACCGGATCTGCCAAGTTAGCCGTCGGTGGCCATTCGGCACATATTACTGAAAAGGGGGAGGTGTGGACGATCGTTGTAAGTGGGGTTATCTTAACGACTATGCATGTTCAAGACCTTAAAGATCAAGAGCGGGACCGTGCACGCGGTCGTCGATTGGCACCATATGTGCTTGGAGATAGAGTTGCTCGGTGGACGATATCTATCCCGGTTTTCTTTTGGTCGTATTATTGCACATGGTTTTGGGGAGTAGGAATGGCGGGCATTGGTAGCGTTGTGCTTGGTATGACTGTGGCTGTGCGCTGTCTGGTTTGCTCAGGGAAACATGCTGATAGAAGGACCTGGGAACTCTGGGCTCTATGGACTGCAACCCTCTATATGTTGCCTCCTTTATGCCGATTCATACAAGCCTAGAAGTCAGATACAACCCAATGGTGGTATTGTAGGGCACACCCACCTTGCCGAACTATGAATTATTCGTTTTTGATAACTATTGTTAGATGTCTACCTATATAACAACTATCGAATGTTAGACGTGTAAATGGAACACAATGTCCCTGTCATGCCGTTGTCACGCATGTGATTGGAATACCGAATGGGGGCTACTGTGCAGCCCGAAATTCCCCCACTTTCACTACCCAACAAACAATCGGATATTCTTGTCCGTTATATAGGTAGGTACCTAGGTAGGTAGTTGGATACCTACTAAAGGCTTTGTATATGTTCTTACACTCCAGTGACTGATGGTGATATATCTACATGAAGACGCGAGGTAGTCTGGTGGAATACCGAGTAAGCTCCATAATAGTTCCCAAGGCTAAGAGGTAGTGGGTGGTCTCTAATGTGTATGTGTGAATAGGAAAACTGAGGTTGGGGGCACAATGGACATCTGAGTTGCGCGATGCCTCCTGACCGTGGTGGCCCATATTTCGATCGCCAGTGTGATGGAACCGCATTTATCCTTTACTCCAACGCTCAAAATTGTACTTCAAAGTGTCGTTATTAGTTTAGCGAATTGACGCAACGATGAACTCTTCGTGGTTCATAATAATAAGGGTAAAACTTTACCCTGCGTTAACGAAATACCAATTAAATCGGCACCAGACAGTTGTTGTAGGCATTAGGTGTAAAACGCATAATATGGGAGTAAATCTTTTAGGCATTTTCTCTCTCTATATAACACTCTCCTATTGTTATTTCGCACCCAATAACCTGTCTATTAGTAGAGGCTCATCCCTGTACGCCATCCGGGCGGAGGAAAACCTCGACAGATCCCTTCATTTTATCCTCAAGAGCCTTTCTCTCTTTCGGATTGGCTGGCATTGGTGCTCTGCATATTGCTACGCCAAAAATCTCAGAAGCTTTCCTTTCCCATGCCGACCTTCGTTGTATCGCAGCTACATCAATAGTCCCTAATCCAGTACTTCGACGAAAGCTGAGGCTGCGCCTCCCTATGGTAGGTTTGAGAGAATTTAAGACCCCGAACTCTTCCTTATTGAGTGGTACTAGGTCATTTGCGACCCGTGTCAACATAGACATGAGGAATACGAAGGAAATGTTATAATAAGGTGCCGTTGACAGTATATCGAGGATGCCGGTCTTGGCTGCTTCGACATCAGCAAGGGTCTTCCCGCTCCCTATATTAGGTAGAGCCTGTTCTATCTTAGCCCATAAGGCTGTAGTGATGATCCCATCTGGCATGCTGCGAAGGAACAGTAGGAGTACCTCGCTCACAATTTCGAGGCGTTTTAATGTCGGCACATCAGCTCGGATAGTGTCTAACACAGACCTATCCTCCTCTAAAGCTTCAACAATGGCTGCTCGTAGTTCGTCATGATCCTCGGCATGAGACGCTTGCCACGCACCTCCGTCGAATGGCCAACCAGGCTGGTCGCGTGGTACCCTTGCTTCTTCTAACATGTTTTCGTCGGCTATTAACCGTTCTACCAAGGTTTGAACGGCTTCTGTAAGCTTAAAAAGCTCACCGGGTGATGATTTATGTACTTCCAATGTATAAGGTATCGACCCTCCTTTTTGTCGCCCCTTCACTAGTGCTCTGATGCCACCACCGCGCGGAACTCTAATAAGTTCTTCAAGTGAACGCCCGAAGCAACTTGGTATCCAAGTGGCCTTGATCGGGATAAAATGATCCCTCCCATCAGTGACACGTAATATTAGCACATCCTCTAGTTGCGCTGTTTCTTCGTTTAATGCTTGTATGTGAACAAGGTCGTAAATATAGGCCTGTATAACAGCATTGACTGTTTCCCCCGGCTCCAAAGTGATTTCATCGCCAAGGGCATCTTCTATCTCTCCATTGTGGCTGACCTCCGAGCGGACGAATTTGAATTCCAACCAATTCGGATATTCGCTTGCATCGACTGTGTTCGGCTTTTCGACAAAAGAGAAATTCGCCGGAACACGTCCGGTATTAGCAATTGTCAGAGACCGAGATTCTCTTCGCAGGAACCCGATCTCACCGAAGTCAACTCCTTCGCTCCCATCTGCCGCGTGCTTATTACTGTTATCCTTGTTGATTGAGTCTTTTCCGTCAACAATAACAGTAATTCCTGGTCGCCCTTCATTCTCCGCTCGATCAAGTTCTCTTGCCACTTCGGCGTGGACTTTCGCCTTTAGCTCGGGAACTACAGCATCGAAATCCAACGTAAACATAGAAACTACTGGTTTGTGATCTGATGACATGATCCGCTGATGGCTGGTATATATATCCAAGGTGATTTTATCAACAAAGCCTTCCTTCGTTACAACATGTCCTGTATCCTCATCCCCCTCGTCATATTCATCGTATTCGTAAGAATTGGCGTCGCTGTATCCCTGGTTGTCGGCGCTTGAATCAGTAGCAGGATCATAGTCAAATAAAACGTTCTCGTCATCCGCAGCCTGGTCAATGCCTCTTTTTTGCATATCTTCGTCCTTCTTTTTAGCGTCAATTTCGTCTTGGCACTTCTTTTCATATTGACCTATATCCGTGCGCGTGCGATACAAGATGCGATCGCACCAACTTGGGGATCGCTGCTTTTCAGAAGAGTCAAAGAGTCCTACAGTACCAACATCATATTTATAGGTTGGTAGAAACGTGATAGGGCCTTCATGCCAACCTTCGTGAAACGCTTTGCGCTCTTTGATCATACGTTTGAGCTGGTCATGTGGGAGTAAGGAATCCAGTGTGGCTTGTAAAGATGCCGGATCGTCGCGTGGGTCAGGGACGAAGTCATCTGGATCTGGGAGCTCAGTACTTTCCTCGCTAGAATCTTTATCGAAAGATGCTTCACGCGAAATCATTCCAGGGGTATTTATGCCATCTTCATCGTCATTGTTGCGTAACACAATGACTCCGTCGTCGCTGAACATCTCCCCGGTATGCTTCTTATTCACATCATACTCGCCGCGAGTATGTAGCATCAGTAAGCGCCGGATATCTTCTCCAGGTAAATCATCGAGGCGAAAGTTTAGATCTCCGAACCAGAAAGAAAAGTCCTCGTCCCCTAATTTTTCACCCTCGTCCTCGAGTACGCCGCCGTGATTAATAGGAGTAAATTTGGTCTGTGTCATGACTCTATTATAGTCCCAACATCGTCGGTCAAGACTGGTCTGATCATGACCGGAAGCGAGATGGCAATTAGTGAAAACGAGTCGGGTGGTTTCGCCTAGGAGGATGCGAGATGAAATTGCTCCTTTATTACCCCAATAGCCCAATAAGCCATATATACCGGTTCCAACGCTAATAGTAGACTCGTTTGAAACGGTCTCAGCTACTTCGGGAGACGCGTATATAAGTAGAAGAAGGCCGACAAGTTGCTCACAGGCAACAAGTGTGTAGCCCTTTGGTAGGGCAGCTTCGAGCGCATCTTTCCATTTCGCAATAGCAGCCGGGTCGGAATAGAAGGTTTGGGCGACAATGTTCAAATTGACGATTTCCTGCAGTCCAAGAACATAAAGCCCTATTTTATCACCACCTAGTAGGCGAACGGTTGGTTCTTCATTTCCATCTTGGGTAGTCTCGTCGTCCAATTCCAAACTCTCTTGAACCCTTGGATTAATACTGTGCCTCCCACTCGTCTGTGATCTAGCATCTTCGAACTCATCTGTTTCTAGTTCCGCACTCTCCTCGGAAAAGTTCATCCGAGCCAGCTTCGAATCCAGCTGTGGCTCAACCCCTTTGCCGTCAACGAACCAACTCGCCAAGTCTTTGTCGGTGCCAGGGCAACCAGCAACATTCCAGGACCCAACCTTTATCCGTATTCGATGGGATCTGACATATTCGGACTTTCTCGCACGCACGGCGCGGGAGAGAGAATATTGGTTCGAAGCTTCTTCCTCGACTGGTTCCGTGTTCGACACAACGGAAGGGTCGCGATTAGGGGATGACATTATTGGTTATATATAGTCGAGCTGTTGAAACAATTCCCCGCGGCGAGGAAATATGAAATTGAGTAAAACGAAAATGCGGTATAGGATAGAGGAATAAATGCCTATATCAACTCTTTGTCGCGTGCGCTGAACTCGGTGTAGAGCATCGTGAGTTGTAACGTATCGAGGGGCCGTGTCTAGTTTAAACACTTGAAAAATATAAGAGGGCGGATAAATACAATAAAAAGGACGTTCACGAACTATATTCAAACGAAAACCGGTGTCGGAAAGAAAGTGATATTAAATCAGAATTCCACCGAAACAACAAGATGATTAAGGGAAATACGAGGAAGTCCATATAAATGGAATGAAGGACTTTGGGCTATTACCTCACATGCATGTTTGAGCTGTACAAACTAAAGGTGAACTGTGCTTGTATGATTGTATGTAGGTACCTACCTAGGTTAGGTACGTAGGTAGGTACGTAAGGTATCGATTAGATAAGCCCATAGAAGCTCCATTAGGCGGGGGCGGGGTCGGGGTCTTGGAGCTAGCATGTACCGACATGTACATACAATACCTAATTGTGTTAGCCATCGACACCAATTTTAGAACCCAACAACAAAGCAATTCATACTTCTAAGTTCTTACACAATTAACCTCACGCCTCATACCCAACATAGGACCCAACATAGGAGGTAGCTAACACAAACGGCCACAAAGAACCTCTCGACTCCGCTCAAACTCAAGCGCAGAATGTCTCAAACAACAACACCCCGCAAGTACCAAAGCCGGGGCCAGCAACAACACCAACAGCAATACCACCACCCCCAAACCATCCCATCCTTCTCGCGCTCGCCGCATTCGCACCCGCATCCACACCCGCATCTCCAGCAACAGCACCCTCAACTACAGCATGGTCATGCGCGGAACAGGTCCCAGCAGCTTCGTGCCCAGGCAGCAGAGTTACAATCCGGCGACGCCACAACCGCGGTTGCTTCCGACTACGAATCAGATACCGCATACTACATGGCTTCGCACCCACCGCCTACCGCCGCCGCCGCCCTCGCCGCGCGCACCAACACCGAGCTTAACTTGAGCGTCCTCCGTCGTTACCGGCCCAGCATCACCAGCATCCTGTCCATCGCCGCCCACGCCGTACTCTACGTCTTCACGCCCCCGACCAAATGGGACAAGTCCTCTATGGAAGGCACATTGTTCATCTGCGCGCAGGACGAGGACGGAGAGGCCGCCGCCGCAGACGGGTGTCTGTTCATATTGAACCGCAAAGGCCTGCAGAATCTGATTTTAGACCTAAACACCGTCAGCGACTTCGAGCTGGCTACCGACTTGCTCAGTTTCAAGCTTGACCAGGAGGGTCCCCAGATACCGATGGAAAACGGAGAGTCCGTGCGGCCTAAGGTCATCGGGATGTGGATCTACGCCGACGACGACCAGGACCGACGCACCAACTCTGCTCTCATCCACGAGATGTGGTCAAAAGCCCGTTCTACCCAAGACGAGGCGGGAGGAGCTTTAGCTAGTCCCCCCACGAGTGGATCATCAGGTGACGACGTGGAGGATGTGTCCGTAGCACAGGGGCCTGGCCGCCAGGTCAGTTTGAACGAGCTGTTTGGTAGGAATCAGAACGGTATTGGAGGACCTTGAAAAGACGAGAGGCAATTATCCTTGAATGAGTGAATCGAAACTAGGGTTCTAGGCCGATTTTGCAACGGCATTGGGATGGGCAGTTACAAAAAACAGTCGCATTTGGCGTTCAAGGGATACCCGGGATAGGCGTTGATCTGCGGATAGAAAAATACATTTCATCTTAAATTATCAAACGAGGGTATTATGACTCCCATCAGTCACGTTGATATTTACCTAATTATCCCATTATTGTTTATCTAACACTCGTATATATCTCATTCAACTATGCCTATCACGTTAATAAGAGATCCCATCCTTAATTCCGATGTTTCGATATTTCGATATTCTTCAACAAGCTACCTCGCTAGGGACACGATACAGCCCAATATCATGTGCCAAGCATATAAACAAACATAACATACCAACCCGGATACATAAATTAAATGGTGAGGCTAGGCGATACCACCTTTAAGCATACCTACCTGTCGTAATTATCACTTCTCTTATACCCCAAGCACCCGACACCCAGCCCCTTTTTAGAAGTCATACGCACAATTTAACTGAAGGGGTGTAACGTAATATCCCCTTGAACGAGACGAGCGTTAGGACTTGATTGCCAAAATTGTAAATGTCGATGCTATTGTTAGGTAACTCGAATTGAAGTCTCATTTTTCTCTCCATGTATCCCTTATAATACAGAGTGCCAAAACCGCTCTTAGAAACACCGTTGCTAGTGACTATATTCCGAGCTCGTCTCGCGCAGCAGCGTCTATCTTTTGCTCGTATGTAAGCCATTGAAACACCTAAAAGCATAGTCTGGAATCATCCCCAATAATCAGTTGAAAAGCTCTCCAGGGTCCATTTTCGCCACAGCATTACCAGCCGTGAGCCAGACCTCCCAAAATTGAGCCCAAGAAATTGTGAAAACCGTATACACCAAAAGGTGTACGTTTCTAAGCGAAAGTACGCCTAGTAAGCTCTAGCCAGTGTCATGATACCTCTTCTCCTTCCTCTTCTTCTCTAAACTTTAGACCACCTTCGACTTGGATTCCGTCGCGAACCCATTCGTGCTTGACCACTTTCTCCATCGGCCAGCGACTTCTAGCTCGCTTAAGAAGACCTTCGGTAATTTCCATAGCGCCCTTCAGGCCTTCACTTTCAAATTTGGCCTCGCTCGCGTCATGATCGCCGTCATCGCCCTGGTACTTAATCCATCTCCATTCAACACGCGCGATCCTGTGACTCGTCCTACTTCGCATTCTTTGCGCATCGCTAGCACCAGGAGGGGGATCAAAAGGAAGTCGTGATTCGACAAGAGCATATAGTAAAACACCAAGTGACCAGGCATCGACAGCACGCCCATCATACGGCTGTCCTAATATGACTTCGGGTGCAGCGTAGTCGTCCGATCCACATCGAGTTTCGAGCTTCTCATCATCGGCCACGCGTCGCGACAGGCCCAAATCCGTAACCGTAGTCACGGAATATGGATATACAGCCCAATCTTGGTCTCGTTTTGTAAGCTCGGATGGCGGGATATTCACTAAGACGTCTATCAACCTCGTTAGCAAACGAGAGCTTATTATACAATGATTATAATTCACAATGTTACTTACTTTCAAGCTTGATATCCCGATGAACAATTCGGCGTTCGTGAAGGTATCCCACTGCACCCACTATCTCGGCAAATATCCTTCTCAACAGTGGGGGCGTTAAGGCATCTCGATAGGTCGTCGCGACGTCGAATAGGTCGCCCCCAGGACAATAACTTAATATTAACAATGCCCTTGTCGGTTCTATGCTCCAGGCTTTCAAATGAACCAATGACGGATGGCTTATCGATCGCATTATATCGAGCTCTCGTTTGAGGCTCATTTCAATCCGATCTTCTGAGGCCCCACCCCGAGGCCCATGTTCACAAACTTTGACGGCCACCAAAGTCTTACGATCTGGTTGGGTACCATTCATGGGGGCTAGTAGCCCATTCGTCCCATTTTGGGTCGTGTCAATGGCTTCGTCGTCGGCAGCCACCTGGCTTGTAGCTAACATCACTCGGCTAAAGGTTCCCTGTCCTAGCTCCTTAATAGCACGCCATCGCCTAAGTCTTCCATCATATCGACCACGAGCCTCGAAATATTCGTAACGTGATCTTTTAGAGCTGGCGTTATCACTGCTCTGTGACGACTCGCTGGGGGGGGGCGACGGCGGTTTTGTTACTGGTATAATGCCTCGCGCAGCTGACATATGCGGTTCTCGGCGTAAA
Organism: Daldinia decipiens; assembly: GCF_022478715.1. Classification (NCBI taxonomy): domain Eukaryota; kingdom Fungi; phylum Ascomycota; class Sordariomycetes; order Xylariales; family Hypoxylaceae; genus Daldinia; species Daldinia decipiens. Next base: position 258,567 of record NW_026054554.1, on the reverse strand, counting down.
TGAGGGTCGGAGGTGCCATCCATGTCATTCTCATGAACTTTTCCAGATACAGTGTTAAGTCGTTTGGGTATGCCCTTCGGATCTGGTATGTATTCACTAATACTCCTGTTCCGGCCATGTTCAACCTTGCCGCTGCTGATTTCAGCTGCGTGGCTGACATTGAGTCCTGCATATACCCTCCGCTTGGTTTGATGAGCCAGTGCAGAAGCAACAGATTCACCGGCTGTGGTTATAAGGACTGAATCAGGCATAACTGGAGGTAAAACCTCCCGCGCTTGCGACGAGCGGCGGGATCCAAATCGCCTCCAAGGACCGGGTGACTCATTACCTAGCAATGGCGATGGTAGAGGCGTAACGTCGCCCATAGCAGATATCATAGGACTTGGATAGGTTGAACTTGCCGCAGAGCTGATGCTTTTCGAGTAGTGTTGCTTGAAGCTAGGGGTTCTCGAAACCGGTCTCAGACTCGGCGAGGAAGTCTTTCGTTGCAGATTCAAAGTTGAGCGGTACGATGAGAAAGTGCTAGGGTTGCTATTAAGGCTGTCGGATCGTACCGGAGAGGCAGGCGGTACATCAGTCGCGACATACAGAGGATTACTGCCCCTACCCAGTGGTGATGGGAAGTATGACGGCTCTTCAGGAGATGAAATTGGTTCGTCTGTCTGGCGTTGTGGTAGAGGCGGAGAAGGGGCTATCGTATGCGATTGGAACTGGATTTGACCGTGGGGGACTGGTAGTATCGAACTCATCGGCTCTTCGCATAGGTAATTGGAGGAATGTGTGGATTCGCCATTATAGGATTGTGCTATGTTGTTTTCCTGTACATGACATCGATTTAATGCGTCAGCAGCTGTTAAGAAGGTATGCGTTCCGGCGGTAGGTAATCCGTTAAGAGGATGTGTTTGCGACACAGATCGGCGGTCGTGGTCTGCGAGAATGCCTTCCTGCAGAAACTGAGACTGAGACTGGGACTGGGGTTGAGTTTGTCCGCTAGACATATTTAATTGCTGGCTGAGCCAGTACGAGTTGACAGCGGCTTGCTTGACAACTTTGGGAACGGTGTGAAACGATGGACGGGATCTTGTGTGTGTGAATGACTCGAGTCTCAAGTCTCGAGTGAGATGTAGGAGGGAATTAACTAGCAAGGATTAGGAAAGCGTTTGTGTCAAGGGTTGACAGTGGTCTTTTTTTCTTCTTACAGGGAGCCACTTGGTACTGGGTCGGAAGTCTAGTGAAGCAAGTACTGAGTACTGAGTGCTGAGTACTGAGTGCTGAGTACTGAGTACTGAGTGCTGAGTACTGTAGCACGTTGCACGTAGCAAATGTAGCCAAATACTTGGGCTAGCGACGGCAGTCGGACGGAACAGACTCCACTATTCAGAGGAGGAAGTTGAAGATTCACGTTCTCGATACGGCGCCGTGTCCGGCAGCTACGCTTCGTAGTTGATAAATAGGTAACAACCTTGTTTCTAACGATGGGGTTCCGGAGAAAGGTATACGTTAGAATGTAGTTGAAGGTGGCGTTTAACGTACGCGGCTAGTACTGAGATGAGACGAGACCGGTGCTGTGCATCCAGTCTTATTGGTCCTAGGTCCTAGGTCCTAGGTTCTAGGTTCTAGGTCCTAAAGCGATGCGAATAATAACAGGGCGCAGCCAAGATAGCGAAGGTTAGAAACAGAGGAGTCGAGTCGATTAGAAACTCGGCGGCGACAGCGGCGGTACAGTATACACCCAAAGTATTGTACAATATCACACTCCGGAAGCTGTGAGTTGTAACGTTGACCTCAATCTGCATTAGCTTAGGCCGTGGGCGAGGTATAATACAGTGCAGTGCAGCGCGGGAAACCTGGTTGCGACCAGGGTACGATGCGCGTCGCCTCGTGGTCGAATGAGATAACTGCTATACAGTAGTGCGGTGCAGTAACTCGCAGTTTATAACACGGACTTTAGATGTGCCGCGTATTGCAGCACAACGAGTTTGAATCAACAGATATTAGGAAGTATGCAGTTAGAAAGGTTTTGTTTGAGATACGAGTAGCGACCAGTTAACCATTGACCACCGGCCGAGAAGGACGGATAGCGAAGGATCGATATTAGAACGTGGGGGGAATAGGTATCTAATAATTGTAAGATTAATCAATTAAATGTAAGGGTAGGTAGGTAAAAGATAAGAATGTCAATAAATACTGGAGTAAGTGAACGTATCGGGCGAGAACAAAGGTGTCTAGGAGGTAGGCATCGATCACCTATTCAAAAGATTGTTGTATCGAACAGTCTATCGAACAGTCTATCGAACAGTCCTTTACCTCGATACCAGTGCATGTATGTAGAGGGAAGAAGATTTAGTTGTAAACGGTACGAAGAACCGGAGGACTCCCGTTGGATGTGTAGGTAGGTACATTAGATAGGTGGTAGGTATGCTGGGTGGACCCAAATTTGGGGTACCTAACGAGATCAATGCTTTAGGTAATTTTGATTTACATTAGGTCAGGTGGTCGCCAGACGGCGGTACTCGAACAACAGGTATGGCCTGACCAAGTTTAAATATTTAACTTCGCTAGTACCTCACTAAGAATCCCAAGTGATAGACTGACAACCTTAGATATAGTGTACGCACGCTAAAAATCGTAATGTCCTAACCTGGTAGTCCGTAATGGATGGCGGATGTCAGCACCGAACGGGTAAGGTGGAGAGAGATTCCGATGTGTAGGTATACTTTATCTGCAAGCTGGGTATTGCCTATCGCCTGTATGTATATAGGTACATGTACAATACAATATTGCTTCAATGTTTCAGTTCCCCAAAATCTGCATTGAATTTCCCAGGTTCTTTCCAGTGCCGTCCGTTATCTTTAAAAAAAAAAAAAAAATTTGTTCGTCCCCCAAATCTTATTTAAATGATATCACTTCTCAACTTTTCAATCTCGTCTATCAAAATATTATAGACGCTCGTTATCTTTCCTAATTGAAGATACTATTTATAGATCGTTAGGCAAATTCTAATCCTAGGTAGATACCTAGGTACCTCTTACAAGTACCGCATCATTGCTTATGGTTTGATAAGCCAATTCGTCTTCCAGAATGCACGTCATCCAGATATCGCCATTACTGTATGTACATCAATATGCTTGCCCAGGCTGCCCAGACTGCTTGAGGGGTCCGTTCGCTCTGATCTTGAAGAAAGGGCACAGTGAGACGTTTTAGTACGTTGAACCGCCCCAATTCAAAATACGTATTGTACCTCCTTTTATTTTATTTTGCGATGCGATCCGACATTCGTCAATTACTTTTACTTAGGTACCTCCTAAAGCTAGATCGACTTCGATTTCCGGTCTAGGTGGTCTAGGTGATATGTGCGGCGCTGATGTCATCTACGCATAGGTACAGATCATACATGCTACCTAACGTACAAATACTAAAGTACGCCCAACTGGAGACACACGTGTACGCCAAAACGACTAGGTCATTAATATTAGCAGCTAGGTATGCGCTGACGATCCTCGGTGCCTACATGCATATGTACCTATGTACCTACTACATAGAGCCATTAAATCGAGTTTGTAGAACACGGTCCAATACTGTGCAATTTCATTGGCTCATTCCTTTTGTCTAACCGTCTCCGGCCATTTGCTGGGGTTTGCTTACCCACCACTGGCTCGATTTATCGATATGCTGAACATGTTAGTTAGCATCATTGGTATTCCGTACGTGCAAGATACAAGAGTATCCAAATGCTTCAACCTTTAAAACACGACGTGAATTATTTTACTTCGATTAAGTTATTAATGTTACACCGGCTATTATTAAAATCTCGAACTGGGATAGAAACTTATTTGGCCTCCACGGGTAACTGTTAAGTTATAAAAAATAACTATAAGGTTAAACTATTTTATTCTTTGGCATTATTCTATCGTGCCAAGGTGTATTAACCCGAAAAATAAAGGTTATAATCAAAGCACATGAGACGTAACACGTATAAGCATTAAGAAGTTTAATTTAGTAGTCGGTCCACATAGTTGAGTTTAACACAATATCTCACTTCTTTTCTTAAACTAATATTTTAACCCTTTTTAATTAACTTTTCACCCTTTTTTTTTCCTTCCCAATAAATTCAGATATTTTTTTTGCCCGGAGATAGTGTTCAGGTTGAAGTTTTACTCGACTAGTTATGTTGCCCGATAGTACAGAAGAAACTAATTAATAACTATGTATAAAAATATGAAATAGTGCGGATGGGACATGAGACCTCGGAAATATATCTCAACTTTATCTTTCTAGATCTCTAGCCAAAACACCTACCAAATGAGTTTGTTCTAGAAAATGTGTTTAGATCATTACCAAATGCTAGTATCCCTAATATCACAACCTCTATACTATTTCGCAAGGTTCCCGGTAAAACAATTCGGATGCTGGAAGACTGTATGGGAAAGTTTATATAGACATATATCTTGAAATCACACCATTAAGGTTGGTCATTGACGGTATATACATAGGAGAAAGTCTATCTATCTAGCATGACTCAATATACGGAGGACATAAAAATATATAGAAATAGATGTCAACAGGGAGATATAAATATACAAGGCATCTAAATACTATTAGCTAAACTACATTGCCCTAGTATGCATATACCAAAAACCTTGATGCCGAAATACCCCTTCATCCTAACTATTGGCATTACATACCTAGATAATATTGTCTAAAAGTTAGGTAAGGATAGAGGCTGCATATTCTAATTAGCAATCCACGTAAAGATGTTTTAACGGTGAAAATGAAAATTTCCCGAGAACTCTGTTGGTACTTAAGAAAGGGAGGTGGCGATGGTTCTCTACAAAATATTATTCCCACCGATCCTCCGACGAGCAATCCCCCATCGCACTTCTCAGTACTGATTAGCCTCAAACATCTCGGATTCCCTAGCCTGTGAACTACTCAGATATACCAATTAGAGTATTGATCGAGGCTCGGCTTGAGCGCTATTAGAAGCTAACGAGGCGAGAATGCGCTGGACAAATTGTACATGCCAGGTAGTGGTTTAATATAAACGTATTAGCCATAAGCACTTACTTTCTTTGAATCTATATTTAGATATTACCTAGGTGGTTGTTAATGAATAATTGTGTTGACTTGCCCATTGGAATATCATCAAGTTATAAATTAAGAGCTATCTCTTGAGTTTAACTAACTAGGTCCTTAAGGCACCTAGTTAACTACACGTAATGTAAACATTACGAGTTGTTTGCCAAACAAATCTTAAACAAACCCTCAACGAGACAATTGACCACTCTTGCTTCGCTAAACATCGTGGAATTAGTTGCCCAGGTATTTATTTTCATCTCCTGACATTATTGCCGATGCTGCGAGGGGCGGGCCTTTAATTCTCCAACTGAGCCGCATAAATGCCGACGTGGTCTCATGTTGGTAAATATGACACGAGAAGGAAGACAATTGATCAACTAGCGTCCGAATATTATAGTATAGTCGGATTCCGAAAGAATTAACCGATCTGTCTTTGCTTTACAATACCACATACGTACCGAACTCGCTAAACAACTAAACATCCCCGTCTATTGGAGCAATACTCCCCTTTACTCCTCCGAATGGCTTACAAATGCCGGGGTATTGGATGTAGTCTCAAACCTGGAGTGCGGGGAAGCGATGAACTACCATCTACGACTACCGAGATGATCAACCAATTGAGATGTGCTCGTTATAAGAAGAGATATATCTCCAACATGGCCTGTTTGTTCTCAATAAATTTTGTTCTTCTCATTTTAAGTACATGAGTTTTTTTGCCATGATGGGTTCTGTTAAGTATTCAACACAATTTGAAATCAAAGAGGCGCCTATAGATGGCCACCGGCCCATGAAAGTTCGGGTAATAGGGGCTGGCTACTCCGGAATTTACATGGGTATTCGCATACCACAACGTTTACGCAATATCGACTTCCAAATATACGAAAGAAACGAATCAGTGGGTGGTACCTGGTGGGCGAATAAGTATCCAGGTAAGAATCAGTGTTATTCGTCTTGGTCATTGCTCGTATAGTTCGCTCACATACTATAGGATGTGCATGCGACATCCCAGCACATTCTTACCAGTACTCATTCAATCCGAACCCTGACTGGTCTGCTTTCTACGCACCTCAAAAAGAGATATGTTCATATCTCCAAGGGACAGCTGAGAAATATGGAGTCCTCAGATACGTCAAGCTATCACATAGCGTAGAGTCCTGTCGGTGGGATGATAACAGGAAGAAATGGTCTAAACATAACTCTCCAGATTAACTTTTCCGTGCTTACGTAGAAACAGGACCTTAATGATTAAGCGGACTGATACCAACGAGACTTTTGAAGACGAAGCTGATGTGCTGGTTTCTGCTAGAGGAAGTCTCAGCGACCCTGCTTGGCCGAATATCCCTGGTTTAAAATCCTTCAAGGGGGAAACCATGCATTCAGCATTATGGAAGGAAGGGTGTGTTTAATACTGGCAATATGATGCGATGGCTTAATCAACTAACAAGTAATAGTTACGACTTCAAGAATAAGAGAATTGGAGTTATAGGGAACGGATCTAGCGCTATACAGATCGTCCCAAAATTACAGAAGATTGAAGGGACGAAGCTCTCATGTTTTGTCAGAAGCAAGACGTGGATCACGAATCCTTTTGGTGATAGTACGTCCCTCCTTTCATAAAAATAATCTTCTTTATATATTGACAACCGCAGGCGTGATGGAAAAGCTTGGATTGGACCCGACCAAATTTGAATGTGAGTTCTTACGATTCTTGTCCTTGATTTCAGATTTGATCTAAACCATTTCTGCGAAGTTACGTCGGAACAACGTCAAGAATTTGCCAAGGATCCTGAGAAATTCTTAAACTTTCGCAGGATTATCGAAGTAGACGGCAATATATCCCACCCTATTTCGTTGAGGGAATCGGAGATGCAGAGAGAAGCGATTGGGTTATTAGGCGAAGCAATGAGACAGAGACTATCAAAGAAGCCCGAAATCGCTGAATTCTTGATTCCCGCCTTCGGAATTGGTTGCCGGCGCAATACGCCAGGGCCGGGTTACCTCGAGGCACTCGTTGAGGACAACGTAGACTTCATCACTGACCCCATAGAAACGATAACGGAAGGAGGAATAACTCTGAAGTCAGGTCGCTTAGTTCCCCTTGATGTTCTTGTCTGCGCTACAGGATTCAATACCTCGTCGGCGCCACCATTCCCAGTTTACGGACGTACTGGCCAATCGCTACAGTCACGCTTCACACCATACCCCACGGCATATCTAGCACTTACAGTAGATTCATTTCCCAATTTCTTCATGATGCTCGGCCCGAATGCAGCCATTGGAGCCGGATCTCTAACTGTTATGCTAGAAAACCAAGGCGACTACATTATAAAAAGTATCCGAAAACTACAGAAAGAAGACTACGCTAGTATGACGATTAAGCCCGAGCGTATGCGTGACTGGGATGAGTACTGCGATGAATATTTCAAGCGTACTGTCTATACGGACGCGTGTCATAGTTGGTATAAGAGCCAGGGAGGTTTGGGCGAGCGTATCGTGGGCTTATGGCCGGGGAGTGCACTCCATGCGCTTGAGGCTCTACGAGCACCCAGGTGGGAAGATTATGACTGGGAAAGCATTGATGGCAAGGGGTCGAACAAGCTGAGGTGGCTGGGGAACGGGTGGAGCATTACGCACTCCAAGGGCGAAGGAGATAATGAATGGGGTGGTAACCCTGCTTGGTATATCGAGCCTAACTTTCTGGATATTCCTATTCCAGGGAACCCGGAGGACGACAAGGACCTAAAGATGCGACCGTTCTCACATTAGTTGTTATCGGAATAATGTTCATTGTACTTAACTTTCGGTATTGCAGCTTAATCGAAATCACGACTTTGTTACATTGACATATGATATTTGACCGGGTTGGGATTATGTCTGGGGTATTCAGAACCTAAGAATCATGTCAAGTTACATCAATGAAAAATATCCGTAGCTTTTTTCTATTATGGCAACTGGAGGTCATTTACCTGTTACGCTACTTTGACGAACTACCGAATATGGCGAATTCCACAAACCTGATTGGTGGATAAGCCGTAGCAGGGGCGGAAGACATTGATGTATGATGCGGGGGAGAACAAGGATGTGTAAGTGATATCATAAGGTAGGTACTTGCCTACATATATAATCTATATATACCTATGTAACAGCCGAGAACTTATATTTGACAAGTATCCGACTGGTACTTCATTTCAGATGGCCCCTGGAGCTCTCCACGTAAAAATCAGTGTCCTATGCTTCGACGACACAGACTCAGGGGTAAAAGGATATCAGACTTAGAGCATCTCCCTGAAGGCAAATATTAGGTAACCGGAGATTCGGATGTGGCGGAACAAGCTTATATGGTAAGAAACACAAAGTTATTTTAAGATAAGTCGCGCAAGATCAGTCCCGTTCTTGGCAGTGATGACCATACTGTCCTAGAAGCTGAACTACATCTTATAACAGTGACGACTACGCGTTGCTTATTAACTTAAATCCGATTTCACGTCTATTCCCATGATTTTCAATACTCAAACCGACCAACAAGTGAAATTAGCTTGCACTGGGTTACGCGTTCACACAAGGGGCTTGGCTGCTGTGAATCATTGAATTACGTAGCGCTCATACAACTGCAAAGGTTTAGGGGCAACTTGAAATTGTCTATAAATGTATCGAGCGACTCGAATAAAGGAGGGAATAAAATTAGCTTAGCGACTTATCTATTACGACTGCTTTATCGGTAGACATGGAATGATTGTCAGATACTGATTTACAAACCCTCTATTAGCCTTGACTGAAGTCTGGAAGAGTTGAGGTGAGATCGAGTATTGGGACCACAGGCCAGGAATTTATGTACATGTCGAGATAGTGGTTCTACTTAAATACCAAGGCTGAAACCCGAATCGTGAAGCTGGCTGGGAGTAATTCGCAATTTCTCAGCAGATATATTCCAACCTTAGATATCTATATCTCTATTAATTGATTGGCTTCTATTAACTATGAGGGAAGCACAGCATTAGCGCCTCGTAAGCGTAAGGTTTTAATCAGAAGGGCTAAAGCCTGACAAGGCTCGGTGAGATTTATCCATGATTCTACGGGTAAAAATGAGTTTGCAATTTCTAACGAAGATCGTCTATCGGTGTCAGAGATATCCCTTGATTGATGTCATACGTAGAGTGAATGTTAGAAGCAGCAGCGAAACTGCTGTATAGTAGTCGCGTAGTAGTAGTATAAATCTATTAACGCTTGACCCTCTATCCTCTTACAAGGGCGCTGTGCACCCCTTATATATATATATTCTACGTAGATCTATACCTGCCTAACTCATACTAGCTTCACTTGTCCCCTGACATTCGGCTTGAGTAAACTATACGTATTATATATTGGGAACCTCATGACGCTGCCTATGCCTGCTTGAGCATTAAAACAACTAAATTCCATATGGATAAAAGATAAAACCCCAGGGGATATAATATCCCGTAGTATAGTATCGCCATGTAATCTACTAATGACGTTAATAAGCCTCATAACAATCTTCTAAAGAATATTAAGTACATGATAAATGTCGTATCATACATTTTTGAGATTTCGTGTATTCCGAACCAATCGGTGACTATCCGTCAATCTGTAGTCTTCTTAAAGTACCCTATAATATTATTTAAAGAAAAAACAACTTTAAGATCTACATAAAGTCTTCTGGAGCAACTCCTATTGGTTCGGATTCTTAGATCTTTAAAGTAGGCGTATGTGACCCACGTGAGATCTACCTACCTACATGCAGGGCCCGGAGTTCTGAGACATTGGGCTCAGGTCGAAATTTGCCGCAAGGGTAAGCTTATGTGATTATTCAGCTATCATAACAATGATTTGGTTAATGTCCCGGCCTGTTGGTACAGATACTGTAGTATTTCTAAGCAAAATAAATCTGAGATCTCAGTACCGCGCCTAAACTCCATGTTTAACACCGAAAGATATGTGGGATCTACGTACTTATTTTTATACTTTATTAAAGAGTTGATCCGCGCATTCTTACTAGTGGAGAAGATCTATCGCCGTCAGTGATATCGTAATTCTTGGGGTTTACAGTAGCACTAATCATTGCGTATACCTCGACGAGGAGACTGATATGGCCTATCTATTCCCGTTCTTATTTGTTGAGCTGACTGGGTCGTTATCTCACCGATATGTGGTGGAATGTCCGGGGATTTTTTCGGCCACTGAAAAGGCATTCAGCCGTTCCAGTTATCAATGGCTCACCCATCAGTACTGTAAGAGTACATGCCGCGATATATGTGCTAATAGTGTATTCCTAATGATATCAATTGGCCCGGAGGGTTGACATATCCGTCGTGGAACTCGAGATTGGTATAAATTAGGGAACCCGGCCGGCATAACGCCCATGTTATATTTAATGTCATGGCCGATTGGTGGTTAAGAATGGTGCGCCGGCCTCAACATACTTCGTACTTACACCTCCATCGATTTGAGTTCTAACCTAATCCCTTGCTTAACAATCAACCCTTTCTCTGTTACGGCCGCCGTTCGACCTAGCGCTAAATTTACCAATAATCACCATTTTTATTATCTCCAGTGAAAACAGTGGGATTTTTAGTGAATTCTTTCAAATCTCGAAAGCTTATAACTACCTATTTTAAACTTACACGGCCTTCATACTACCCCTGAAAGGCTTCTCAGATTCGGCCAAGAGACGGATATCGTGTTTCATCATTTGTTTAAGCTGTTCCAAGATACTCGCGCCCGTGGGCAACGCCTGCCTGACAAACTTTACCTGCGTGGCTAATATACTAGGGCCATGTGGTCTAGCGGCTTGGGTGGCGATACCTCTCATCGTAGGGAGCTTGGGGTGCCTGTAAATCTGTGGCACCGTGAAGATGCTCATCTCGATAGAGGAAGATCGACCGGAACTGCGCAGGACTTGGAAAGTCATAATGAACACGATGATTCTGAATCAGCCGGTAATGGGGAAGGCACATGGGGTGAAAGGGACGTTGGTCACTTTGATGAACACGAAGCTATGGAGGAGCTAGAGGTATTAAGACACAACCTCTCACGGCTACAGGGGACAAGGACGAGGGACTCACAAGCTAGCAGACACTTCGACTTGACTCAAGTTCGAAGTCGTCGTAGTGAAGCAGCCGATGCGCTTTCAGCACAGGCTCGAGTTGAACTCGGGGACGACGAAAAAGCCGTAACAGAAGAGGAGGAAGAATTTGAGCTGGGGAAATTCATGCGTGATGGTCACTTTGAAAAGCATACGGAGCACGGTTCCGAGAAGCGAGTCGGTGTCATATATAAGAATCTCAGAGTGAAGGGTGTAGAGAGTGCTTCTTCCTTTGTTCGTACACTCCCAGATGCCATAATTGGAACTTTCGGTCCCGACCTATACCATATTGTTTCACGTTTCTTCCCCTTCTTGCGGTTCGGAAGAAATCGGTCGACTCGTACGTTAATCAACGACTTTACAGGATGTGTGCGCGACGGCGAGATGATGCTTGTTCTTGGCCGCCCCGGTTCCGGATGTAGCACATTTCTTAAAGCCGTCAGCAACGATGTCGATTCATTTGCGGCCGTCGAAGGAGAAATATCATACGGCGGTATTCCATCTAAGAAGCAGAAGCAGATGTATCGAGGTGAAGTGAACTACAACCCTGAGGACGACATTCACTTCTCTTCCCTTAATGTCTGGCAGACTTTCACGTTTGCGCTCATGAATAAGACGAAGAAGGGTGCTAAAGAGGAAATACCAATTATCGCTAACGCCTTGTTAAAAATATTCGGTATCAGTCATACTAAGGTAAGTAATAACAATAGCCCCAAACATGTCTCGGTAAGTCAGTTACTGACAAAATTAGTATACGCTCGTTGGCGATGACTACACTCGAGGAGTGTCCGGCGGCGAGCGTAAGCGAGTGTCCATTGCTGAGACGCTAGCATCAAAATCCACCGTGATGGCATGGGATAACTCAACTCGTGGTTTAGATGCCTCGACAGCTCTCGACTACGCCAAGTCACTAAGGATTATGACCGATATTAGCAATCGGACAACGCTCGTGACACTATACCAAGCCGGTGAAGGTATTTACGAACTCATGGACAAGGTTCTAGTCATTGACCAAGGCCGGCAAGTATTCTCAGGGCCCGCCAAGGATGCAAAACAATATTTTATAGACCTTGGATTTGAATGTCCCGAAAGACAAACCACGGCAGATTTCTTAACCGCAGTTACCGATCCAAATGAGAGGCGTTTCAGACCTGGGTTCGAGGACCGAGCGCCTAAAACGGCCGAGGAGCTGGAGACGGCCTTCCGCAGCTCGTCGAACTACCAAAAGCTGTTGGAAGATGTCCAAGACTACGAGGAGCATCTTCAGCGCACGGATTTTGCAGACGCGAGGAAATTTGAAGGCGCTGTGCAGGAGGCCAAGTCGAGGCATGTAAGCAAGAAGTCACCCTACACGGTGTCGTTCACTCGCCAGGTATGGGCGTGTACCAAACGAGAATTCTGGCTCTTAATCGGGGATAAGTTGACTCTCGGAACGAGATTCTTCATTACGATCTCTAGCGGTTTTATAATCGGCTCCATCTACTACAAGGAACCCTTCTCAACTGCGGGGACTTTCACCCGCGGTGGCGCCTTGTTTTTCTCTGTGGTCTTCCTTGGCTGGCTTCAATTAGCAGAGCTCGGGAAGGCCGTCGGTGGCCGTGCGATCGTCGCTCGCCATCGAGATTACGCCTTCTACCGCCCTTCGGCCGTGTCACTTGCTCGTCTTATTCTGGACTTCCCAGTCATTTTTGCTCAGGTGTGTATATTTGGGGTAACCATGTATTTCATGACGAACTTGGATGTCGATGTAAGCAAGTTCTGGATATACTTGCTATTTGTTTATACCACGACGATAATGATTACGGCCCTCTACCGGATGTTTGCTAGTTTGTCGCCGGAAATCGATACCGCTTTACGCTTCTCTACCCTTGCTCTCAACTTGCTTGTTATCTTCACGGGGTATGCCATACCCAAGACACAACTTTTAGACAAGTATATCTGGTTCGGATGGCTATATTGGATCAATCCTTTATCTTACAGCTTCGAGGCTGTCTTAACAAATGAGCTCTCAGATCAACTGATGGATTGCGCCCCTGAACAGCTCGTCCCTCGAGGCCCTAACATCCTACCGGAGTATCAAGGATGCGCTCTTACTGGCTCTAAACCAAATTCTCGAGTAGTTGCGGGCAGTGACTACTTACAAACTGCTCTTGGATATAGTCGTTCGAACCTGTGGCGCAACTTTGGTGTTGTGATTGCTTTCGCGATTCTCTATCTCCTCATCACAGTTTTCGCGACGGAGATGTTCGATTTCTCATCTGATGGCGGCGGCGCTCTAATCTTCAAGAAGAGTCGAAGAGCGAAAAAGCAAGCCCAGAAGGCTGCTACACCATCTGACATTGAGAACGAAGGTGCCGATAGCAGTGGGTCTTCCGCCACTAGGATTGAGGACTCCCAAGCTACTAGCGAGGAACAGAGCGAGGCCTTGGGGCAACTAACAAAGAGTGAATCAATATTCACCTGGCGAGATGTGGGGTACACCGTACCCTACCTCGGCGGCGAGCGTAAGCTTCTAAATAAAGTCAACGGCTATGCGAAGCCTGGTATCATGGTCGCACTCATGGGTGCTTCCGGCGCTGGCAAGTCGACCTTGCTAAATACTCTGGCGCAGCGACAGCGAACTGGTGTGGTAACAGGTGAGATGTTCGTTGACGGAAAGCCGCTGGGGTCCGAGTTCCAACGAAATACGGGATTCTGCCTCCAAGGGGATCTTCACGACGAAACTCAAACCATTCGAGAAGCCATCGAGTTCTCTGCTCTGTTACGACAAGAAGCGTCTGTTCCCCGAGCCGAGAAACTCGCATATGTAGATAAGATTATCGACTTGCTCGAACTCAATGATCTTCAGGATGCTATCATCAGCTCGCTCGGCGTTGAATTACGCAAACGACTTACCATTGGTGTGGAGCTCGCTGCCAAGCCGTCCCTACTTCTGTTCTTAGACGAGCCAACATCTGGTCTTGATTCCCAATCGGCCTACTCGATCGTCACTTTCCTTAAGAAGCTCTGCGCCGCTGGCCAAGCTATTGTCTGTACTATCCACCAACCGAGCTCAGTCTTGATCCAACAATTCGACATGGTACTTGCTCTTAACCCTGGAGGAAACACCTTCTACTTCGGCCCTATCGGAGAGAATGGCAGGGATGTCATCGACTACTTTGCTCAGCGTGGGGCTACATGCCCCCCTGAGAAAAACGTTGCCGAGTTCATTCTCGAAACTGCTGCGCGACCTCATAAGCGACCCGATGGTACCAAGGTTGATTGGAACGAGGAATGGAGGAATAGCGAGCAGGCGCAAAAGGTTATCGAAGAGATTGATGGCCTCAAGAGAATCCGCAGCGCGGTGCCACACGACAATGAAGTCTCAAACGAACGACAAAAGGAGTTCGCCGCATCAACTTGGGTACAGACAGCCGAGTTGACGAAGCGTATGTTCAGGCAATATTGGCGCAAGTCGTCATACCTATACGGAAGGCTATTCGTCGCGGTACTTATCGGTATCTTCAACGGATTCACCTTCTGGAAACTTGGGAACAGTGTCCAAGACATGCAGAACCGCATGTTCACCGTATTCTTGATCATCATCATTCCAGCCACCATCGTCAACGCTGTCGTACCTAGGTTCGACCAAAATCTAGGCCTATGGCAAGCCCGCGAGTACCCTTCTCGGATTTATGGCTGGGTGGCCTTCAGTACTGCTAACATCGTTGCTGAAATCCCCGCGGCCATAGTTTCTGGCATTATATATTGGGCTCTATGGTGTTGGCCTAGCGGTATCGCTGGTAATAGCTTATCTGCTGGCTACTCGTTCATAATGACGATACTTATGTTCCTGTTCATGACCAGCTGGGGCCAGTGGATCTGCGCGTTTGCACCTAGCCTGAGAGTCATTGACAACGTAAGTTCTAGGATTTGACACCTTGATAGACTCGCCGATACTAACTACCAGGTGTAGGTATTGCCATTCTTCTTCGTTATGTTCAGTTTATTCAACGGTGTGGTACGATCTTATTCAACACTCCCTGTGTTTTGGAGGTATTGGATGTACTGGGCCAACCCCTCTACATACTGGATCGGCGGCGTGCTGGCCGCGTCGATCGATGGGGTTCCTGTTCGCTGCGACCCGTCAGAGACTGCTCAGTTTGACGTGCCTCCGAATCAAACTTGCCAGTCCTACGCTGGTGAGTTCACACAGAGTTACGGAGGCTACCTGCTCAACCCCGAGGCCACAACTGGGTGCCAGTATTGCCCGTACAGCGTTGGCAATGAATACCTTGCCACACTAAATATCAATGCTAGCGAAATATGGCGAAGTAAGTTGAAATACATATCTTAGATAAATCCCTATAAAATATGCATACCTACCTACCTATGTACGGAGGTGTATGCTAACGTTAAATGTTAGACTTCGGCATCTTCCTGGCTTTCTGCATTTCTAATTGGGCTCTTGTATACTTCTTCATCTACACGGTGCGAATTCGCAATTGGAGCTTCGGACTTGGTTATATCTTCGGTGCTCTGGGTAAGGCTGTCGATGTGCTGAAACAGCAATTCAAGAGTCTCAATCGAAAGAGCGACTAAGGGCCGCTACCGCATCGGTCCAATCGCACACCCTTTTGTTTAAGACCACTAAAGGGGATACTCAACACTTCTGGTTGCATGATGTTTTCATGGGTACGTGCTAAAAGTGGGACCAAAATAGGAGTAATAGGGGCAATAGGTCTCTGGGTTAGACGTGGAGGTAATGATGATTCGATAGTGAAACAATGCGCTAGTCGAACTATTCTACTCGTATTTGATATTTGTTGATATTATATGGGTTCCTTCACCGTTTGGAGACATATAGAAAGGGACTTATAGTGGGTTGACGTGAAGACGAGGAATAGACTAGACTTCACCCCAACATAGAGCTCATTACGTAGAATAAAGAATGACGATCACAAAATTAGATGGTAAACGATAACGAGCTTATTATAAGGATAAATTCAGTTGAGCCAGATACTATTTGCCTTAGGTAGTTCGTATTCATAATTTTAGTTCTCTTCCGGACGTATATAACCAAACTTCTCAATCACACTCTTCGCAGGATTAATACCATCCTTTTTACACTGATCTATCTTATTCACAGCCTGCCTAGCGAACTCTCGAACCTCAGTGCTAGATTCATTACTCTCTGCGAAAACTTTAAATTTAACGCTCCATACATACCACAAAGCTCGACTATATGTCAAACTCCCGACCTCGACGAGTATGCGCTTCTCACATAGCTCGAACAGTACATCTCCAGCATAGAGAATCCACTGGGCCGCTGCAGCTGCGTAAGGTTCATAGCGAGGCAAGTCTCGTACGATATGATCTTGATGGCTTGTTGCGAAGGGCGAAGGTCGCCGTAGTGCGCTCAGAGTATTCGTGTCCGCTACACCGGACGCTAATAGGCGTGCCAAAAAAGCAGAGAAGTTGATATAGGCAGTAGCAGCATTTGGGTCACTCTCTACCTGGCGCGGCGCACCGTTAAAGTTGCCTAGGTTAAATATATATATGAGTTGAAGGATCTAGATTAGAAAGCTTTGAGGAAATACCTTGGTCAAGATCCCAAAGCCACTGGGTAAGGCCCTCGTACCGAGTCTCTTTCGTGATATTCCAGAGTAGGGTCTCCCTCATCTCTCCAGCAACGAACTCGGGGACAGGACTCTTAGGTAGTTGCTGGAGTTCTTGGAGCAGATCTACAAGTCTGTCTTGACCTTTATGGTCAGCAGGCACTCTCATGGCTGCTCTTCCTAGGCAGTCCCAAAGGTATTCCATCCATCCACCGGGTTTAGGGGTACGGACAGTACTGGACTCTATCTGTTCTGCTGTCAGATTTGATACCGAATTGTAAGAAGTGTAAGCATCACGGCAGTCGTCAATAATCACCCCATGGATTATCTTCGCCGCAGACCCGGGGGATTCTGTGTCGTTCACAAGGTCCTGTAGGGTAGCAACGATTCTCTTTTTTGCATCCGAGCCATCCTCGCATGAGAGATCGAGGGAGATGAAAGACGACATGGCACCTGTACAGTGACAACCTAATATCAAGAAAATAACTTAAATTTCATGCATAAAGCACTTCTTATCTCATAACTCTACAAAAACTACCTGAAGTTGACACAAGGTCGCCGGTGCCTAGAAGCCAAGAATGGAGATCGTAGCGGTTAGCAGCGGGGTTAATGCGGCTGTTGCTTACGTACGGTATTTATACGCTTGAATTCGTGCTATTCAGCATTAGATCCTCAATAGGTTTATAAATCTAGACATGGTCTAGAAGATCTTATTCACATAAATACCCAAGGTAAATAATAAGTAATAATATATTTTTAATTAATACAAACAACAAGTCTAAGATCAATGCGATTTCCATTATGACCTTTTCCATGTTACAATATTTGGTGAGAAGGCACCTGGTAAACGTAGGAGTTATAAATGTCAACAACATACAAAAAGTATATGTTGGTTGAGGAAGAGAGATATTAGTTGTTGTTGTTGTTGTTGTTGTCTAAAGTTGAGTGGGCTAGTTTTGTTAACCTATCTCATAAGTCATAAATGCCATTACTTAATATATGCGACAGTACCTCGGTAGGCTTGCGTATTAAGACTAAAAGGTTCTAGGTACCACTTAAATACTCGCCTACTACATATTGCGTATAAATGAGATAGATAGTAAATATCCAAGCTTATGTATATTATATGAGACCTATTAACGATACTTGGCCAAAGCTACAATAAACCGGGAAATCGGCCAAGTTTATCACATTAGCGGAAGCCAGCCGGTGTTCCGGGATCTCGGTATTGCATCATGTTACAGATTTAGCTACACTACATCATCCGCCTTGGTGGAAACCATCTACATCTACATCTACATCTACATCTACATCTACATCTCGCATTAGAATTTCAGTTAAGGTTTTTGGGTAATGGTTGGTGGGTACATGTACCCATCTTGCATAGCCATTAGGGGAGCTTGTGAAAGCTTATGATGTCCGTTAACACAAGCTATCTTGGAGAGCTTGTTTTTGATTGGCCTATTAATCTACCGACTCGGAGTCCGGAAAACCTTCCTACCCAAAAGAGAACCCAAGGCTTAGGTCCAAGGCTTAGGTCCAAAGCTTAATAACTTATTAATCTTTGACCAAGGCATGAAAATCGACGGCGCTTTGCTGGTCCGACCCGATTCGTAGGTACCTAAAGTTATGCTTTTCGCGAGATAGCCGGCATAAACTTTCAAAGGGAACACGTTCCTGGCGCTGGTCCTGGTGTTGGCGCCGACATTCCCCAAGCTTATCATTCTTTTTACTTTTTACCCCAAAAACATACCCAGTCTGCATTAATATGCAGTCATGACTCGTCGGCAACGCTCGTCGGCAACATCAACAGTAACAACTCAGATACGTCGGATAACCAGCTTCCAAGCTCTTTTGTGGGGGTCAGATAATGTCACCATCAATGTCACCATCCTATCCCGCCTACTGGATGCTGCGCGGACCGCTGGCGGGTTCGAGCTTTCACCGCGGACCTTTCTGAATTCCCTCATTTGCTCGACTAGCCGACGACTAGGCTAATACGACTGCTTCCCCGCGAACTATGGCACACCAGATAGGAATCTTTTTCGTCGATGTGCGCCAACGTAGGGCATGATTGAGTGCGTGGCTAGGGTTAGGCAACCTTTCGTATTGGGTAGAATAGCAAGTACACAACAGCGTTTTACGAACGGGGCCGAATTATGTTGTGAGCTATATATGCTAGGCTCGCATTCGACGCCGCGAACCCACGTCCGTCAAGGGATGACGGAATCCACACCGCGCATACCTGTATACATGTGCTAAAAGTGTTAGCCACCAATTTGATCTGCGGTTCGACCTGCTGGCTTGTACCTCAAAATTCGGGACGAGGAGGTTGTACTGCGTGATGATGTCGACGCGCATCCTGCATGATGATAAAAAAGGACCCTGATCGTCGCATTTTGGCTGAATTGGATAATTCAGGATCATGTTCGGACCAACCATAGCTTGCCAACTTCTATGACATATGCTTAGGGCACCTGTTCCTATGCGCGCATGTGCTCACAGGGAATGTTCAACGATGGGAGGGTTGCAGTGTCCCCTCAGACGGAGAGCTGCCGAACCTTTTATTTGAACGAGCAGGATTTAGGGATCTGCTGGAGTCGTGGCTTGGCATGTATGGTTGAAGACGGCTATCATGGTGTCGCAGTGCAGTTATGCAGATAGCTAAGTTACTTCACATGTCGAGCTCATGTAGTTGGAATAAGCACGGCATGAGGATTACTCGTCGACCTCTTAAGCTCTGACCCGCGGCTGTTACTAGCATAGTAGGATGAAGTTGAGCTGAGATAGAGCTCCCTGACCTATAGGAGATCAAGGAGAGAAGCAGGGTCCAATAACGGTCATGGCTATTGCAGCTAAGCTCTCTGATAGACCCGACTGTACGACGCTATAGTAAGTTAATATATGACTGGTCTCTTGGTAGCATCTTGCATCAAGGTGTTTGGTAAGACATAGCTATCACGATGCCAATCTACCTCATAGCTACCCTACCCATTACAACCACATGGCAAAAGAGATTATCTTGTGTGCCTAAGTGATAGGCATGGCATGTGAGATATAATATTGCAATTTTAGGGATATGGAGTTAATTCAAGCGTATAAGCTAGATGCCTCGGTTAGTATCCAAGTGAAAAGGGGCGCGCTACCGATGGTATCATAGACTTCCCTATGCCAAAGCTAGAAACAACCGTCGAGTATTCGTTGCGCACCGTCCTTCCTATAGTACGACACTAGTCTCCTGCCAGCTCCCTTCTAATCTGGAGTGCGGCATCTAGTGCCCGCTTCCTAGGCCGGTTGTATCATGTATCATATATCATACGCGTAAATGAATGCGTGTACGTACGCGGCAGTATTATGGACTGCGACGGCTTGGGCGGAATTATTAAACACGCATATACTTATACACGTATACACGTAAGCTGTATGTACATTACGCATATGGTCAGGTCAGGTCGAGGTCTTGTAGTTAAGTTGATAATGTAGATCGAGAGAGAGCCTCACTTATTCGATTCGGTATAGTGGCAGTTAGGAGATTAGAAAACCGGTTGGCACCAAGTAGTCCCACTTGTACTTATCCTATCCTGCAATTTAGAATGCATCTTTACTAGCTTGGAAAACCCCAGTTAATTTTCAAATCCTTTATATTGGTCAAGTACCTATGTTTAATCAAGTCACAGATAAAACTGTACAGGGAAGTAAATCGTGAGAAGACAATATATCAATCATTTGAATTATATCAGAATATAGTAATAAAAATGCCACCTAGTGTAGGTCCCCCTTATGGTTTTCCATTCCAAATACCCCCCCAAAGCCATTATGCCCTTCGTGTATTCACCCGCCCCGCGTGTCGATACCCTAGATGCCTCCCAATTCATATGCCCGAGGTCTATTGGTACCCACACCTCATGCCCAACCCTAGTTCCCCAATTGGACGCCGTGAAAAAAGCAAGAAGCAAAGTACATGAAAATGAACCCAAACCAATGCAACCCGACCGACATGTTTACCACCAAACCCGCCAAGATAAAACTGGGGGAAAGGCGGAGGGGGTATCGAACATCCACTCATTCAATTTATGCGAAACGGAATAAAATATCACGGTAACCAGGATAGCCCATCCGAAAGCGCTCGATAGAGCGACATGGGGACGGGATACGAAAAAGCAGCCAGCCCAATCAACACGAGCTTTTGTGGTTTTTTTTTTTTTTTTTCGTTTTTTTGCTTTTTTGAGGGGGGAAAGGAAGCGAAGCGAATTAGTTCGCGGGGCAGGAATGCTGTCGACAGCAACGTGCCAGTAGAAGAGGGGATCGACTATACATGGACCTGCAAGGGCCGAGTTAGGGTATGTAATTCCGCAGTCGCCGACTCGAGGAATGTCCTCCCCCCTCCCCATGCTGCACGCGCACGTAAACAGGAGAGGTCAAACGGTCGGACGCAAGCAGACCGCCAGCTGCACGTGCGTCTTCCGAAGCGAACCTCCCCCTACAAAGGCACATACATACATGGGAAGATGGGGGAAATTGAAATAGATTGATTCATTGAATGATATATTGCACGCGCGCGAGCAAAAGACCACATGTGTGTGGTTGCATAGCGTTCGCCGCAGCGCCGGAGCCATTGGTGGGAGTTAGAAGCAAGAAAACGTCACAGGAACGCAGACGGACCGGGGTTCGGTAGTATTTGCCGGGGCTAGAGCCGGGTTGCGGACCGGTGATTGGCTAGACGATGAGATAGGAGCCCACCGTAGAGACCATTGAAGACTTGGGATTGGCCCGGCTTATTTGGGTCGAGATGCGTATGACGTGTGAAGGCCCCATCGAGAAGGACTCGAAACAAGCCGGGGTTAAGAGGGGCACATGCTAGTGCCTCCATTCCAAGTCCTCCGCTCTCGTGTTGGCTTTGCTTGGGCAAAGGGAAAAACGAAGTGATGATGATTGCGTGGTGTTGTGGCAAGGTAAGCCTCTTCGTCGCCCGACAAATAGAGCCCAAGGCTTCAAGCACATCGAGCTCGTCTATACCTGATTGTTGGTTGGCTAACAAGACGATGCTGTGCCTGTGCTTGTGTTTGTGCATGTGCATGTGTTTGTGTTTGTGTTTGTGTTTGTGTTTACATCTGTGCCTGGCAACCAAAAAAACTCGGATTCAGCGGCTGGTCGCATCCTGGGCGTATGCGCCTCGATGCCGCGTATCCCGTAGATAAAATATCATGGTGGGAACATGCAATTCTCCAAATTGCATGGAATCTAAATCTGTTCGTAATATGGATATGGGAGAGGGGAGAGGGGAAAGACCCGATCCGAAACCCATTACTCTTCAGATTTCAGATCTGCTGGGTGGCGGGAGATATGCGAGATAGCCGGGAGAGAGGTCCGCTAAGATCCCGTGTTGCCATGCAAGATACAATACATCAGAGCGAGCGAATTCGCTATGTTTCGTAGTTCCCTGTCAGTCGTATGTATTGGGATAAGGTCGACCTGCTGCGACCCAAAGCTTGGGGTCGGCGGTGGCGAAAATGAATAATTTGGGAATTTTATAAGAAAAATACCCCCACTTGGCTTAGAGTAGGTAGAGTAGGTAGAGTAGGTAGAATAAAGGGAGGAAAATATAAAATCCCTGCGAAGCTGTCTGGCTGTGCGTTGGTAGGTAGATAGATATGCACCTTTCGCTGAATGTAGACATATCTTGGAGAATTATATCCATGCAGATGCAGCGGAGCGTCGTAAGCGTGTGTCTGGCTGATTTCTCCTTTTTGCGCAGAGCGCATGACCGTAGCAAAGCGTTGCGGGATGCCATTTGTCGGCTTCCTTCTCATGGAGGTCTGAAAAATGCGATTTGTTCAAAAATCCATATTCTTTCTGGCGAAAACCCATGGTGAATGTTGTTTGGCTCAGGTTAGAATGTCGTTGAGTTGTTGTAGTCTTGTAGGAAAATCTGTCGTCGAAAAATAGTCGACCTCTCTCTCTCTCTCTCCCTCTCTCGCTCTCATTCTCGCTCACGCTCACGCTCACGCTCATCATACCCATTGGCTACGTGTTCATTTGTATCCAACTGCTGTCGCACACTTTTGGCAATAGTAGAGGTTGAATCCAACTCGAATCATTCCTGTCGATGCAGGGTCGTCGGTCGATGTAGCCTCGACATGGCGATGGCAGCGTAGGCAGCGCATCACCTCGACCGACGCAACGGGTTGGACGTCCATACTGATTCGGATAGAGAGGTCGGTGTCGGACGACGATGGTGAGCTGCTATCTGAGTCTATGGACGAAGAGCTAGCGTAATGTGGTTTCTGAGGACGAGTTGACATGTTGAAGAGTGGCAAAGCGGCGTAGACTAGCGTATATGTATCTGTGTGCAGGGAGGGGGAATGAGGATGTTGGCAGCTTATATGGAAGCTTTTCAAAAAGTCGGGAATGCAATGTGAGGCGTGGAGCTTTCTGGGGGGGTCTTGTTTCGGAATGTTTGGCGTAGGCTCAAGCCGAGAGATCCAGTTCTTATTATTCCACAGTTGGTTGTCAAGAGGTAGGGGGGGTAGGAAAACAAGAGCTCCGCAAGGGTGGTCCTCTTCTTTTTGTATGTAGTAGGGTTATGTAGATTACATATGTAGAGGCCTAACCAAGTCCCGGAAAAGACAGGCTCTAGTCTTGGTTGCTATATATGTAGCTAGGTTGTAAGAGGTAGTACACAGGGACAAGTATCATGTACCTATGTATGTATGTATGTATGTATGTATGTATGTATGTATAACCGTATAAGAACGCAGTAATATGGCGCAAGTATCCAAGTGGGGAACTGACGGGGAGCAGGCCAGCAGGTGTCCAGTTTGTGCCTGGTCTATTCGTGACCAGGTTGTAACCTATGGACAAGCAGGGCAAGGTAGGGAGGTAGGGGTATAATAGTGCCAGAAGAAAAAAAGAAAAAAAGATGGAAGGACCTCAATAGCGTGCTGCCTGAAATCCCGATAACCTCGGTGTTTCGCGTTTCCTTCTATCTAGCGGATC
This sequence comes from Daldinia decipiens, assembly GCF_022478715.1. Classification (NCBI taxonomy): domain Eukaryota; kingdom Fungi; phylum Ascomycota; class Sordariomycetes; order Xylariales; family Hypoxylaceae; genus Daldinia; species Daldinia decipiens. The sequence goes on along the minus strand of NW_026054554.1, from coordinate 234,795 downwards.
CGTCGGGCTCGAACGAGAGCTTCAGTCGTACGTTGAATACTTCCGACTATGGCTTTTTTTCTTCTATGACACGATGTACTTTGAAACCATATATGTATACATATATGTAGAGGGCGTAACGATGAACCTTCGGTCTGGCGCTTTGTTATATGTATGTATGTGCTTAGGTACACTTATGCGATATTTCCAGATTAATCCCGGGGGTGGTTGATTCAGGGCGATAGAGTGGACAGCTATACCATGGATCTGCTTGCGACAAGATAAGAGATTAATAAACTGTGGATGTATTTAAGTCGAAAACAGAGCCTCGGGAATTAACAAAGCTCAATTCGATATTTTATTGACCGTCTAGTTTTACGTTATGCTGTGTCCTGTAACTAGAGTTATATCATATAGTTAATGAATTGTGGCTTAACAGTATCGAGATCCATAAATGCGCTTTATTAATCCATCGAATATGTAAATTGTACGCAATGTCGTAGGACTCTACTATTACTTTATTGCCCTGAGCTACGTAAGTAGTTGGCGTAGCATGTTTACTCCAAGATGGAGGGAAGATGCTGTCATCTATTGCGTGTGCACCAGTGTTATGAATCGGATGAAAATCCGGCGTTACGCACTGTTCGAATTACTCTACCTAGTAATAAATAGGGATGACCTCCGAGCCTCCTGTATTAATCTCTAAAACGTTCCGAGACTTGTTATATGTATTTATTCTCCATTATAATATAGTCCTGTACCACACAGGCTATTGATGAAATATGGTTAATGCTGTTCTGATATTGACCATACTCTAAAGCAGCAGCAAGCGATGACCACGAAGAACCACGATGGCTGAGACTTACTGATACTTGGCCTGCATTATTCCTTGGCATATTATTCGTTGGATAGACCTCTTACACGTGCTACTATTGGGGGTTTAATTTCTACTGCTTTTATCACTTGCAGATGCAAACCTTTGGTGAATTGTCACGATCCGATCTATGAAGGATGTCATTACCTTAGAAACAAATAGCTGGCTCGATATAACTATGTAAGCTATTCAGCGGTTTAAAAGTGCGCAGGCTTGGTATTCTCTACAAGGCTCTCTCAGTCGAGACTCCATAGAAAGAAGAAAATCCGATTGAGTAACGATTGAGATAATGGCGCTTTTTACACCAATCTTTTCCACTCCAAAAGATCGTGAGCTGGCCGAGCCCTTGCCTTGAGCCCCGATGAATCTGCTAAGTCTCGATCCAGACCCTTCTCCCGCTAGACCTGGTGACGATCACTAACGGTAGGGATCCTCCAGATCCCACACTACAGTCAACCCGCTAGAAGCCCCAACTTTCCAGGGAAAAAAACGTATTTGCCACTCGCACAAGAATAACATCATAATTATAGCACGGCGCGTTTGTTTCAAAATGGTTCACAAATAAAGTTGGAACTACATAGGTAAACTCGATAGAAAAGATCCGATACCAAGCCTAATGCCCTTGTCCCGGATTGTATGCCTCCTCGCGCAGTCGCGACCCGACTCTCTGTCGACTCCAGTTTTACCCTCACGACGGTTCTATGTATGTATGAATGGATCTAACTATCTGATCTTGCAGATCCACTTTCAGGGTGGACTTGTGGGGGGCTACGAAACTTGGAGAACAATCATGAAGTCTCGCGACGGTGTACCTTAAGGTTAGGGGCCGACGATGGACTTTCGATACAGCAATTGACCTTGCGTAGTCAATCTAGCTGAATCTTCGATAGCTTTACGTACAACCGTGTAACCGGTCAGATGTTAACATCCAAGAGTGGTTGAGTAAAAACGCCGACAGGACGCCTACATGCAAGCCAGAAAACCACAACCGCAAGCCTCTATGTGAAAAGCAGGTCACATCGCTGACCTTGACCACTAAGATAATTTCCGTATATGCGTTGAATCTTTCAGTATCTGGATGCATCACTCGGTATTCTCTTTGACGAGCTGAGAAGTTGACCGGCAAAGACGGATTCGTGGCCGGCTATTCTTGAATCTTCTATGAAGCGTCTCAGTCCCACTCTAGACTTGAGATAACTGTATGTAGATAATAGAGCCTCACGTAATAATACATACAAGTCGCTAGGATGCTGAATGTTATTTGGTGGAGATGTTGCTTGAAGCAGTTAAATAAGTATTCTGCTGCTTCATTTATATGGCAAAATACAAGACCCTTAGAAGATTCTGGCTTGATCTTTACTTAAACAGGCAATTTTAGATAATTTTTATCATTCCGAAAATACGAGGCATGTATTTTTCCATAATATTTTGAATGTCCTGATACTTCGCTCTTTTAAGTAACATTTCCACTAAATAACATTCAACATCCTAGCGACTTGTACTACGTAACTTTTCGTCATCTAGATTCTTTGGCCCCATCCAGATGATTCTATCAAGAGAATCTTTGATACCAACAACATACGACCGATTATGTTACCCGGGCTTAGAATCTCGACCCAGACAGAACAAACGATCGACAAAGAGGATCGAAGATTCCCGTTGCCGAGCCCTGCCCCAGTAATGTGGCACATAGATGGGAACGGTGGGGTCCTAGGGCGTTCCAGATCCAGTCTTCATTCATTGTCATTTTCTGTATACGGAATTATACATATGTCGAGGTACATAATAGAGGTAGGTATGTAATACAATTAGGTTTACATTTTACGTACAGCATACTACTCAGGAGAAAGCAAATTGAAGATATTATCACACCGGCTAGATTAAGATTGGAAATGGGTAGCATCGCAATGTCGTAGAAATAGGTAACCCGCTTCGAATTGGAATTTTCTACGTTATTCCGTACCATTGAGACTACGCAAAATTCTCCGGGGCAATACTATGTACTACTACTGTATGCTGTGTGAGGCTAGTCGCGAGCTCGTGCTCCTCATTCTAAGCTTATGCTTTAATTCGGCCAGGACTATCTTTGCGAACTATTGGCAAGTTAGTTATGGCATATGCCCCTTTACTAGGGATATAATGTGATAGATCACAAATGTTCATTAGACAACAAGTTTCAGCTAACCACTGATCGAGATCGAAAAGTCGATCCGTGTCGAGTGTTTTCCCCATTGCTTCGAAATCGGATTCTTTTGCATAAATCATGCCCTCTCCCCCGCTCTTCTTCATTGTCCACATTGTCCACGCGCGATTCTTGTGCACGGGATCGATTTTAGGGTATTTTCTTCTCGAAGTAAAAAAAATATGGTCCTACATACTACCTACCTACCTACCCAACCTAGGTAGCTTACACAAAGTGTATGGACTTGTACTATGAATCATTACATACAATCTTTCTCATCCCCTGTCGATCTTTGTGTAAATTCGCGACTCGAGCACAAGGAAACAGGGACAAGCTTAGCTCCCCCCTCTCCCCTCCCCCCCAATCTCTCGCGCATAATTTCCCTAAATGCTAGTACCCGTTTCTGTACTTTTCCGCAAAAAATATAGGATTCACTCAGCTCCCCGAGACAAACCCAAAATTGCCTTCCCAAGGTTATTGCTGGATCAGCCTCGCCGAAGATAGAACCCAATCCAGTCCACCACACAAAGGTTTAAGGACCCTCGCGACTTCGGAGATAATTTTCGTGGAGCCCACAGCCTTTGTTGGCTTCACCGCAAGGTCAGACTTGGCCGCTAAGCCTTGGTGCCGAGTCTTCCGTTTCTATCATGGGATGCCGTCCGGGTTGGTATTTTCCGAATAAGGGGTTTCTCATTGCCCGTCTCTGAGTTGACTGCGTGCCCGTTAAGACCGTGCGCAGACAACTGAGTCATTTTATTTAATATATTATTTTACTAGGCTACCTACGTATGGTATGCGCGTGATATGATTTCTGTACACGTACAGCGTACGTAGACGCTTAGACCGCTGTTTATTTAGTAAGCGTATAATTCATGTATGTGGCATAGGGAAGGATGCCTTAATCCTGACCGGTCTGTAATCCTCGAGTAAGCCACTTTAGGTATTTAACGTTTTCTACGTACATACATATTGCGGATGGGCTATGCCGAGGGATCGTTCCACCACCCTCGGGGTTCGGCTCAGTCGGGTGTAGAATATAGGAGGGTAAGCTCCGTAACGCCGTGTCTTTCCTCCCGGACACACACGGGTGTCTACAGTCCCCTTTCTATATCCACCACCCGGCTTAGAGGAATGTTCGTGTATTGATGACTGCAGGGAGGAGATGCAACCGAGAACATGCATGCAGCAGTCATCCTGATTTTATACTTACCTAGGTACCTACCTACATATTTTGTTAAATCGCTCTTCGACCTGCATTTAATCACGATATTACTCTAGGTAGTATAGCATGTTATATCACCTCGTAGTCCACCATACCAACGCCTGCGTGAGCCGACAGGACTCAACCCTTGACCAGCTTATCGGAAGGCGTACCTGGCGATCCTTTGCATTAGGTACCTTAGTTGATACATCCTGTTTTCCGGTAATATAGTTCGGTGTTCTAGAGCCTCGTCTATCTACAACCGGGGAATATGTACCCAATGTCGACCCTGGATCCTAGACAGAATTAAGGGTCTGTCACTTCATAGCTGCCACAATATGCACGCCATATATGCTTTTTTGAGCGGTATACTCGACTGTGTATCTAATATCAACAAGCCTCGAGGTTTGATTGTTGTACAAGCTGAATTGGCGTTTATTAGCTGTAGTGTGACCTGTTGATGTCCGATGTCTTAAATCTCGTCAGGAAATAGTCATTGCATAGACTATTATCTTCATTCATTGATATGCATATGTATATCAGCCCGTGGCTTTCTGCCATGTAATGGACGCAGTGAAACATTATCGAATTGTGCCCTACTATCGAAAAACACCACAACGCCCCATCCGAGTTTCTTGCGCACCCAACGTGGCCCTGAGGGAAATTCGTGAATAATGCATACGTTCCATCCCAATCAAATCATATAACGCTAGTGCCATGAAGGAATATACACATCAACTAGAATCCCTCCATTTTGACATCGTCCCCATTATTGGACTTTTCCAGATTCTTTAACAAGTAACTCCTCTCGAAATACTTGTTTGGATGGACGATCGTCTCGAGCTGGGCAACGGTCATAATGCCCTCATCTTTAGCCTTCTTGAGTTCATTCTTATGCACGTATTCGAACACACTACACCAATTAATTAATCTGGGTCCAATGCTTCACAATGCCACAGAATTGGGCAGACTTACCGATTACAAGCCATGTGGAATTTCTGATTTTCTTTATCTTCCTTGACTCCTTGTAAGACAGACCGGTCAGAGACACCTACTTGTTGGAGTAGGGAAGTTAGATTCTCTAGGTTGAAATGCCGATATGGGCACCCGTGGGCTTCTCCAGGGCCAGGTGGGTGTTCCGTTAAAATCTTCTGGCACGAGAACGGCGAGTAGCCACCCGCGCGCCTATTTGAATCCCCACCGACGTCGCCATATGTGTGTCTTACGTTGTATCTGTACTCCTTATTGAAAGTATCGTCTGTGATCTTGTGGAAGGAAGTGCGCCAGAAGATTAGACATTCTTCTAAGTTCAAGCCGATACCCTTTAAGAAAAGCGTGTATTGTAGACGGCCAAAATGTTTCAAATGCGCATCCCGGCGCAGCGATCGGTGAAGGTGCTGCATACATAGAGGGAAATGAGAGGATAGATTATCGACATTCCGCGCCGTGATTTCGGCGCCGGGGACGGCAGAACTGGTGCTGGTATAGGCCGCATCAGGGGTGACGAAATTCTTGGAGAGGTGATCGAGGATCGGTGTAAGTCGATCGTCTTCGTCAAGACGTGGCAGTGCACGCGCCGTAAGCTGTAACAACTTAGGTTAACCTACCTAGGCACACATCTCGTCTGAGAGAAGACTTACCTCTAGCGATCGGTCTAGTCTCTTCGTAAACTCAGCAGTGACCATACTTGGTAGCTCTTTTGAAGGAACATAGGCTTTGCCGGCCTTTAATAATACCCTCCTAGTTTCAACCAAATCGGGTACACGCTCCCAATCAACTTTATACCAAGCTGTCTCTTCGTCCCCCTTTCTAGAGCCAATGGTCGCCGTTAATTCGTCAAAGTACTTGTTCCTCTCGCTTTCGGCTACAGGTTCCCAATCCAAGTTCAAACCCTGTATAAAGGCATTTCGCTCGCGCGCACTGTCCTCGGCCAATCGTAGACGGAAGAGCGTTGTCTCGACGCGACTAAATCTTCGGCGTAGGTCCTCGGTTGATGCGAATGCAAGTCGGAGGATGAAATGGCTGTAATGGTCTTTCTGCCTCTCAGCCGAGAGCTTGGATGAAGAAGATGAGTTAGAATCGAGTGGGAGGTATTTTTCGAGCAACGGCTTCATATGTGCGGCGGTCTCGGCAGGGGATTTATTGCGGAATGAGCATGTTTCCAGTTCGGCGAGGACTATGATGGTGCCGTCGTCAGTTTATCATGTAGATTTACAAAAGTACCTAACAGACTTGATTCATACCCCGAAGCCTGTCGATAGCCCATTGCTCAAATTGCTCCAAGGTGATATCTGCCGTCGGGGGCGTCTCGTAAAAATTCAGACGATGAGGATATTGAGTTTCCTTATAGGTAGGCTCGGCAAATTGTTTCTTGCGGTGGTCGACGACATTTCGTCTTTTGGGGTCTATACGATTAATATCTTGCCTCAACATCGTGACGGGTTACAGATCTTAAACAGCATATAGCGTATGGCGTATGGCGTATAGCATATAGCATATAGCATATAGCATATGTTATGGGGTATCAATGCTAGATCGTGAAGGTTTACATGGAGACTTTTCGTCACATTATGGAATTTTGGGCGACGCGACTTTACTAAGGAAAACGCGTCTTAATGGGTGGAGCGCGACTGTCAATTAAAGAGAGCCAATCATGGAAGTTACATTAAAAGTAACACCCACATAACCCCACTACATGTACCTAATGTACCTATGTACCAAGTAGGTACGAAGTACATAATTACAACTTGCCCCACATCCCCAACCCTCCAAAACCTCCAAAACCTCCAAGACTTCGGCCCCACCTCTTCTTACGCTTTCTTCTCACAATCACATACACGGAATTCAGTACTACTTGATTATCCGTGTATAAGACTCAATCTAGATCTCTCTACCGGACCTTTTATGGATGTCTTAGCTCGCACAATGTTGCCAGATGCCTACCGTATTCTGTTGGACCAGCAACATGATCATCGCCCACTAATCATCGCCCACTATCAAAAAGCAGCGAGCGGCAACGAGCTCGTGAAGGCACATGATACTTTTTGACGGCCCTGTAATTACCGAAGTCGGGTTGATGAGACTTCAGCCAGCGTGCCAGTTGTCAGAAATGGATCGTGGTTCCTAGGAATCCTAGGAATAGAGGTGTACTTCAGATTTCCGAAGCATTCAAGTACCCAATGGAGATATTAGTTATCCGAACCCCGGCTCTTTTTCAGCTGCCTTTGAGCCCCCACCGACCTTCTTTCAGCCCATATGGCTCCTCTAGAGAGGATCTTGCAGGTAACCTTTACCGTCATTGGCTAAACCCTTGTTCGCCTAACCAATCAGCATCGAGGCGAGATGTAATGCGATCCCGCCTTACGGATGTGCTCGTACCGTATGTTGCTGATGCCTTAAGCCTCGCCTTGGTTTCGAACGCATAGTATAAATCAGCGGGAAAACTATGGGTAGTCTTTTGTCGGAGGCCTCTGGATTTGAACATTTTGATTCGGACTTAGTCATTATGAAATATGGATACACCAGACTCGCACCATACTACGACTCAAGATTGGGCTCGATTACAAGATGTTATCACGAAATTGTACCTTGACCAAGATAAGACCCTCGAAGAGGTCAAGTCGTATATGGAGGAGCACCATGAATTTTACTCTACGTATGGACTTACTTGACGGGACTAGACGGTTTAGCTAATATTAGATAGTGTTCCCATGTATAAGAAGAAACTTGCAGCATGGGGTGCATTCAAAAACCTCCGATTTGATGAGGTCCTTCAGATACTCTATCTAAAGAAGCATCGCGATAAAGCGCACAAACCATCTACGTTTTATATTAGGAGCCGAGAGGTAGACCATGGTAGCCTTCAGTTGTATCTGTCTCGAAACCCCTCCGTCTTCGCGAAGCTCGAGGCCGGGGCAGCGCCCAGCCCGGAAGCAATTCGAGACGTGACTTGCCGAACCCCTCCTTTAGGTTCGTCTATGTCAAGTCATAAACGTCTTTCGCCACGGCCAAAATGTCCAACCCCGGTAGGACGGCGTAGCCCACTTTCCTCTTTCCCCGAGGATATGTTTCGGGCGCTTCATATTTACTTGGACAAATCTTTTGAGACGGGCTTCTGGTCTTGGTCAGATACCCATTGTTGGAATACCCATGGCCGATGTGGACCTTCAGGACTCTTAAGTTCACTACTTGATAGGTGCGTAACCGCAGGCCTATCAGTGTCTCGTCAAGCACAGCCAGGTGCAGTTAGGAAAGCTCTCGATACCCCATTTTCAATGCTGTCGAGGGTATTTAGGAATCCTCCGCCAATTCTCATACCCAAAATACTATCAACTGCTACTCATTTAAATCGAATCGGGCGCGAAGAGGTACGCGGTTTACTACTTCAATTTTGTCAGGATCTCAGCATGGAAATCTATGGTCAGAACAGTCCGCTCGCGAGGTTCTGGAGAAGTTTCGTATCAATCCCTTACATCGAACAGCGGGATGCCACGGAGCGTGTCTTAGCACTTTGTGTATCAGAATATGGTACGCGGCTAGGATCGACTCACCCCTTAACTATCGAGACATATCTCAAATATTTCGACGCCGTAGAAAGGGAGAAGGATCCTAGAGTTCAATTGCAAAGTCTCCAATACCACTTGTCTAAGATCCGCGACAATTTTGCTGACTGGTCCTTACTCGGTTTGCTTAAATTGGAGCATGCATTAGCGACTTGCAAATTGAATTTGAATCAAGGATTCCTGGACAAAGCCGAAGAAGCTTTATCTTGCCTAAGTCCTAGTTCCCTGGCGGCTAGGGATGAATCCTTTCGTTGTGTCTGGCTTGGGTATATCAAATGCATCAAAAGGGACTTCCGTCAGGCCGAGAACTTTTATAGGAACTCGGTGTTTGTAGCAAGACTTACTGGCTCTCGCGATTTCATCCTTGAATCTCTATTCCAACTTGAGAGCTTCTTATTACATATAAAGAAACCAGATGAAGCCGAGCGAATTCGCGCAGAGCGATTTCGAATGTTTCGCAGATTGGATTCCCTTGTCTGGGCTGATCATAGTGAGCCACATCCTAGAGACAACACTCCCGGTCCTACGATCACGATCGTACATATCGGTTCCACTAAAAATCCTTCCAAATGGAGGCCTTCTGCCTTTAATGAGGTCACTGAGTACATTAATGCATCGGACTCCCAGTCATAATAAGTCCGTGTATTCTGGAATTTCACAGTAGAAGGATTTTTGCTAGGTTAGTTAAATATGGATTCGCTCATTCTTATCCCGTACAGTAATGACATAAAGAAAAGAACTGGTTTTCAAACTATCTAGGCTAGCTTGGTGTTCTATCTATAAACAACCCGGCAGCTTCTCTAAATGGTGGATGTTCCAATTCTCTCTCATTGTCTTGTGGGTGTTATGCTCGTTTGTGGTCTCGCGAGGAAACAGTTTGGATAGCTGAAGGCCTCCCTTATCTGCATCCATCTTGTTGAAGATCTTCATGATGTTTTGCTTCTGGTAGAAAGGCTGAATGTCTTTGTCTTTTAAATCCTTATTGTATGTGCGAAGGAGAAGAAGGGCCAAGGAAGCGATGCCTGCCGCAAGGGCGGTAGCAACGGATGAACCCGATACAGTCGGAAGGACAGAACCAATGTATGCGGGACCAACTGCCTCAGTGTTCTCTCCTGGTATCTGGATATTGACAGCTTTTGAACCGTGTGTCCTTGCTGTGAGATGTCCCCACTGATCCGTTGCACTTACCCTCACAACGTGCCTCTCGTAGTCAGCAGGGTAGACGGCATCTGAATATAGCCCTTCATCGGCTGTCGAACAAAACATGAGGGTTGCACGTCCCTCTGTGCTATTTGCTGCCTCCGATATGGCACTTTCAAGTTCGGGCTCATCCTTCTTCGTAGTCCAGCTCATAGATATTATATCAACCTTTTGATCGAGAGCCCATTTGACCGCCTATGATGAAGACGTATGAAGTTAGTAATTTGCTCATGTCTAAGAGCTCTATGCGTTGTCGAGAAGCTGAAATAAGTGGCTAGCCTTTAATATTAGGTACCTTACTTACCTTTGCTGCGTTTTTGGGATCTATGTCGCTACGTCCTTTGCCAACGCGAGCAATGTATAGGCGACAGTAAGGATTGATCTGGCCGATCAGCGATGCCATTTGTGTCCCATGAGCATCGGACACCATCCACCAAGGGAGTGGCTTATCCGATCCAAACAAATCCGCAGTAACGTATGAAACACCTTTAGCAATCATTTCTCCTATACTCGATCTGATCCTATCGGCCCCGTTGTCAATTATAGCTACTTTGATTCTCTTGTCTGGCCTATCCCTCGCCGGCGCAGATGTGTACTTGTGAAAGTTCTCAATACACCACGAGAAATCTTCATTGCCTTCCGAGGCCTGTTGGTTGCTAATATTGGATAATCTATTCTCGCTGCTTCTGATTGCATTGTAGGTGGGAGATCTGGACTCCCCTTTCAATTCATCAAGGAACTTTTGGCAAGGACCTAATTGTCCTGTGAATTGGTGCCTGGGTAAGTACATCGTCGTTAGCCCTCAGTTGATACTTTTCGGATCCTATTACATTGAGACATACATTGGTACGCGTGTAGTAGGTTCTTCCGGCTCTTGGGATGGGGGAGGATAGTGCCATTTTGCGTTCAACCTCACATCCAATTTATAGTTGAAATTTATGTTCATGTTACTCTCGTATTGTGTCTTGTTTTGAAGGTGATAGCTCTCTAAAAGGCTCTTGTACAGCTCAGAGAGGTTTCGGTGACGCTCATGGATGTTCTTGTCATGTACTCCCTGGTGTTCGATTCATAGTTTAGTTAAAGCAATGGGGATTTCAATATTTATAATCACCTACATCAGCAAGATCTAGGTGTACAATCTCAATTCGTACTTTCTGTAGCTATTTTCCGGGAATATTATATTAATAACATAATCTACTATTAAGAGCTTGGTACTCACATTTGCGACTTTTGCTAAACCATCCTTGCTGATCCAATGATAAAGAACACTCCAATTTCCGCTTGAGTACAGAGTGAGCTCCCTCAGCGACAGTCGTGTTTGAGGGATTGGCAATGTGTTGGCTTGAAAATCCAGTGTATTTTCCATACTAGTGCTTCCAGTTAAGATATCCAGGTTCATATCCAACGTTCGCCAATCGAGGGCCTGTATTTCGAATTTATCTAGAATATGCTGTTCGAAGAAGACTGGATTCATAGGATTTATTGTATTGTCTGGTATGGTGAGCTTTCTAATAACCTCGACGTGCTTCTTATCCCTCAGCCATTCGAACAACATTCGCAGAGTTTCATGGGGGCAAGGTTGTTTTACATAATTCAGATCTGGCAGATGAACGAAGAAGAGTGTGTCTTCGAACTGTAGTGTACTATCGTCTTCTAGATCCACCCCCTCATCCTCGTCATCAATGCTAGTCAACTTCTCGACAAATTTCTCAAAGTTATGGGATGACTGGTTGAAGTCGGACATATCTAAGCAAAGTTCCTTAACTGCGAAGTAAGTTAGATATTATTGCATGCATCGTAGGCGTTTGAATGGCTTATACGCTTACCATTTCCGGATGTACCGTATAACGCCTTACTGACATTTGGAATTCCTCTTATCTTCTGGAAAATGAGTGTCTTGAAGCTTCTCTTGAATTGGAACTCCCCACAAGGGCCTTTATAATATCTGTATTTGTCTAGGTTTTCTTGATACGGCGATCTCCCTTTATTGTTGGTAGTAGTTAAGATGTCCCGGAGAATATTGTCGGCATCCTTCCTCCGTTCTATTTCCTCTAAAACATGCGGTGGTGTGAACTTATTGTCCCAATGGGGTAGAGGGCTGTTCTCTTCTCCTGGATTCATGGCCGGTTGTGGCGGGATTAAGCACTCCGTATTCGCCATCACCATATTCATAGCTCGGTGCAATGGGGTATAACCTTCGCTATCTATCTGTGTGAGCGCTTTGGCGGAGCAAACAGCGACCATGAAGGGTGCAAACGGCAAACAGCTCTTCATTGCAAAATGAATACAGTTCATTTTTGAGGGCCCCTCAGCATACTCGAATATTCGATCTGGCTCTTGGTCGAAGTTTTGATTTAATAGGCCTTGACCTAGCTTGAAATCATAGCAGATCTTGAAAAGGCATGCTAGGAAGTAGTATGCCTTATTCTCAATGGCAAAATGAATGGGCAACCTCCCAGATAGTTCATCTTCACCGCTGGAGCTCTCTTCTGGCTGCTTGACGAAAAGCTGTGCTAGTTGCGGATCCTTTAGCATCCAAATGAGTAATAATCGTCCAGTATCATCTGCCCATATGCTTTCGGGAGAATCCGAGTTCTTGTTTGTATGTTTAATAAGTCGCAGAAGGGATTTATCTCCTTCGGTGCCAAAGGAGGCCTTACTTGTGATATAACCCTTTATAGGGTCCGTAGATGTAGAATCACCCCATCCCTCTCCCATACCCTTGACCATCTGCAAAAGTTCCTGTACCGTAACTTTTGGATCCTCAAGATACTCCGGATCTGTGGTCTGCGTCCGAGTCTGCGTCGTTGCCTTTCGATTTGTTCCTGGTCCCTTTTTATTACTATACTGACTGCCGTAGGCACGGGAGTGATGGGAGGCCATGGTATCTAACGTCTCTGAGAAACTTGATTAGGTACCTAATGCTTGATTTACGTGGAAGCCGTTGCGAGAATCTGAATTCTTCGTGATAACCAATTTTTTATAATATCTACAAGATCACTGTCAGGCTCTCGTTGCCAAGGAAAAGGTATCTAAGACGGCGAGATGTAAACATAGACGGGGGAAGCTAGGCGGCTATCGGGTATTATAGAAAATGCAACAATATCGCAAGTTGTTACTGGAAATTGATCCCCCCACCTTCTATGGACTACCACACCAGCCAGTAAGATTGGTTTTTTATCAAGCCTGCTTCTCTACCTTGTCAATATAGGCTCTTTCTGCATCCATGAGGTGCTCCCTAGCTTCTTCTCGGTGCAGTTCTGCAAGACGTTCATACAATGCTGCCATTTTATGAAGGCGCTCTACCCGAGCTATTGAGAATGGTGTTGTCATTGGTGGATTCTCGCCTAACAACGAGCCTTTGGATTCTCGAATGCGCTGATACCCAGACTTTTCTGTACCAGTTTCTTTTGTAGCAACGTGGCTTATGTCGTTATCCCTGTCACTGTTGCTACTTACCTCGACAGGCTCTAGGGCAGTCTGCATATCCAGGGGTCCACAATCTTCCAATTCGGAGTTGATAGTCGTGATTTCTAGTCATACATACCTGTTAGCGAATCTTGGAGGAGGGGGTGACTGACAAGGTTATCATACCTTCTTCAAATCTTACTGGTCGCCTTTGTTCTGGGAGATGTAACCCGACTTCTTCGATCCTCTGCATTATATTTTCTGTCGAGGCAGCGTGCAGATTATGCACATCGATGTCTTTAGGAATTTTCTGGTCCTTTATATTCCCTGCCGGACCGAATATGTCTAGAAGCTTGTCTTCGTTCTTACTCCAAAAACCGGTTGCCACGTACTTGACCTTTTCTTTGAACGTGCCGATCTCCCCGTCTGTATGAGCTTCGAGGCGAAACTTGGATCCTCTGGGGCGTTTAATTAGTAAGGCCACTGTGAAGCTATCACCGATCCCATCTTCTTTTTTGGCTGCTTCGAGTGTCCACCATACTCTATTAACCTTCTTCCTCGACAATGCCTTAACGGTGCGCTGCGTACCTGACTTTACTTTAAGTAGATGGTGCGTTTTGAACTCAGACTTTGATGTGTTGGAACCCTCTAAACCTGCTGTAGCTCCATATATTTGGGCTTGTATGCTTCCCTTTACTGCACGTTCTGGAGTTTCATTGGTTGTGAAAACATCAACAAATTGGGTACCACGGGATGCAGGCTCGATTGACTCAATAAGTGGAATGCTTTCGTCATCTTCTGATTCCTTACTGCTATCTGTCCAATCTTGGGCAATAGTTAGAGTGACCTTGAACCAACCGAACTGCCGGGTATGATTGTGAGCTTTTGGAAGGATCCTGATGACTAAAAGGCTGGCATTGTCTTTATCGCCCTTATTGTAGTCCCCGTGAACCTCGTAGATAAGTTGAAACTCAACTTCAAACTCAGATCGAGTAATAGTTCCAAGCTTAGGTGCTATATCGTCCCTTACTTGACCTCCGTCGGGGACATAATTTTCCAAGGACAGGGTCTTGATAGTTTTGTTGATTTGCCGAGTTTGAGACATGATGTAGGAACTTGAAGTTCGCTTTGCTAATTATGAAAAGTTGTTGGAAAGTTGTAACTAAATTATGATACAGCTTGATTAGTGAATCGAGTGCATTATTTATACCTACCTAGGTACCTAGGTAGGCAGTGTTTAGATGGGCTTAAGCTATTTTACAATGTTAATTCATTAGTCCAGCCCCTATTTTGTGGACTGTTAATAGACCACAAAATGCCTATTTATTCCTGCTAATGTAACGTATCCTGGTCAAATGTAATAGAATGGATCTGCAAGCTGCTGTTACCACATTTAAGGACCTACTACTCGGCCTACATACTATTAAATTTTAGATTTTATTGGCTAAAAAACCGCTCATAGAAATATTTGAGATCGATGAAGTTATGTCTACGAATTCCATGAAAAGATCGGATATCGGATAAATCTCTGATTGTTACATGGAGAATCCTTGAATAATTTTATATCTACTCCAATCGTTCACAGAAATTTAATAATAATCCTATTCTTTGGCCCATGTATAAGCTACCAAGTTGGGCAAATTATGTTTAACTTTCTAGGTGAACTTTTTACAGTTGATGGCTTGCGTCTGATACGGGGACCTCAGATATCAAATTCTTCGGCGTACAAGTAAGCGAGCGCCTGTATCCCTGCATATAACAGTGCTCATTTGATAAACAGTGTTATAGCAATTCACGGGATTGGAGATATTGAAGCCCAAGGCTTGAGCTGGACTTGCGAGCGGGACAAAGATCAGGCATCATGGCTGACGTCGTTCCTCCCAGACCACATACATTGCTATAGTGTGATGGCGTTTAATTACCACTGTGAACGCTTTGATGAGGGTATTTCGATTGCCGACCTTAGAAAGTTGGCAAATATGCTGCTTGATCAGTTATTGAGCCTGTTGCCCAAGGAAAATGTGAGTATTTGTAGTAGTAGTTAAACTATCAACCCTGCTGATGATATATTCATTTCAGGCTGGACCTATCGTATTCATTGCTCAAGATATCGGTGGCTTAATAGTGAAGGAGGTAAGTCCGTATTTATATTTTGATATGAATCTTATATGGCTTGTACTTTCTTTATATAGGTACTTAATATGAACTCCAGTATTGACGACCCATCCTATCCTCTATTAGGTTCTTTCCATTGCGATGAGATGTAGCAAGTATCATCTCGTTGCTGGGAATACTTCACTTCTAGTATTCTTCAATACGCCGCATCGAGTCTCAAATTCGAGGTCTTGGGAAAGTATAGCTAATTGGCTTTTAATCATATCCGGAAGAGACAGATCTTACAACACTTCATGGATCATAAAAACTTCAGACACGCTGAAGAGAATAAATGAAGCCTTCGATACATATAAATATGTGTATCTGGCCATCAACATATATTATCAACAGGCGAGCACCTGTTCGGAACCAGTAACCGATCCCCCAATGTGGCAGGTAAGCCACCTATTCACTATCTATAATTAGTTAACATATAATATTAGAACAATATTGAATTGGAATCTAACTTTATGTTTCTAGGCCCTAGATCCATACTCATCCACCATGAATACCCCCAAGGAACTAAGAATTGGCCGCGATGCGCCCCATAGTGAACTTCCCAAGTTCTCCAAGGACGATGATGAAACCTTTAAGTTGATTTATGAGAGGTTACGCCAATCCAAAGGTTGGTATAAACACTACCTAAATCACTTGTGTTTCCCCGGCGTTCCACTAAAGCCAAGCAACACATAGGATGTTTTCGGCTAATGAATAGTTTAGGCCCAGGTATTACGTTCGTAAGGTGTGTAGCATCCTTATCAGATTTAGTTGGTCGGAACTATTCTGCCAAAGCAAGATCAGCAATATGGGAACCAAGAAATACCGCTTCTGATGTCTTGCGTCAACTGGAAGCTCACAAATTCTATAAGCTATGGCTACAGCGCCCTGGTGGCACTTTACATATCCATGGATATCCCGGAATTGTCACCCCTGATTTGTTCTTAGAACGTGAAGCGTTAAAGAATGCTAGCATTGTGTCTTTCAGATGCACGTTAGAAGATGACCGGTTAGACTCGACTCGACTGCTGGCTTCACTTTGCCACCAGATTCTATGCCAACGGCCTCATC
Source organism: Daldinia decipiens (assembly GCF_022478715.1). Classification (NCBI taxonomy): domain Eukaryota; kingdom Fungi; phylum Ascomycota; class Sordariomycetes; order Xylariales; family Hypoxylaceae; genus Daldinia; species Daldinia decipiens. Next base: position 218,167 of record NW_026054554.1, on the reverse strand, counting down.
TCTTCAAGCAAGTATCGGCCCTCTATAAAATTTATTCGAAAGAAACAGAATGGCGACTAAATTGGCTTCGAGTTTTCTTCTTCTCATTACTTGGCTCTTCTGGCGAAGAATGTACTCTCTGCCTAATTCAGGATCAACGTCGAATGCAGAGACCAACAAAAATATTGGATGATCTCGTTGCTTTGGCCGACGGTGAATTATCCAATGTCAAAGTGGTTATTGAAACCTCTGGAAATCTGGAAATCCAAGGTTCCCGACAGCCGCACAATACTATCCTTCTTGACAAGCCAGAACGAAATTTTGAGGCTATCGTAAGCTCTGAAGCAGACAATCTTGTTCTCAGACGTTCTGGGCTGAGTTCAATGAGAGATGTTATTAAGGAGATACTGCGCGGCAAGTATGAAGAGAACGGAGACATAGAAATGCTCCCAGAATCTTCTATCGTTTGTGTCATCAAAGTCTGGCTTATACTTTTGGTTGAACGCTCGGATCCTCTCACGAGGTTATCTATTGAATCGGTGGCGCAGCTCATACCAATTCAAACGAATGAATTATTCCATAAATTAATACTTCGGATCCAAGGTCGTCACTCCATGAAGTCACGAAACACGCTGACCTGGATAATTCGTGCATTTCGGCCCCTAAATATATCTGAGCTTGCTGTCGCCGCTGAAATTCACCTGAACAGGGGAACCCTCACCAGTATCGAAGACAACATGTCTATCGACCTCGCACGAGATATCATGACTTGGTTTGGAGATCTCATCCAAATTGAAGATAATCAAGTCCTGTGTGTGTATGAGTCTTTCAAAGACTTCGTCTTACAGAATGAGTATTACAACGCAGGATATCATCAGCCTTATTGTGATCCTCATCTTTTTATTGCGTGGCAATGCCTTCAATATATCTCAATATTACAAGGCGAAGGCCTAGCTCATCTACCAACGACTAGTAGTCACTGCGATCTTCTACAATACACTATCCGCCACTGGCCAGATCATTATGCTGAAAGCAAGAAGGAATCGATGTCCGACTTCAATCTTAAGCTCTATTTATTGCACCAATTCGAGAAATTCTTTAACAACATTCATTTGATGGAAATATGGGCTGGATTGTACTTTGACTTGAATATTCCAGGCCTATCATTAGTTTCGGGGCATCCACTATGTGTCTCGGTTGAAGTTGGCTGCTGTGATCTAACCAAAGCCCTACTGGAGCGGTCACAATATGATCCAGAGCTTCTGACGACCGCCGTTGAAATAGCCATCAAGAGGGGAAATGAGGAAATCGTTCGCTTATTGCTGGCATTTGGAGCTACAAATAAATTTGCACTGCACGTTATAGGAAGATCAGGACAAGTTAGCTTACTTCCTCTGTTCTATAAGTCCAGAGAAGACCTGCAGGTTGAAGATATTCGAGGTCTCACTGCACTCCATTATGCATGTCAGAGCGGCGACCTGTCAACGGTAACGGCGCTTCTTGACATTGGATCAGATGCAAGAGCGAAAAGTAAAGAGGATGGACGAACCCCACTACATGTTGCTTGCCAGTTCGGGCACATAGAAATCATCAAACTCCTTCTTGAGAAAGACGTCGACCCTAACGAAACTGATGATCTGGGGCTTACTCCTCTACACGTAGCATGCAAGTGGCAGCAGGCAGAATCTGTTCGCTCACTTTTTACTATGAAAGGACAACGCATACCAAGGTTAGATGTCAAGACTAACGATTCAGCCACAGCATGGCACTTGGCCGCTGAGTCTGGTAGAGTTGATATCATTAAGATCCTTTTTGACCATCACAAGCTTCGGTACAATAGCATCCACAACCCTAAGGGATTCGATGTTTTAGAGTGGGCGAACAAAGATGGCTCAGCGCCATTACATTTAGCAGCTGCAGGGGGACATAGTGAAGTTGTAAGAGAATTGTTGTGCCTTGACGAGACACAAGACCCTCCTGCTATTCTTCAGCAAGATTCAAAAGGCCGTATTCCTCTATTTGATGCCATTGAAAGTGGTTCCTTGGAAACCGTCCGGCATTTTGTAAACTGCCAAAAGTTCACTAGACGTCAAATCATGTCGAGACAGAAGAATAAGTATATAGGCGGGCTGCCGATTCATTTGGCAGTCTCTTATGGCTACTATGATATTATCGAACTGCTCTGCAGAATTCACAGAGAAGTCAGCTTTACCCTCAACGTTTACTGTTGGCTTTTTTTCTCAACACCGCTACATAAGGCCGTCGAGAATGGTGAAATCGATATCGTCGACCTTCTTCTTCGCAATAATGCTACAACTAACATTGCAGATTTGTATGAGGATACACCGCTACTAATTGCTAGCCGTCAAGGAGATCACCGAATAGTTAGGATACTCCTTGAGAATGGCGCTGATCCAAGCGAAGAGAACAATAACCATGATTCCCCCGTATCAGAAGCAATTTACAGGCATTATCCGAGAGTCTTGGAACTGATTCTAGACAAGGATGCCACCTTAAGTTCTAAAAAGGTTAAAGGCTTGTCTCCTTTGATGACCGCAGCAGGGTGTGGACATGTGGACAATGTTGCTATGCTACTTCGTAAAGGTGGCAGTGTTGACTTGAATGTCCAAGATAACACAGGCCTTTCCCCTTTAATGCTAGCTTCCAAAGAGGGCCATGTGGGCGTTATCGAGCTGCTTCTGCAGGAGAATGTCGATTTTGATGCAAGCGATTCCGAAGGACGTGGAGCATTACATTTTTCCGCTGAGCGTGGTATTCTCAATGTCGTTCAGTTACTACTCGATAAAAGTACATCTAGACTCAATGTCACGGACTTAAAGAGGCGGACTCCTTTATACTTCGCGGTAAAAAACGAAAATCTAGACGTCGTCATGGAACTGTTTAGGCGTGGTGCTGATGCAACAATCTCAGACCAAAATGGCCTCTCCATGTATCACCTGGCGGCAAGGAATGGAGATATGGGAACTATAGAATTGCTGATCAATCAATCGATCCCCGGGTTTAATTCAATAGATGATATGAGTCGTACCCCAACGTCTCACGCTGCGGAAAATGGCCATCTTACCGCTGTCAAGCGTCTTACAGAATTAGCTCCGGAAAGTTTAACACATGTCGATAACAGAGAAAAGACGCCTATATTCTATGCCGTGGAGAATTCTCAAGTGGAAGTAACCGAGTATCTTCTGACGCATCCACAAGTTGCTAATAATGTAAATATGGCGGATATCGACGGTCGGACACTTCTGTCGCTTTCTGCGCGTACGGGGTGCGAACCAATCGTGCGAGCCCTTCTGCGACATAACCCTGATATAAATGCCGCAGACAAGGAGGATCGCCTAGTACCACTACATTACGCGGCTATCGGAGGCCACGTAGAGATTGTTCAACTTCTTTTAAGATCCGGCGCCTCGAGAGACATCAGAGACAAAGATGGAAAGACCCCGTACTTCCAAGCAGCGTTTTCGGGAAATAAGGAAGTTGTTCTGAAATTTATTGCTGAGGGGGCTGTCGATATACCCTCTAACGATGGCTGGCAGGTATTACATGCCGCCTATGACAGCCCTCAAATTCTTAGCCTACTTCTCGAAGAGGGCCATGCGGATGTGAATGTGACTACCAAGCTTGGAGGAACTGCACTTCACTATGCTACGACTGACTGCTGTATTGATTCAATAGTCGAGTTGTTAAAATACGGCGCCGATCCTCTACGGCAAGATAAAGATGGCATCACCCCATTACATCTGGCGGCAACATATTGCAACGATAGTGATGTTATTGACGGCCTATTGAGAAAATCTGGGAATAGCCTGGAAGTTAAAGATAAAGACGGTCGTTCCGCACTAATGGCAGCCATTGAGAATGGCAATAGACTAGCCGTTGAATCTTTGATAAAGACTGGTAAATTCGACCTCGAGGGAAAATATAACGACGGGAAAACCCTCATTGATGCTGCTGTGGAAATTTCCAATCCTGCAATTATCACTTTGATCCTCCTTCATGAAAACCCAAGTCTTTCCACAGCTGGCATCGAGAAAATTTTGGCTTGGGCTGTGGAAAAGGAAGAGACAATCGTCGAAGAGCAAGCTAAACAACTAATCCGCAAGAGGGGTCCTCGAAGATTAGCCAAAGTCGACACACTATTAAACCTCGCCCGGGATAAAGATAACATTCCTCTCGCCGAGTTTCTGTTGGAATTTGGGTTAGATCCCGACCAGAGAGATGAGCATGGATGGTCCCTTAAACAGACTATTATAGCCTCCCAATTACATCCGAAGGGCGAGGCCTCCATGTTGGGCTCGGACTCCCGACACCTTCGGCCTTCCTGTTGGAGCATGCTTCATAGTTCGGGTGGAATAAAGTTCTTAGAAGATGGAACTCTCGAGCTCCTATTCGACGACCCTCCAGACGCCGAACGAGGGAAACAACAGCTCGCCCGCACAGATCACCCCGTTCCTTTCTTAACTCGATACTGTTTTGAAGTGGAGGTGATTCAGGGGCAGCCAACTAGGTAAGTTGGATCGTCTAGGCGAAACGAACGAATCTAATACGCTTTTCTAGTTTATGCATTGGGTTCGGTCATAATAACATTCCGAAAGAAAACATCCCGGGCTGGGATGAGAATACGTGGGGATTCCATGGAGATAACGGCGGTCTGTATCACGCGCATGGACTCCGACGTATTCGAAATAGAGACTGGGAATACAGCACTGGCGATATTATCGGCTGCTTCATCGATACGATCGAGCGGAAGGCTTTCTTCACCAAAAATGGAAACGTGGTTGGTAAGTTAGGTAGTTTGGGGGCTCAATAATGTTCGTCTCTTGAAGCTAACATAATTCATCTTAGATGTATGTTTCGTAAACATTTGCGGTCGCTTGTTTCCGATGGTTGCTGCTAAACCTGGTGTACGACTTCTGGCCAACTTTGGAACGGACCTTGTATCAACTCCTTTCAAATATTTCAGAGGTTTCCCTGGAAACTACTGTTTCGAAAAACAGATTGACGAAGATGGGAAGGTGTCGTAATTAGCGAGTTAAAATCTGGTCTGACAGCTCTGAACACGCAGATTAAATGTTGGGCCTTTTCTATCTTCTTTGGAACTTGTCTATAAACAAGTGATATGATATGGGCACCTAAGAACTAAAACACCAAGGGAGAAAAAGAATATTTCAGACTGCTCCAGCGGAATGATAAATGAAGCATATGTCCCTGATCACGGTGGTGGGATCTTATAGGGCTAGTATACTACCTTCTCCTGTTGCCACCGCTGCCGCATTGCCATTTTTGCATTCTGGGTGAATAGATATCGCATGACATGTCCCCATCGGGACCTCTCGCGTGTAAGCATAGGTACCTACCTAGGTAAGTAAGTTATCATTTGTTCATTAACCACATTAAAGATACTATATTTAGCAACAATTATAACTAGAGCCAACTGTTAGAATAGTGACCTTAGCTTCCCTACATCGGTTATATTACGAATAGTCGTGAAAGCGTTGTATGCTTTCTCTGCCCTCACACTTCCGATTTGGCGCGAGGCTTGGTCCATGAACTTCGTCTTTAGATCCTCCACGGTCAGGGGATTCTCCAAGCTGCCAATTGCGTGCTCGACGTAATTTTCCTTAGTGCTATTGTCGTCGAAGGTTATGGAAGTGTATGCTTGGTCTTCGCCTACAGTGTTGTCCGTAGTGACATTGACTATCTTCCGCATGCTTGTGACTGTCTCGTTCTGTACAACTTGATCTGTAAATTGCGCGGGAGTTGCTTGGCCGTATAACAGTGCAACGGCGGCGGCGTGGTATATGCTGAACTTGCCTTCAAGCCCTGTCTGCGGGTCTGTCTGACCAGTGAGTACCAGTACTTCCGGATTTACGCGCAGGTTGATGCTCTTAATCGATTCAATCGACTTTCCCTCGTCTAGTATTTGGTTATGTAGTTGGATGCACCCATCGATAGTAGGATGCATGACGATGCCGCATGGAAACGGCTTGAACGTGTTCCTCTCGATCTCCCAAGTTCCCTTTCCTAGTTGCTCGAAGTTGGCCGATGCATTCTCGCGCGTGCTGACTACATGTAACCAGCCGTATTTATCTTCTAGGGCTGTGAGTGAACTTGTATATCCCTTCTGTGCTAGGAGCGCGGCTAGCATGCCCCCTTGCGTCGCGCGCCCGATGTGGAACGACTTGGTCATTGAGCCGAAGAACGCCTGCATCCCGATGACTTGTGTAGAAGCGATTCCTATCGCGTGCTGAAGGTGCTCGGTATCCAGCCCTAGTAGCTTGCCAACTGCGACAGCCGCGCCGACAGAACCTGTCGTGCTTGTAATGTGCCACCCTACGTCGTAGTGTTCTGGGTAGACCGATAATCCAAGCTTAAGCTCAGCCTCGATGCCGGCGACGAAAGCGGTTAGGAAGTCCGTGCCAGACACTACTCCCGCCGCGCGATTTCCGTCCCCCTGAGATCGGGACTCAGCTTCAGCGATGGCAAATAACGCACTAGCCACCACCCCTGTAGGGTGGATAATACTCGCAAGATGTGTGTCATCGTAGTCATCAACGTGCGACGCGATGCCGTTGACAAATGCGGCGACTTGCGCGTCCGCAAACCCCGGTTCTATCCCGAACCCCAACTCATTTCCGTTTACTGAGCCGTTCAAGCCGAGGATACTAGACGTCGGCGGCCCGCCAAAACCTGTAGATAATGACGTGTTGAGCGCGATCTGTGGTGCAGCTTGCGCGAAGCCACCGATAGCGCAGCCGGCCCAGTTGTAGATACTCTTGACGGCTGCATCGACTACAGACGCAGTAAGGTTAGTGTAGGTTAGGTTTGTGGCCCACGATGCTAACGCGAAGGTTGCCATAATCGTTGGTGCGCTATCCGAATAGAAATTATAGCCCCGAGGACTTAGGATGCCGCTTCTTGGTATATGAGATAAATTAAACGAAACAAAACAGGTCCTTTATTGAGTTGCAGAGATGATGTCAGAATACGCTTTCATAGTAACAGTCTCCAAGTAGCCTTCCTAGGTAGCTTCGGGAATAGAATGGGCTTGCCATAGTATGTGAGTTGGTGAGGGGTTGGATTCGGGAGTGATTTATAGCAGAGAGTATAACTACAACCTAGCATATAACCGGGCTTAAGATTCCATGACTATGGCGTTGTTATATGTAGAAGATTATCGAGTATACAGTCGATGAATAGGAAGATTCACATTTGTTACTTTTAAATCTCAAAATAGTTGTTTTTCAATATTGGTCACTATTGATTATGAAAAATCATCTATCTATGTTTTCTCTACCTTACATTAATTTAGTATTGCATTTTTAATTAGGTTAGAAATTCTTGCAATATCCATCGCAAGACACGCGTTGATAGGTAGAGATTCATACACATGTTTGGAAAGGGGGCTACCAAGTAGTAATGAATAGTCTAAGTCTTACTTATAAATAACCTGTTCGCCTGACAGGTAGAGATATACCCACAAGGAAAGCTTAGTTAAAACTGAGAGCTAATCGAATGTTCAAGTGACGATCTTTAATCAGCGGCTTTATTTGCAAGCTTTTTAAGTTTACCTAGGTAGGCTAATAATAGTACAGGTTGACATTACGAACAGGCCATGCTTCCCATGGCTGGACCACTAGTGTTATATAAAGTGAATAATAAACTAACTACTCGAATACTTACTAAATCTTCGTTTACAGTGTTAAATCAAACAATGTAGTAAAACCTTTACTTACGATTGAAAAGACTAGGTGATAGAAATATTACTATAGACAAGCCGCAATATCATTAATTATAGTCTATGATAAATCCATCCTGCTTCTTCATATTCATATGAGACTCTGGTAGTAATTGTGACCTAGTAAGCCTAGTTTTCACCAGAAACGCGAGAGTTGCTTTAACACCGAACGGATAGTGGTATAGTTTACTTCTTTTCCCTTGTATTTTCACATTTAACTGTAAATACCATAGTTACTACTTCATTCATATTAATTCATAACATGTACCTAAAGATAGAGTATTACTTTAAGAAATTACTGTGCCTTGACCAAAACTGATACTTTAGCGAGGCTATAAATATTTAACTGGTCTAAAGTGTGAGAACCCGCTAAGCCTTATTGAAACTGTGTAATTCGACACTGTATGATCACAGAAATTACAATCTTCTTCATCTTTCCTATTATTATAGTTAATATTTTCAGTCGAATAATGTTACCAAATTGGCAGCAGAACGATAAGTAACCTTGTTAGACCCGATACCGTCAGGTGTGCCGGCTACCGAGTTATTAACATGGGTACCGACCGGATCGGCAGTAGCTCAGCTAGAAGTGGCAAACGGGACTTCGGCGCAGTTCATGCACCTGACTCGACTGCGGTTAATAGTTCAATATAAGTGATCTTCGTTGCGACTGTGGCGGCTAAATTGCAGTTTCATATTCGACTTTAATGATACTGTAGGTGTCCAGGTAGATACTTACCTGCAGCTATCACTGTAGATATATACGTGCATAATAAAACTAACGTATATTACGCCTATGTGCGGTATACCGTCAATAATTTAGGGGTTAAGTAAGAGTTCTGATAGACCCTAGCACTAGCACAGATTTAAGTATTTATTCAATGAAAAATAACACGTTAGAAAGAGGTATAGCTAACACTTTGCGATAAACTTGAACATAGAAGCTCTCCAAACTAGAATTGTGATGGGGGCAATCCTGCATGTCTGATTATCACGTTTCTCAATTATTAATAATGACTATTGTGGTTAAAACAATCAGTCTTAGTTGAAGACGTCTCAAACACATAGCAATGCATTAGGAACTTAGGGCTTTAAAGTACCCAGTCTTGTAATAGTTAGTGACTATTTCCAATACACTTCTCGCAAACTTACAGTGTGTACTACTTACAGTGTGTACTCAACACTCATTATAATCGGTATGGGGATGGCTGTCCGCCTAGCTAAAAACAGCTTTAACAGCTCTTTTCGTATATCCTTTCACACCGGTGGGCTTCGCTTTTTCAACATCATTCTTGTAGAACCTTCGTCCCTCGTCGAGCATGATATGGTCGAGGTTCACCCACCATCTTCCACGGTAATAGATTCTGGCGCCAATCCATAGTACAACGATGACAATGACCGAGATGTAGTTTGCAAAGAAGGTTGTAGCACTCTGCTCTTCTTTAAGTGGCCAGACAGCGAGGTAGAACTGGACTATGATGAGGAGGATGCACATGATCAAACCCCACCAGGGACCAACTGGGTAGATCCAAGACTTCCAGGGAAGCTCCTCAGCTGTACGTCCCTGTCTTGCCCAAGCGAGACGAAAACGGATGTGTGAGAGACAAATCATTCCCCAACCGAAGAGAGTGAAGAGAGAGGTGAGGGTTGAAAACCAATTGAAGACGCTAGCACCCGATTCACTGACATTGAGGTAGGCAAGCCCACCACCAAGAACGAACGTAGGGACTAGACCCCACCAAGGGCGTCCAGTCCTGTCGGCTTTGGTGAACACTTTGGGTGCCATGTCCAGGTACGCCAGCCCCATTGCCGTACGGGAACCGCCGTATCCTGAGATAGATCCAGTTGAGACGACCGATATGAGGATAACTGCGTTCATCATGTGAGCCAGAACCGGAATGCCTGCGTCGCTATAGGCAATGACGAACGGCGAAGAACCAGTCCCGCCGGCACCATCAGCACCGAAAAGGCGATCGTTGTTAGGATTAACATTGATAGTAACCATGAGTGATCCAACTAAGTAGAAAAGGGCGAGGCGAAGCCATATAGATCCGACAGCGCGAGGTATTGACTTTTTCGGGTTGGCTGTCTCAGCAGCAACCAAGCCTGAGTTCTCAGATCCAGACATGGCAAATATACAAGTAGGCATTACGGCGAGAAAGCCTTTGAAACCGTGCGTAAATGGGATCTCGTTCCAGTACCGGAAACCCACCGCGTCGTAACCTGCTCCTCCGGCTGACATGACGATCATGGAGATAATAACAACGAAGATCCAGCCAAATTTAATCGTACTAGCGACGACTTCGATTTCACCGAAGAGGGTAACGGCACCAATATTTATCAGGATGATGATAACTAGCCATATGCTGATCCATGCTGCAATCGGCACACGGGTTGTCCAATACGTGATGACAGTATTTGCTGATGCCAACTCGTTCGCGATCGTGATACTACGAGATTAGTAGTTGTCAGTAATTGGCATCCTAAGATATTGAGTGTCACCTACCAGTAACCGAACCAATAAGACCAGCCGAGGGCAAAAGCAGCAGCTGGATCGACAAATTTTCCTTTGATATAATATTTATTAGTTGAAGCCGTCTATAGGAATTTTGTTTATGGGGTTTCCACATACCAGTCCACTGCACGAAGGCAGATGGCAGAGGATACACACACGCCATCTCGCCGATAGAATGATTGACACACCAAATCATAGAGCCGGCGAGACAGTATCCAATGAAGATAGCAGCGGGACCACCATTGGCCAAAGAAGTACCGCTACCAAGCCATAAACCCATACCGATACTGGAACCAAGTGCTATCATCGTCAAGTGACGCGTGCTCAAAGAGCGTTTCAACTCGGTGTCGGCGCCATGATCGTCATTATTCTCGCTGTAAGGATCACCAACGAACGAAGGATTCTTATCGTGAAGATCCCCGCTGCCGTCGTAGACAGCTGAAGGACTGGGAGAATCGTCGCCCGCCATTAATTGTTGCGACATACTGCGGCACGAGAGGGATGATTGGAATCGGGGTTGATAAGAACCTGAGAGTAGAAAATGGAGAAGATCTCCTGGAGGAGTTAAAATAGGTACCTACCAGGTAGTAATAGAAGGTGGAAGGTGGAAGGTGGAAGGTGGAAGGCGGAAGGCGGAAGGCGGAAGACGCGCACGTTGTTACTTATCAACTCTAAGTTGCGATGCCCCTTGCCAGTGCCACGTGAAACAACCGGTTGTAGTTAACTCTGGAAGGAGGATTCGATAAGAGAGAGACGAGGAAGCCACATCTCCTAATTTGATAGGAACATTAGATGAAAGGTACCTTAGGTTATGTACCTAATCACTTCTCTCCAAGTCCTTAGCTGAATGATTCAGCTGAATAGAAAACTAACAACAACAGATTACAGTCCGAAGACGAGTTTGGCAAGGTTGACGAGGTTGACAAAGCAAGCCTCGGGCGTAGCATTACTTTGCTTATTCGAGGACGGCTGAATTGTGAGTTGGTTTTTGTTGATTTACTGACTGTGTTCTGGCTGTTTCCTGGAACTGATAAGAACACGACTCTGGAATGTCTTAGACTGCATGGCAAATGAGAGACAGTGCGGTATCTGATGCACAGGGTTGCGAGATCGACGACGAGACTTACATCGCATCCTACAACTCAAAGGTCAAGCTTCCGAGCTGATCGGGAAGTTGTATAACACGCGTCCTTCGATTTACCTTAGGCACCTAAACACCAGAAATACCAACTATCAAAACTACCCGTCTTGTATATTGGCTACTGTAGGTAACCATACGACATATGAGTCTAGGTATATCTGCAAATCGAAAATGCTCAGGATACATACCTACACATCGTACCGGAGTCAGCTGTGGTACCACAAGCATCAAGACTCTATCATGTACAACACCAACCACTATGCACACGACACTCCTACGATGCGGTGTGACCCATCAGCCTCTAGCCATGGGCAGCACCAGCAGCCAGTCAAATACCTAGCTGGAAAGCCACTTATTTTAATTCATTTTAATTGAAAGATCGCTAGGCGTCGTGGCTGAACGCAGCATCCTACGTCCTTATCATAGCGAATCAACAACCTCGCTTTCCGTCTATTGACTGCTTGATTTGACAGAAGGTTGCACATAAGGCATGTTTTACCTTGCTTTACCTTGATCGCCTGACTTATCAGAGCTATGTTGCCACTTAGGCGTTTTCTCAAAGATCCACGCAGCTCTAGATACCCTACACCGAGCCTAGACAGACGCACATCGGGTATCCCGTAGCTGCGGTAAAGACCTGTTTCACTCATCTCCAGGCCGTATACTATATCAGGCGTATCTGCATTTTCTGGGTGCGCAGTCTTATCTCGAGGTGATACGTCGGAAGGCCACGCTCGGGTATCCAATCATGATTGTCCTATTCACGAGATAAGTATATACATATGTTTGGTTCCCGATACACCAACGCCGCGGTATCTCGCGAAATACCGTTAGATTCGTATGATTCTTAGTAAGTTATAAGGTAAGAAGCGCGAGAAGACCACGAGAAAAGACCCGTACGAGTAACGAGATACATATGATGGTACGGTAGAATTCCATAAACTTCGTACTCACTATTCGGATCCGATACCAGGGACCAGGTAGCCAATGAGACTCCCCATCCATATTCGCATTGATTAGATCTGTACCAAAACCTATTAGTAATCGGTAGTGATCCTTATCGACTCTGGATGGACTTATCAGAGTAATTAATAATTTTTACCTCATCCATCGTCTTTCTTGAATTCTCATAAATGCCGACATATAGTGACATATAGTGGATGTCTACTATTAATAACGTTTTATTACGTACATAAATAGGTCAAGTTACAGCCTTGCGGAAATAAGCTACCAATCTGAGAATCTTCTCAATGCTCATGTTCGTGTTCTGCCGACGATCCTCTACCCCACCTCTCATCGCTACTATGATTCGCTAATATTTTAAGCGGTCTGGCTCATAAGGGGCTTGCCCCTTTTTGCTTGCTCCGTAGTCCCATCTATTCTCAAAGGGAGCTTTGAGGAATTGAGAAATAAAGTCACAACGAGATGTTTTGGTGGTATAATGACAGTTTCTGACTCGTAAGCTCTTATATGCCGAGGAGCAAATAGACGGACAAATATTTCACGACTATGGCTAATTTGAAAGGCGAGGATCTCTTAACTGCTTGGCGTGGGTATTTCGAGCCAACGGTATTGTTGAATGATTGCACGGGTCTGTTTCGACTAAGATCTACACAGGGGTGGGCTCCGATGAGCCCCTGACAGGTAACGACTTTCAATAATTTTTCGACTATATTAAAGCGGAAGAGACGATGATGGCCTGTCTTGGAGTTCTTGGCTGGTATCCCTCTCAGCAAAAACGACAAGTCCAACTCCTCCAGGATGAGATCCTGTTATCTTCTCGCTACTTCGTTAGCTGCGAGCGCGACTACAGCTGCATTGGAAGTTGACTTGCCAATTTCAGCACAAACCGGCGAGGTTGAGTCGGACTCAATAGCCGTGTTCTACGATGATTCACAGCCCCTCATCGTTGGCAATGATGGTGGTGCTAGCACTGGGGGTCTCCGCCTCTTCACTTTGGACGGCGAAACCCCGTTGACAGAAACGGCCCACGAGACTCCTGGTCGAACAAAGCTTGTAACAGCCGTTCACGTGGTTGGCGAGAAGAACCTTGTCGTGACCATTGCTCAACCTGATTCCTTCTTTCGACTCTACGACGCAAGAACCGCCGAGGAAGTTGGTGAACCTCTAGCACGTACTATAGGGGACTGGTCAGCTCTCTGCTCTTGGAAGAGTCAAAACAGCGGAGAGCAGTATCTCTACTTGTTTGGCAAGAAGCAAACTGTGCAGCATCTTTTGAGGGAAAATAATGGAACTTATGAAATTGTCGAGATCCAAACCTTCGAAAACCCAATCGAGGCGACGTCGTGCGCCGTCTCTTTGTCTGCCGGGACTGTATATTTCGCGACGGATGCCGGTCCTGAGATTTACACATTTCCAGCTGCGGAGACAACTTCGGCGCCGCAAATCAGCGTTCTAGGAAAGGCTGAAGATGATGTTACGGCACTTGCCGCTTACATTGGCCTTAACTCGGACTACATCTTGGTTGCTGAGAACGATGTCATAGCGGTCTATAATAGTTCCTTCACGCAGTTGGGCTCTATGAAGCTTACTACGGATGAGGACATCGAAATTAAGGGCCTGAACGTCTACCAAGCGCCGACAAAGAAATACCCAGCTGGCGCAGTAACCTATGCCACGAAAAGTGATTCTGGAAAGGGATTTGCTGTTAGTTCCTTGGAAGCAGCATTCAGTGACCTAGGTCTAGATCTGAACACATCTTACGACCCTCGCGAGAATACAAGCAGTTCTAGCTCTGTTTGCTCCGAATGCGGCTTCAACGGCTTTTGTCAAAATGGCACCAGCGACGCGGGTGGACTTTCGTGCTCATGCTTTGCAGGATTCGACGGCGAGGACTGCGCGAAGATCACTTGCCGTAATGACTGTTCGACGCATGGCGAATGTGTTGGAGCGAATATATGCCAATGCGAAGATGGGTGGGGTGGCTTGTACTGCGCGTTCAAGGTAGTGCAGCCCGTTGCTGAAACAGATGCTCACGGCGGCGATGGAGATGATCCTGCGATATGGATATCGCCTACTGACAAGGCCGAATCGAGGATTATTACTACTACGAAATCAGAAGAAGGCTCTGGACTTAGCGTTTTCGATCTCAGTGGGAAGCTATTGCAGAGCATAGACGCCGGGGAGCCAGATAACGTCGACGTAATATACAATTTCCAAGCTGGAAATAGGACTATTGATTTGGCATATGCTGCTTGTCGAACTGACAATACCTTATGGTAAGTCTCCTTGTAACTCATTTCGGTCTCCAACTAACCAACCACCTTAGCCTCTTTGAGATCACTACCAACGGCACTCTACAGACCATAGCTGGTGGCTCGCAGCCAACTAAAGACGGCTATAAGGTCTATGGTAGCTGCGTATATCATTCGCGTAAAAGTGGCAAGCAGTATCTATTCGTCAACGCCAAGTCGGCTGAGTATATTCAGTATGAACTCTCATGGGCTGACGACGCATTGCAAACTACTTTGGTGCGTAATTTCACTGGCGGAACTGGCGGTCAAGTAGAGGGATGTGTCTCAGACGACGCAAATGGATGGATCATCATCGGCGAGGAACCCCGTGCTCTCTGGCGTTATGGTGCTGAACCAGATGATGATTCTAGCGAAGGATTCCTTATTGGAGAAGTTGGCGATGGTAATATGTACGCAGACGTTGAGGGTGTGACCTTGGTTGAAGGTCCATCGGCGGACAAGGGTTTCATACTCGTCAGCCAGCAAGGTGTTAGCGCGTACAATGTGTACCGTCGGGCTGCTCCTCATGATTTTGTCGAAACCTTCACGATATACGAGAACTCGGAGAAAGGCATAGATGGTGTAACCAACACCGATGGACTTGCCGCTGTGGGCGCAGCCCTCGGAGACGCATTCCCCAGCGGATTGATAGTTACGCATGACGATGCTAACCAACTACCAGAAGGAGGCACAAGTAATGAAGCGAGCTACAAACTAGTTAATCTCGGAGATGTACTTGGGGAAGAGTTGATGAAGGAGGTCGATGCCAACTGGGATCCTAGAGCTTAGCCGTTGAGAAGAGCTTCATTGACTATGATCATAGCGAGACAAATCACAACGAAACAGGCAAAAGTGCAATGTAATAACAATCTATGAATTGCCAATGATATACCTATACTACGTAAGAAAATATTATCATCCTGTTACAGCCAACTAAAAAACAACCCAGAAAACTCGGGGGAGAACTTGTATACAGTGATAATTCTAGACGTCATGTTACCAAACAACCCCGGACTAAAATAGACAACCAATGTCAATGATGATGATGATGATGGTGATGATGATAAATAAAATGAAAAGAAAGAAGAAAACCCCCTGAGCTCCTCCATCCTCCAAAGTCATTCATTCTAATCGTTGCATTCAATTGTGTAGGTACCTAACCTAGGTAGGTAGGTAGGTTAAGTACTTGAGGTATATATGTATGTCTTCCACATCTAGAAGTTAACCAACTTGCTCTTGACGCAGACGGCCTTGGACAGCGTCTGAATGGAGCCGCTAGACAGTAACTCGAGGACCTGCAGCGTGGCCTCGAACTCGCGGGTGATGAAGTTGCGGATCTCGATGGCGACGAGCGAGTCGAGCGGGTAGTGCGATAGCGAGCGCGTCACGTCGAGGTCTTCGAGCTCCATCATCATGACCGCAGCTAGCTTGTGCACTAGGCCGTCGCAGACGACCGCCTCGGCTTCCTCGAGCGTCTTGGCCGCCTTCACAGCCGCGTTGTACGAGATCGCCTTGGTGCTGCCCGAGGCGGCGGCGTCGGCGGCTGCGGCGGCTTCCATGGCCTCGCGCAGGTGCTTGCACTTCGCGTCGGGGGTCCAGAAGGGTTGCATGCTGGGGGTAATGCGCATGCCGGTGATGGTGTGGTTGTTGCAGGCGGTGGCTAAGTTGCCGTTGATAGCGGCGCCAACGAGGGCGAGGACTTCGGCTTCGCAGATGGTGTCGCTGCCGAGGTTCTTGGCGACTTCGGCGGCCTTCTCGAGATCCTCGGCGAGGTAGCCCGAGTCGGAGATAGCTGTCAAGTCCAATGACGACGCGGGTAGGCCTTGGGCGAGTCGGTATTGGACAAAGGCGTTTAGGAAGCAGTTGGCGGCGGCGTAGGCGGCTTGG
Organism: Daldinia decipiens; assembly: GCF_022478715.1. Taxonomy (NCBI): domain Eukaryota; kingdom Fungi; phylum Ascomycota; class Sordariomycetes; order Xylariales; family Hypoxylaceae; genus Daldinia; species Daldinia decipiens. Next base: position 201,632 of record NW_026054554.1, on the reverse strand, counting down.
CCTCGGTTGCCGACGGCGCCGGCGACGGATGAGATGGCGACGAAGAAGTCTAGGGGTGTGCCGGAGAGGGCGTTGTGGAAGTTCCAGGCTCCTTGGACCTTGGACTCGATGACGGTGGTGTATTGGTCGTAGGTCATCTTCTCGAATAGAACATCCTACTTTTTGTTAGTTGATTCATCTAGAGCAGCACGGGAGTTGAAAAGACTTACGTTAAGGACCATAGCACCATGGATTACACCCCTAACAGGAGGCAAGCCCTCTAGACCGTGCTGGATTAACTCTTCAACAGATGCAGGGTTGGCCACATCAGCACGGCGTACCACGATCTCGGCACCAACCGAAGCAACTTCTTCAATCAATTCCTTGACCTTGCCGGTTGCGCTGCCACTTCGTGAGACTAGCACTAGATGCCGGGCACCTCGGCTGACCATCCATCGGGCCATGCTTCGACCAAGCCCACCGGTACCGCCGATGAGGATGTAAGAAGCATCAGCCTTAAGCAGCTGCGCGGGTTTGCGGGGAGGCGTAGCCTTGACGACATCATGTGCATGTGGTACCACGACGAGCTTGCCGTGGGCCTTGGCGCCCTGGAGCGTCTTGAATGCGGACTCTACCTCGGAGATGGGGAATACGGTGACGGGGGAGATAGGGCGGATCTTGTTGTATCGCATCAACTTGGATACATCGGAGAGGAGTCTTTGCAGCAGCTTTGGTCGCTCAGCAGCGATTGCCATGATATCGACAGTCATGAAGCTGGCGTTGTTGTCGAACTGGGTCATCTCGAGTCTTGTGCTGGTGTTGGTGTCTCGGGCCCCGATGTCGATCAAACGACCGAACTTATTGAGGCTGCTCCAGCTCTCGCGGAGGCCGTCACCGGTGAGGCAGTTCAGTACCACGTCAACGCCGACGTTACCTGTGGCTTGGCGGATAGCGTTGCCGAACGACAGGTTCCTGCTGTAGAAGATGTGGTCTTCAGGTACGTTGTACTCCTTGATGAGGAATTCCTTCTTCTCAGTGCTGCCTACAGTAGCAAATACCTTGGCGCCGACCATCTGAGCGAGCGCGATAGCAGCTTGGCCAACGGCACCGGCGGCGGCGTGGATTAGAACAGTCTCGTCCTCAGCCAGTCGTCCGAGTTCGATAAGAGAATAGTAGGCGGTGCTGTAAGCGAGAGGGAGGGTTGCGCCCTCTTCGAACTGCATATCCGATGGAAGCTTGAAGGCAAATGTAGCCTTGGTACGGGTCGACGTAGCAAAGGCGCCCTTGGTAATAGCTGCAACTCGGTCGCCAACCTGTATTTTCTTGACGTCCTTGCCTACAGCGGTGACTACACCACTAGCTTCCACGCCAAAGTCGTGCGTTGCGAGTTTGCCGTGGGCAGCTGTGAGATCCCTGTGGTTAACACTGACGGCGTGGACCTTGAACTCGATGTCTTCGCCATTGAGGGGTGCCTCGGCGACTAGGTCGTCGATAAAGTGAAGCGTTTCAAGTGCGCTAGCATCTGTGATGGCCATCTTTAGTTGTCGGTCTGTCTCGCCGAATGGTGTTTGCTGAAGAGCGGAGGGTTTAGTTTCTCTGTGGACGATCTCGTTCATCACCGGGTCGTTGATGATTCGAGGGGTGAAGAACGACCCATTTCTCTCCTGGAACTCGAGCTCGCCATTCAAGGCGCTGCTCTTGCCGAAGACTGCGGTGAAGATCTTGAGAACGGCTTCGGTCACCTGCTCGGCGGAGAGTTGGTTCCGTCCGTCGAGGTCTAATGTAGAGAAGGGCAGTAGAGTCTCTGAGCGGATTGTTCGGCTGAGACCAAGAATCATGTTCAGATCTGGTGAAGTCGAGTTGTCATAAGCGCCACGAACAACCCACAAAGCACCTTGCACGGAGATGAGCATCTTTTGGAGAGCGGTGAATTCATCGGCTTTCAGCTGCGATAAGAGCGGCTTGTCGATCTCAGAGAGGAAGATGAGAAGTTTATTCTCAGCCTGTGCCTCTAGAAGAGTACTCGTGGTAGGCAACTTGCCGGTGATTCGTTGCAAGGCCTCAGCTAAACTGGAGGCTATCTGAGTTTGAAGGCTACCCTCTCCGTATACGATTTCAATGTCTGAGTCGGGTAGTTGGCAGTCTTCTACAGGTACCCATTCCGACGATGAGCTGTCAGAGTCCACTGATACGGGGTCAAGGATTGGTTCCCAATCCAGCTTATAGCACAGCTCACGGTGAGCCTCCTGGTCAGTCTCTCCGTCGCGCTCTAGTATAGGGGCAATGGTAAGACCATCCAGCTTGATTATGGGCTCCGACGCATTAGGGCCGGCAATGAACATGTTCATCTTTGTTGGCCTGGGGCTATCTGACGGTAGGGATCCAAGACAGTAGGCTTTGACGGCTTGGCCAGGTGTCTTGCCAATATCGATTACTTCCGTCGAGATCGATACGCTTGAGACTGATGAGGGTAGGTATATGGTGTCTGGAGAAGAATTCTTCGAGCTAGCAATTGGCCAGTACATGGAGACGAGGGATTCAAGAAATGAGGGTTGAATGACGGTGTCGGTTAGGTAGTGATTAGGCATCTCCTTTGCCACGTCGGGAACAAGGAGGTCGGCTTGCGAGCAAGAGTGAGAGGCCTTGCAATTGGTTACTCCTTGGAAGGTCGGGCCATAAGCAACACCAACCTCAGAGAGGCTTTCGTACAGCTTTTCCATTTCAATAGACGAGGACGCGGCTGCGTTGATGTCAGAAATGGTTGACTGGAGATGAATTCGCGATGCCAAATTCTGTCTAGCATCATCCACACCGTTTGACTCGTGGGTTTGAACGGCAATTAATCCCTTGCAGTTTTCTTTCCACCCCTTGCTCTTTGTCCATGAGCATATGCGGAACTCATCCCACACCTCCGAAGAGACCAAAGTACCCTCTTGATGTGGCCTGAGAGTAGTCGTCATCTCGACATCCTCATCAGGGATAACTAATGGTGCAAGAACAGACACATCACGGAGCTCAAACTTATCAAAGTGTACGTTGGCACCCTTTGCTCGCTGAGCTGCCGCTTCGACAGCCATTGAGACATAGCCTGAAAAGGGGAAGATTGTCAGAGACTGGATCCTGTGGTGCTGGAGCCAAGGTAGGTCATCAAGACGAACGATATTCCTCCATGTGGGTTCCAGGTCGTTGGAGTAGTTGGCGAGAGTGCCGAGAATATCGTTACGGGGAGCGGTCCTGTTCTTGTGTAGGTCCGTCATGCGAGATTCGTGCCAGTACTTGGACGAGTAGTTCCAGGGGTAACGAGGTAAGTCGCTTAATAACATTGGCGGCTTACCCTGCTTGGGGAAGTTAATAGCTTCAAAATCGATTGGAGCACCCTTAGCAAAGAGGGTGGCAGCAACGTCTAGTGCCGTCTCCACAGCATCCTTCTTTCTTGCGAGGGCAGAAGCGTAAGGGATCTTAGCCGCATCGCCACCTACTGTCTTGAGGATCTGCTTAAGGGGTCCCTGGAGCGCAGAGTGGGGTCCAAGTTCAACGAGCATGTTGACGCCGGTTTTATGACCATCAATAGGCTCAAGCATGCTCTGTACAGCCTCATCAAACCTGACTGGGCAAGTAAGGTTCTGTACCCAGTAGGATGCTTCGAGTTCAGTGCCGTCAATACGACGGCCTAAGAGCGATGAGTGGAACCTAACATCCGTTGAAATCGGTCCTTCAAGCTCGTCGATTGATGCTTGGTACTCCTTCGCGAGGAGGTTCATGTGGTGGGAGTGATAAGCAGTGTCGACGAAAAGTTTCCTGTTAAAGAGTTGCTTCTCTTCAACAACCTTCTTCAACTCATCAATACCAGCCTCGTCACCCGAGATGGTGAGACTGCTAGGGCTGTTATAACACGCAATCTTGACTTCACCATCCTTAAGATTTGAAAGTAGAGGCTCAAACTCTTCTTTGCTACCTCCGACTGCCATCATGGAGCCCCTCAGATCAGGGTATCGCTCTTTCAAGACAGGGATGAGACGGCCCCTGTGGTAAGCGATTGAGACACATGCCTCGAAGGTCAGAATACCCGCAGCATAAGCTGCACCGATTTCTCCACTGGAATGACCAGCCACTGCGGTCGGTAGAATACCCCACGATCGCATGAGATCAACTAAGGCTAATTGAATGGCGGTGCAAGACGGCTGGCTGATATGAGCAGCTCCGACGGCAGAAGTCTTCTCATCCTTGCTCAATTCTTCCACGAGAGACCAGGAAGCACCCAGTGTGCTCAAGCAAGCATCCGCGTAGTCAATTGCGTGTGCAAACACGGGATATTGGTCGTAGAGCTCGCGGCCCATACCGTACCACTGCGCACCTTGTCCAGTAAAGATGAATCCGATCCTTAACGGATCGACCTCCTTGCCAGGTGTGATCTTCTGGTTGTTGATAGCATCGATGAAGTCAAAAGATCTAAGCGCGGGAATTGCCACCCGATATTGTAGCAGAGATCGCCGTTGACCCAGAGTGTAAGCAACGTCTGACATCAAGTCCTTTTGGAACATTTCAGGTCTTTGCTCCAAGTAGATAATGAGACTCTTGAGAACGGCCTCTAGCGCGTTCTTGTCGTTCGCAGTAACTGGGAAGAGTTTCCTTCCAGGGTTGTCGTTCTTGAGATCGGCATCGTTTTTAGAGCCCTTTTGCGTGAAGGGGACTTTTTCAAGGACGACGTGGGCATTAGTACCACCAAATCCAAAGTTGTTGACACTGATGTACTTCTTATTCCGCGGCCAAGGGCGTTGGTTAACGGGGACCTATACCAAGGTAAGCAAATGTCGTCTGGATTATCGCGCTTAGTATAGGGGATGAACAAACCTTGAAATTCCACTCCTTCCAAGGAATCTTCTCATTGGGGTATTTGAAGTCATAATTAGGCAAAATGAACCCTCGCTCTAGCATGAGAGCGGACTTGATAATGGCTACAATTCCAGAAGCGCCCTCAAGATGGCCGATATTAGATTTCACAGATCCGATGAAAAGGGGATCTCTCGGGGACCTCCCGGCACCCAATACATTATGAATTGCAGTGGCCTCAATTGGGTCCCCAACTCGGGTTCCTGTTCCGTGTGCCTCCACGAAGCCACAATCGGCGGGGTCGAGTCCAGCATTAGTATATACTTGACGCATTAATGTTTCTAAGACGTTGTATTAGTTATATTATTCTGTGCTTCGAAGAGTCTCTTTGCAACCTTACCTTGCGCCTCGCCAGAGGGCATAGTGATACCAGGCGTCTTTCCATCCTGGTTGATCCCGCTTCCGACAATGATTGCTCTGATTTGATCGTTGTCTCTACGGGCCTGGTCGAGCGGCTTGAGGATCACCATACCACACCCCTCACCACGACCAAACCCTGTACCCCTACTATCGAACGAAAATGATCGACCTGAATCCGAAAAGAGTCTAATGATGTGATTAGTGTGATTGGTATTAAATCTGAAACTGGGATCGGAATCCCTCACCTCGATTTAGAGAAGGATATCCAGAACTCTGGGAGCATGTTCAAATGACAACCACCGACTATCGCCATGCCCGACTCGCCCGCACGTAAGCTCTGACAAGCCACATGCAGTGCAACAAGACTAGAGGAACATGCCGTATCTGTGGTAAAACTTGGCCCGCGAAGATCAAAGAAATGCGATAATCTGTTAGATTGCATGGCGTACGCGCAACCTGGCAACGTCATCAGCGGGAGCAAATATTTCAATATTCCTTGGTCAACTTACCGGTAGCTTGATGCATGGGAATAGTGTCCGAATCTCTAAACAAGTGAGATTCGTATTCGGGGAACGACCCGCCAACAAAGACCCCGACGTCCTTGCCAATGATCTTGTGCTTGGGAATACCCGCGTTTTCGAGCGCTTCGAACGTGCATTCCAAGAGCAGCCGTTGTTGCGGGTCCATAGAGATGGCCTCCTTTTCCGTCAAGCTGAAAAAGGGGGCGTCGAATGCTTGTAGGTCTGTGTTCAGAAAGTGGCCCCCAACCGGGTTGTGGGAGCCAGCTTTCCCCGGGTTCGGGTGATAGAAGCTGGCGGTGTTAAACCGTTCCTTGGGTATCTCTGAATAGCCACTTCGAGCTCTAGCACATAGCTCCCAGAACTCAGCTGGACTGGCTACGCTGCCCGGTAGCCTACAAGACATGCCAACAATGGCAATAGGCATCACCTTCTCTTTAGGTTGTGAAGTATGGCTCCCATTCACGCCGTTTGAGTGTCCATTGCTGAGGCCGTTGCTGAGGCCGTTGCTGAGGCCGTTATTGAGGCCATTGGTCTGACCAACTCGGTGACCGTTGGTCTGTCCGAAGGGTTGAGCATGATGCCCATTTAGCTCAGAGGTGTCATTGCTGTGTGAAGAGCCATTGGTGAATCCGTTGGTGTGCCCATTGGTGTGCCCATTGGTATGCCCATTGGTATGCCCGTTGGTGTATCCGTTAGTAGGAGCTCTCGAATCCTCGTGGGCTCCGTTGGATGTGCCATATGCACTGCCGTTTGTGGCTGACGGGGCCATGACTACGGATTTCGTTGCGACGGTACTATAGAGCCCAAGAGTACTCTAAGGAAAGACTGGCAAAAATAGCATTTGAGTCGAGACTGTGGTTTATATTTCTGTCTCAATGAGAAAAGTCCGAACGCGTAATAAGTCGTGTCCCGTCCGGGGTCTCAAGTGGGCTGTCGTAAGTCACAATAATAAAGCCTGATATTCGGAGGATAGGAAAATCTTTCCACCCTTAGCACGGAACCTCGTGGATGCAACTTTAGGCAAGTAGCTCTTCTATAGATCTGGAGGCGTATATCGGAAACGTTTACACGGGAATGGTAGGATCCAATAGTCAAGTTGGCCCAGTTGTACCATTTGTCATCCCTGACTATCACGGCTACCACGATGCCGATCATATTGACAATCTGTCTTAGACATTTCACGCCAATTTCCTACCCTCTTGCAGGAGCCCAGAACCTAGAAGCTCCTGCAGGGGTCAAGATACTGGATCAAGACACCCACAGAGAGACTTCATCTGTGTGAGTCACCCCTGCAGGAGTAACCATTCATCTACGGTAGGAGGATGATCAGGGTCCTCGTAGCTTACGACTTGCTTACACGACGACATCAGTATAACAGGTACTGACGTGCTCCTTTGCCGATATCACCGGGAGGGTCCTCGTAACCTCGTAACGAGTCGAGATACTCGATGAGGAAGCTGTCATGAACTACGTATGGTCGAGCTGGCGTGGAAAGATAATGCCGATCCATTTATCATTTATTGACAATGCCTGCATCAAAGCTAACCGAATTCTGGATCATAAGGGTTAAGATTGTTTGCTTAGTTCCGATCATAGGAAATTGATTCCCGAGGTTTTACACGACCAAAGGGGTTAAGGTAGATAGAGATTGAGACATAGATATTGCGATGTGACAGGGAATTAATGTGGCAGCAGCCAGATAAGGATGCGTTCAAGGCTCACGTCCCTGGCATATACTCCACATACGTTGTAGGCGTACGTAGCAGATACTACTTACCTACTAGCCACCACTACGAACGAGATAGAATCCTTGACGGCGCCCAATATGGATAGATTGTATAGTCCCACCCCGCGCGGCTTGGCACCCGGCACTTTGATCTCCTATAGCTCCATTGGAGGTCGTGGCGCGAGTGGGGGCACTTACCGGCAACGAGAGCACAGCAGTCAGTCTACTACGTAGTAGGCTTAGTAGGCTGTTATCATGTCCAATGACGGCAGCCCAGGATAACTTATACCGTAACTTATACTATTATTCCCTACAGTTATACACACTAGTGGCGTCTTTACCCGGGTGGCGCCGAGGCCTTACCCAAAACAACAAAGATCTTATAACATAGACCTTAGACCAAAGCTCTGTGGACCCAAATGGAGTTTATAGACCTCGAAAATCCCGTGAAAATGTCTCGAGGTATACATAGAGCCTCAGCTCGTATGTTACAAGACCGATGGCAGGGATGGTGCTATCCATGCTATGTTACTCCGTCTGATGTGTAGGAGTTGGCGGATGTTGCCACTGCATGAGGTCCTGCAGCAGTTTTTGCCAAGATCTACCTTGCTGAGGATCCAATGTATCTCAAACGCGCATATTAGTCTCCGGACTCTTCCTACGGACACCCCCGGAGGGGAACCGGGACGGTAGAGTCTCAGTTCCAAACAGGAATATCAAGTAACTTATACGTAAACTAACACGTAAGCTTTATCCCATGTTTTTTTACTCTTCAATACGCGCCATCACTCATTCTGCTGCATTTCTTGCCTCCCCATGCTTGTTTTTTATGGCTACGAATCTCCTTTTCTCATATCCAATTCTGTGTAACTAGCTGTATGAGTTTGAGAGACTACCTCGAATCCTACAACATGAAGTTCCTGTGTCTACCCGGCGCATATGGAAGCGCTGATGTAAGTCTTGGTATTCATGGACCATAAGATACTCCACTGACATACGGTTTAGAAATTCCAAGTCCAACTAGGTACTTCATTCGCTGTGTATCGTATACACTTACGCACTTGCTGACCAAGTTTAGCACCTCTCGTCAACGAACTGTTGTCTGATGATACCGCCCAGTTTCGGTTTGTCGATGCGCCATGTGAGGCAGTGCCTCCGGAGGGGTTTGAAGATTTCTTCGGAAAACCTCCTTACTACCGCTTCATCGAACCAGATGAGAAGGGCACTGATGATACTGATGTCTTGTCTCGAATTCGAGATTTCCCTGAATGCGACACGGCCGAAGACACGATGCGGGAACTCATGAAAGAGGGCGTTGCAAGCAGTGTTCGAAGTACGAATAGGGCGATTGAGTACCTATTTGAAATCATGGAAAAGGAAGGCCCCTTTGAAGGGATTATTGGTTACTCTGAGGGGGCTACTGTCGCTTCAACCTTTTGCCTCGCTGAGCAGAGACGGTTCGAAGAAACCGGAAGGAAACCACAGATCAAATGCGGTGTCTTCTTCGCCGGCTGGCCACCTCTAGACCCCACTACGTTCGCCATGGTGCTCGCGGATGAGTCTGATCTAATGATTAACATTCACACCTGTCACATCAGTAAGGCTTCAAACATACGACCTCAGCAACATGAAGATGCTAACTACGATTCCAGTCGGCTCCCTCGATCCTTACGTTGCGGGCTCAATGGCTCTGTATAACACGTGCGAACCCGACACAGCTTACATCTTTGATCATGGCAAGGGTCATACGCTTCCAAGAGAAAAAGGTGTCATTAAGGAGCTTGGAGACGTCATCCGTAACATGATCGCAGAGGCCTCAGGATAGAATTACATGATAGAAACACATTATAGATTGCCGCAGCAGTTTAGCTTATTTTCCCATGTAGGTATAGAAATTTTCCATGAAGGAATTATTGTAGAAGCAATATAATAGGTACGCATACTAGGTATACTCGATTTTTGTGTACAGAAACTCCGTAACAGTGTTCATTTAGGATTGGAATTTTCCATGCATGATGTAACCTCGCTCCATTTTGGCGGCAGCATTGCCTATAACAAAAGAAAATGCAGCTAATTAGCCACCTACCACATGCGGGAGTTGCTCCTGGCACCCAAGCTTTCAGGTAATATCCCGTACGTAGCTATTGGAAATATTGGAAAAAGGTTGCTTATATTGAAGGCGATCTGCAGCTAAGGAGCTAAAGACACAGCACCAAGGGAGACCGTCCAATACTCCCGAGACATGCAGACGGATAAGGCATGACAAGGGGGCCCTGCCAATGGGGTATATCGGCTCGTTTATTTTGATTGATGCTTAATTTTCTCAGATTCTACTTAGCGGAGCATGCCTCCGCCACATAACGCGTTTACCCACGACCCTTGATGGGGCCATATGGTAAGGGTCCCTTTCACATGGTAATACTAGTAGTGTAGTTCTTGTCTTTTCTCTGATGCTTTGGATTTCTTGAACTCTCCGATTTATCCTAGCCCCAACCACTAGCTTCGTCCTTTTCTTGTTGGAGCCCCTGTTGGATAGTTGCTGCATAGGATTCCGTATTGCGCCTTGCGCACACGTAATATGGAGGAAAGAAACACCGACGTGGAAGAAGCATCTAAGAGGCCACACGATGGTGCTTCTACCAATGGACCAAGCCCGGTTAATCAAGAAATCCCGATACTAGATGTGGTACAGGGAAGTAACACCACACCGGAATTCCCCAGGGGAGATACTTCGGTGTCAATCCCGATAGAATCAAACCCCCCTTCACCCTCTATTATGAGAGAGACCTCGACTATGGACCTTCTATCAGCATCTGCTCCACCTGGCAGGACGGCCTCGATAACCTCAGCGTCTTCAACAGCCTCGCTGTCGAACCCTGGGAGTCCCCCATTGTCTACTAACCCACGCCCTACAATAAACTTGAAGCCGTCGCTATCATCACTCGCTAAGCCTCCGGAGTCGCAAGCTGGAGGAACAGCTCTCTCACCAGTCCCATCGGCGTCCCCTGGAAACAGTGTTGAGCCAGGTTCGCCAGTCAACGTGCCTCAGCCCGCCGCTGCTACACCCGTTGCTGCTACACCCGTTGCTGCTACACCATCACCCCCTAATCCCAAGGCTACCACGCCGTCCGAAACGGAAAAGCTTAAGAAAACAAGTTCAACCTTCTTCGTAAGTTTCTTCAACGGCAATCCATATTCATACTAACAAGGAAACAGAGGATCTTTAGCTATACGACATGGCGCGACAGGGTGATGTTATCAGCTTCGGTGGTGGCCTCGATGGGAGCTGGTGTTGCTTTCCCCCTAATGACCCTCGTGTTTGGTGCGATAACCTAGAGCCCTAATAGCATTGAATTAAGACTTACTAATTTCTCAGGTCAACTCGTTGGAAGTATCGCAAGTACCAGAGCTGATCTAAACGCCGAGGGTTCTAAGAATCACTATTCCCAGCTCATAAACGAATACGTGTAAGTGTCATAACAACTTATATTGAAGCGTAGCTAAACATGGATTTGTGCAGTCTTTTTATGGTATACCTCTTCATTGGGAGGTTTGTATTGGGGTATATTGGAACTGTAAGTGGACTCCCCGTTTAAATATAAAATATAAAATATCACATGTTAATAGACCCCAAGCTAGGATTCCGCATGATGGGTTTCCGTATCTCTTCGGCGATGCGGCTAGCCTATTTCAAAGCTCTGCTAAGCCTGCCAGTATCGCTGTTAGACCTTCAGCCCCCTGGACAAGTGGCTGCTATCATAACAACTACAGCAAACACGCTTCAAAATGGGATTTCCGAGAGACTGGCGGCAATTATTCAAAACTTGTCCATGTTTATCTCCTCGATTGTCATTGCCTTCACCCGCAGTTGGAAATTGAGTTTGGTTACTAGCAGCGGCATGTTTGTGATCACGATATGTTACTGCGTCACCATCCCCTTCGTCGTGAAGAACATGAAGCAAGTTGAAGAAGCAAACATTAAGGGGTCCGCAGTCGCAAGTGAAAGCTTCAGCTCCATCAGAATGATTGCTGCATACGGCGCGGAAGGAAAGATGGTAAAAAAGTATCAAGAGTGGGTTGATGAGGCACAACGTAGGGGCCTTCAGCTATCAAAGATAGTTGCTTTTCAGCAGGGCACAAGTGAGTAATACATCGATTCCGCCCATATATATATATACCATACTGATTCATCTTTGCTAGTCTATTTCAGTGTATATGCGTTAGTATCTCGTGTCTTGGGTAATTCAAATCGGATGCTAATAGTTAATAGAACTTTTGCCTTGACATTTTGGTATGCTGTCAAGATGTTGATAAACTTTGAGATTCCCGATGTGGGAACATTAATCACGTTAGTTCACCATTAATACTTTTATTGTCCGTCGCTTACAGTTTCACAGCGTCTTAATGTGTATAATGATGATAGTCATGGGGATCGGCGGCATCGCAGCACCCGTTTCTGCTGCAGCTCGAGCAGCTGGCGCAGCTACTATCCTATTCAACGGTATTGATGCACCGAAACAAGCTGTTGCCGGGCTCAAGTATCCCGATGTCTCGGCAACGGGGGACATTGTTCTCTGGGGGGTTAACTTCACGTATCCCACTCGGCCCAATCTCAAGGTTCTCGACGGTCTGAACTTGATCTTGCCAGCAGGTAAAACCACAGCCATTGTTGGTCCTTCAGGTTCCGGGAAGAGTACAATCGTAGCTCTTATTGAGCGATGGTATGATTTGGATGGAGATTCGGAACAGAAAAAACTGGTGAGGACTCCGATACCATTGAATAATCCTCAGTTACTGACCTGGCTATATCATAGATCCAATACTTTCGTAACGGCTCAGTAACAATAGGCGGTACAAAACTAACAGACATCGATTTAAAGTGGTGGAGGTCTCAAATCGGACTCGTACAACAGGAACCCTTTCTCTTCAACGCAACTATCTTCCAAAACGTGGCAAATGGTCTAATCGGAACAGAATGGGAGGATTGCGACCTTGACAAAAAGAAGGAATTGGTAGAATATGCCTGCAAGGAAGCTTTTGCCGACGAGTTCATAGCTCGACTTCCCGAAGGATATGATACGCAGGTGGGTGACGCTGGTATAAAGCTGAGCGGCGGTCAGCGTCAAAGACTCGCTATCGCTCGAGCCATAGTCAAGCAACCGAAGATTCTCATCCTAGATGAGGCGACAAGCTCTATTGATGTTCGTGGCGAGAAGGTTGTCCAGGCTGCATTAGATAAAGTGTCTCAAAACCGCACTACTATCATGATAGCCCATCGGTTGTCGACAGTGAGAAAGGCAGACAACATTGTGGTACTTGCCAAAGGCCAAGTTATACAATGGGGAAATCACGAGAGTCTCATGGCTCAGATCGGCGGGCCCTACTGGCTTCTTACCAACTCGCAGAGACTCTCAATGGGCGGTGAGGACGACATTCCCGATGCATCATCCGAGGTAACGGAAGTAGAAAAGCGGACTATGGACCTCATGACTCTTGATGAGACCAAAGCCGAAGTTCGGGATAGCGAAAGCACTGTGGTTGAAAAAGCAGCATACAAGCCGAAGGGCGTAATGGGAAGTTTCGGTGCTATGCTCGTAGAGCAGAAACCGTTCTGGCCATGGTATACGGTAATGGCTTTTGGTGCTGTGATCGCTGGTGGTAAGTCTGCTATAATACTCGGCAGCTAGGGTTCTACTAATCCATATTATAGGGAGTCCACCTGTCCAAGCCTTCATCTTCGCAGCCCTTATCTCGTCTTTTGCATACTGGGGCGATACATTGGTCGCTGTCACCAATTTCTGGTGTCTCATGTTCGTCGCGCTCGCGTCTGCAGCGGGAGTGGGCTACTTTGCGTTGGGATATTCTTCTACAGTTGTCTCTTTTGTAAGTCTAGTGTACTCGGTTTACGAAGATTTCTAACTAACAAATACAGTATATAACTTCAGCCTATCGACGGGAGTATTTCCAAAACATCATTTCCAAGACCGTATCCTGGTTTGATGGTGATGGTCGATCAATCGGTGCTCTCACTGGGATTGTGGCTAGCGATCCTACACAGCTTCAGCAACTGCTAGGGACGAATATGGCTTTTGCGGCCATATCGATTCTCAGTGTCCTTGGGTGCTTAATCATATCCTTCTACTTCGGATGGAAACTCACCATTGTTGCTCTATCATCTGCCATGCCTTTGGCTTTGGCTGCTGGCTTCTTCCGCATCCGTGTGGAAAAGGGGTTCGAGACCATGAACGTAAAGGTCTTTGGCGAGAGCGCCAAATTTGCCACCGAATCTATAGGAGCTATCCGTACAGTAACGGCACTCACGTTAGAGGATAGCATCTGTCGCAGATACGAAGAGCTACTACAAGCGCATGTACAAAAGGCTTTTAAAAAATCCCGCTTCGCAACTATAGTATTTTCGGCAAGCGATAGTTTACCATTCTTATGTATGGCCTTTGTACTATGGTATGTTTTTCCAATAGATCTTACACGCACCTTCATAGCCAACTGACGACTATTTAGGTATGGAGGTACGCTGCTAGTATCAGGAGAGTACTGGACATTCCAATACCGTAAGTTCCGAATCACCTTTTCCACAACACAAAAGCTAATACACATATTAAGTGGTTGTTTACATTGCTGTGGTACAAGTAAGCAAACTCCAAGCATGAGTATAGACATAAATTAATTATCTAACCGAACCAATCCAGGGTGCCACAGGAGCAGGACAATGGCTCAGCTTCGTACCTAGTAAGTCTAGATCGAGGAGAAATCACGCCACAAAAATACTAAAACTCTATCAGACATTGCGCAGGCTACTGCGGCGGCAAATAGAATTCAGGCCATGAGGCATAATGATAACGACGATGGTCAGGGCGTTACCATAAGTGACGAGGCAGTTGACGCGGCTACTCGAGGAGTCAAGATTGAGCTGCGAGATGTATGGTTCAAGTATCCGACAAGGGATGTTCCCGTGTTGAATGGATTAAGCATGACTGTAAGCACGCCGCCCACCGGGTTACTGTGCCTTATGCTAATTTAACTAGATTGAGAAGGGACAATTCGCGGCCATCGTTGGGCCCTCCGGTAAGTCTTGTCAGCATCAGTTCATGATTCTGAAACTCTAATACCATTCAGGCTGTGGAAAAACAAGTATTGTCTCCTTGCTAGAGAGGTTAGTTTGTTCGACATTCCTTTATGGGATATCCGAAACTCATAATTATATGCAGGTTTTACAGTATCAAATCTGGAAGCATAACATACAACGATATCGACATTGACAGTATCGACCTAAGAGACTACCGCAGAACCATCTCGCTGGTGGCCCAAGAGCCATCCCTATTCGACGGTAGTATCAAGGAGAACATACTCCTTGGTGTTGACCCCGACACAGTCTCGGACGAAGACTTGGAGCAAGTATGTCGCGACGCCGAGATGCACGACTTTGTCACCTCTCTCCCAGAAGGGTACAACACAAAGGTAGGTATCAAAGGAATCCTGCTATCTGGCGGGCAAAAGCAACGCCTATCAATTGCCCGAGCACTTATCAGGGATCCACGGCTCTTGCTTCTAGACGAAGCCACCTCCAATCTCGATTCGGAGACGGAGAAACTAGTGCAAGGCGTCTTCGAGCGGACGAAGAAGAGTCGGACTATGATAGTAGTTGCCCACCGGCTTGCTACGATTCAGAACGCCGACATTATCTTCGTGCTTGGCGATGGCCAAGTTCTAGAATCCGGCACGCATATTGCCCTCCTTCAGAAGCGAGGTGTATACTTCAGCATGGTACGTCTGCCCAGACCTTTCCAGAGTTACCTTCAATATGAGAGACTAATTAAATATGACAGTGTCAAGCACAAGCTTTGGATAGGTAGATAAAGTGCTTTTGTTTTAGTTATCTAATATGTATTGGAGCTTAGAGACATGACTGTGATAGACTGCCTACATAATAACTAGGCACATAATAACTACATAATATTGGCAATATAATAATGTCCGGCGATGCGGAGACCAAGAAAAATGCACATGATCTTAAAGCTCGCAAAGCAGAGAAAGTGGAATACATGTTAACAAGCCATCATGTCCCCATCTAAGAATAATGGATCATATCGTAATCAGCACAGACTACATAGACAGACTAGACGGACTAGACCCTACGATGCAACGCACAGGGGAAGATGCCGGGGTGCCATGCAGCGTTGCAATATATGTATCAACTAAGATCGGCATGCGTGCTCGGCACTCTAAGGCTAGTTGGACATGTCTAATCCTTATTTACCCTTGGATTTACAGGGTCCGTTGTAGTGTATGTATGTATTCACCCCCCTGAATTAGCATAAATGTTGCATGTGCAGGGAACTTCTGCCGTTCCTGATCCTTCCCGGTCGTTATGTAGTTCGTAGTTGATAACACAATCTTATCTTCCGCTCCTCCGTGAGTAGTAGTACATGGCATCTACACCACCAGAGGTATCTTCCTCTCTTACTCCGGGGGCTACAAGGTGTGGGTGGTGTGGGTGCTCTCACATGTCCTCACATATGGGTTGGACGGGCTGATATGCGAAGACCCGGAACACAACCGAAGGTATCACCTAACATATTTAGTATATGCGGATACCTACATCGAATCATAGAATGGACATAGGGCCGTGTTATCACCAGCTTGCGTAATCTTGAAATATTCGGGACCGGCGTGGAACCGTCATGATATTTACGGATCCTTCAAGTTTCACGACAGTAAAGCTACCTTCTTAGCCTACTTGACCCATGACCGTTTGGTTTAACACGGCCGTCAACTCCATCTGTCGTTACGCTCACACCCCTCGCACCCCTCGCACCACTCGCATCCCTCGCATCCCTCGCACCGACGATGGGTAAGGGTTGATACCTGCATACATACCGTGGACCTTATCGTACATACTAGACTAGTTGCCTCTTCACCTTTACATACATAGTAGATGTTAGCACCGATAGGTAGGTTCGTCACAACCCTGCTATCATGCGTGGCGTGCTACTACTGCATTTGTCGCCATGCCGCTAGACTACCAGAAATGAAGGTTCAAGAGCACCGCGGCTTGATCCGGTGTTAGTACACGATTACTCAGAGCTCTGCAGCTTGCTGCAGCCCTTTTTTTTTTTTTTTTTTCTTTTGCTATGTAGTGCTTCCCCAGAGTTCATCAGAGCATAGGCCGATATCCACTCGGAAAGGAATTAGGTGCAGAATGCAAGGCTATACCTAATTTTCCTTTACATAATCAAGGAATATCTCCTGTTTAACAAGGAAAAGCTCATGATGAGAAAAGAAACACAATGCTTGGCATACTGATACGATGCACTGCGTGCGTGGGGATGGTGTGGGCAGATCGGTAAGTAAACTGGTTGGCGGAAACTAAAACACTGGAAATCTGCACGGCGTGCGAATCACTACTAAGAAGGGAATGTGGTAAGTAGAGCTTCTAGCTTAGTTGAATTTATGGCAGGTGGCAATGTGAAGCGATATCAAGTTGGTTGTATGGTTCCTATAATGCGCGCGCATTATAGAACCCAGGGTTTCAGCCTCAGACCACAATGCGGTATACAGCTCTATCAATATGTTACATAGTGCCGAGAAAGTCTTTGAATAGTATTCGATTGAGATCTAGACGCAGTCGATTCGTATCTAGTAATTGCTCTGCAGTATCTAAAGAAACGCGTCAGGGCTTGTGATGACGCGTCACCAACTACCTACACTTCCGCAATTCCTAAAAGGTCTTATTACAGACTTCAACTCTGGAAGGAAAATAGCACATTCCATATATGGTATAAAGTTGTTCTTGAATCTCTTATCACAGTGACTATCGTCGTCGACTCAATCTACCTCGTCGTAACCCCATTGTTCCTAGGTATCTAGCCTAGGATATCTCTGCTATGATTCCTACGTCCGGCGGGCGCTTAAAGTTGCATCCTGCCCGTTTCCAACATGACAGGATATCCTGGCGTTTAAGGTACCATACTCGAATGGCTTTTGGTTTTTGGTACGTTACTTCCGGCGCTCTGGTCCCAAGCATCAAGTCAGTGGAGGTGCTTGTCTAAAAATTGCCGAGGCCGATGGACGTAGATAGAAGGTTAGCACAATATCGAATAAACGATATGTACTTTTTCAATGATGGTTCACAGAACATAGTCGATATCTAGTCATCGCTTCAAATGTACGACCCGCCCCTGGTTACCACTCTACAATCGAGGCCGCGTCACGTATGCGCTTTACCAACGTAATCCGACGCGGAGTCAAGGGGCAGTAATATGGATATATGGCGAATCAAAGTGGAAACATTCCAAATATAGAGTGTATCCTACCAGATTACAAGACTAAGCCACTCAGTTATATCCGGTGGAGGTGTAACTCAGCCGCATAAACAACGGGTAAGCAATCTCATATACTCTTGAACAGTATGCATTAGGATGACATCTTTTGCGACTTCATCTATTGGAGATACACGTCAGAGTTGAGGGTGATGAGGCGGGATGTTCAAGGTCAAAGGGTTAGGGGTTTACTCTAACAAAATCTCAGAATAGACTATAACTATAGTATAATCGTGTTTATAATATTAAAAGTAGAAGAACAAGATACTATGCTTAATCTTGCGATTGCACTTTCGAAACTTGAACCTTTTTATTGCGAAATAGAAAGCTCATGTTCATACAAACTTGGAATCACTCATTGCAGTTGTATAGCAGTACGTACACTTATACGTACCTAGGTTTAGTTATAGCAAAGTTATAACAGCACTTATAGTTACTATATACCTAGTTAAGTCTAGGTATTCTATTGTCAATAATAGCGAGTCTTACTTAAACCTGTATGTAAATAAGATCATCAACAAGGAGCATGGTTATGAGTCTAATGAGCAAGGAGAAATAGCAATATCTTACATCAAATACCCCATCAAATCTAATGCTTTCAATTCAACTTGGGAGCTTCTGAAATGAGTAGCCAAGGGGACTGCTTGAGGTACCTCAGTGAGAACATGTATAGGTAAGGCTCCCCCTTTTACTCACAGAGAAGTTCAGTTAGTCAATCAATATGCTTTAAGTCTAGGTATACTGTTCACAGAGTTCTTTCTACTAACGGCAAGTACAATATGTCTCAACGTATTCAGTAGGATTAATAAGACACAAGTGGGATTTCACATGGAGGAATAAACGATGAAGACCTTAAGTCCAATACTTCTCATGACGTTTATTTTATTAACTCATTCCTGCGGCCTGTACCCTATTCATCAGATAGCCTTTCCCTCTATCCCAATATCAATAATTCTTAAAATATATAGATATATCACTTCAACTCCCTCACGCCTGCGTATCTCCACCCAATGCAGCATACGGCTGCTGATCATCTATACGCTTCTCACGTCCGGCATTAGAGCCGGTATTTGCTGACCCAGAGATGAATTTTTTCTCAGCGGCCAGTCCTGGATCGTTCTTAGTGCCAAACTCAGAGAAGCTCGCGTTCTTGTTCTTATCCTCTGTGCCGATGCTATCGTCCTCGGTCAAATTCTTACCGTGCGGACCTCCCTTTCCCTTCAGGAACTGACTCTGCACGTACGAAGGCGCGGTGTCAACGTTGCTGCTGCGACCGGGGCCTGATTTGTTGGTGCTGGAAGCTTTATGAATGCCGCCCTCGTGAGGCTTTGAGGCGGATGTTAGGTCCTCACGTCCAACTTGCTGAGGCGCTGCCTGGTTGGCTTGGCGGAATGCTTGTGATTCTGCGGCGAGTGAACCCTGGCTTACCACTCCGGGTGCCTCGTTGGAGACGGGGGCGTTTCGGCCAGCGGTGACCTTGGTTCCCTCGCTAGGTGCTTTTGAGGACATCTTGGTTGATTTGGTGTCTTTATGTGTTTGGTCTGATAGGAGTTCAACTGGTGGAAAATAGTTGGTTTGATTTAAATTGGTATCGTTTAATATGAGTGAAGAAGACAACGTACAGTTATAAGTGCTCCTCGCAAGATCTCAAAGGTTTGCACGGAATACTATTAGGAGAAGCTTCTAATGTTGACGTCATAGGCTGGCAAAACGTCACAGCTCTAGGATCATGACCTCACTTATCCTTACATACCTGATACCTCATACCTGATACCTCATACCTCATACCTCATACCTCGTACCTGATATCGAATTAATAAAACTGCAGATGCAACCAATAATGATATAATTATGTGGAGAGCCTCACTTCGAGTAGTCTTTGGTTTGTTATTAACAATGCAAATCATGCAACAATGGTTCATCTTCGTTAATGAATAGTATGTCAGGATGTGATAGTTATGGTATAAGCTGGAGCTTTTAGTCCGACCTATTATATCATAGCGCATTCTAATCATTCTAATATGATATAGATATCAAAAGCGAATGAAAATCAATATCAACACTGGAACGGTGGTGGCAACTCGCCAGCCTCTGCAGCCTCCCGGAGTGAGTAAATGGTTCCGTACAGTCCACCGACGCAAATAAACCCACCCGCAAGAACGGTAAGTATGTTGAGGGAAAACAAAATAGGACTCTTAAACCATCCATTATATCCTCCGTGATAGTAATATGTGTCGTGTAACCAGAACGCTCCAGCGAGCCCGTAGGTATCTTCAATGACGAGGGTCAGCAAGTACTTCAAAAAGCAAAGAACGAAACTCAGGGGCTCAGATACGTATTTGAGAGAGACAAGTCTCAGTTAATGTAAGAAAGTAAACCATTAAAGACGATAGGAGATTATTAAACTTGGTACGTACACCAAGCAGCAAACATAGATGCCGCAATGCCAACCAGGTAGTTGAATATAGGGATTCCAACTGCAAAGAGGAATGCAACGGTATTGACCAGCAGTATTAGGAACGTCCAAACACTCCAGCCAATAAACGTATGTGAATGTATATGACGGCTCCGTCTAAAGAGACGGACAAAGACTAATTTGGCAGCTGTATGAAGGTTTAGACTACCTGCGATGAAGAAGTTGGGAATCGCAAGCCCGAAGGAGATCTTAGACCACAGCGGGCTTAAGCTAAGGAGGCTCGGACTAGAGACACCTTGACCTATATACCAATAAGTGACAACAGCGAACACGATGTAAAAAGAAGTCGCTACAATCTGCAATGTCCACGCTGCCTTCATTGCATCTTGTGGGTGTTTCATTTCTGAGATGAAAATAAAGAACACAAAATGACCGGCGTAGGCGAACACAGGATTCGTCAGACTGATAAAAGCGGACGTAAAGTCGCTGGACCTTGTAATCACTATATTCCCTCTGTCAACCGGAACAGCTCCGGCACCTACCATCGCTACAATTCCTGCAGATATTATGGATATCCCGCCGACTACCCAGACTAAGCTTAGACTATGGAGAGTTCGGGGAAAGCTGCAAATTGCTACCGCGATAGTAAATATTCCAGAGAATGCTGTTGCGCACAGTCTCGAGTTGGATAGAACAGTTAGGGCAAGCTGGCCGGCGAGGATTTGAGAACCCGCGGAACAGACGGCGAAGATGACGGTTCCCGCGCTTAATATCTCTCTACCAACAGGCCCGAATAAGATGTTCCCAGCATCACCCATGTTGTGAACTATACATGCCTTGTTGGTTAATCTCAGACGCCAGTGAGCTACTAGATCTACGTACCTTCAGGATGTCGCAACTTGAACTCTATGAGTAACCAGGCCGTAAACGTAGCGAAGACACCTAAAAATGTGATGACGATAACGCCAGGGACGATACCAACTGCATCCAACGAGCTGGGCAGGCTCAACATGCCGTTCGAGATGATTTCAGTGATCATCAAAACGGCAGTTAGCGGCCAGCTTAACGTCTTGTATTTGATATCATGGTTGTCTTCTTGCCCGAAAACATCATTAGGAAGTCCGGGACTAGTAAATCCCACCTCACGGTCTACACGAACGTTTTCAGTACCGTCAATTTTCTTCTGCGAGAGGACATTGTCAGTAATAGCCATAGTTATCGTGAACCGATTTGAACTATGTTACGCCTATACCAATAACACGGTGTCATACCAGAAGTCGTAATCTCCAATTATTCTACATATGCGACTCCGCATCGCCTGCTTGGACAATATGACGTTATTAGTAATGCAATGCGACTTATATCACACAACATATACATAAGTGATAAGCTTCTATGTACATATCACCCTGGACTCCCAAGAGCTCGGAGCAGTGGGGCAGATCTCGGCCCCTATACCGACATTGCACGAGTCTACGATAAGAGATAGAACACGCTCTAGACTTCAAAGCGGAGCCGTGATGAATATCCCATTTCGGAAGGTAATACATCTGACCCAAGTTCTGGATTGGACCATATCTACCTACATATACACAGTAGCCGAAGATTTGAGTAACGAACACTAATAGCTCCAGCTTTTACCTAGGTAGGTAGTTTAAGAATTTTGTCATTTGATTGTTACTAACGGATAAGTTAGAGGGGTTGAGGTTACTAAGACTCGAGTGTTTATAGGTAGATCGGTGAGCTACACGACAAAGGTAGAAAGGTACCTTCTATTCTCAGTATATTTGCACCAGCTTACTTACTGCTTTTCTGTATATTTGGACACTAACTGATATTAAGCAATAGTATATCAATTGCTTTACTTGGTATCAACTATCCACCAAGAAACAAACAGGTCAAACAAGCAAACCTCTCATTTTCTCAAATCAAAACCTCAGAGAAGTTATATTGAACTGTTAATACATACTAGAGGGGCGTGTGCATTTATGATCTCGTACCGACAAATAACACTGCTCGACCTCGTCCCAGTAAACATCCTCAACTCGCTAGCATAAACTATTCCCTTCTT
Organism: Daldinia decipiens; assembly: GCF_022478715.1. Taxonomy (NCBI): domain Eukaryota; kingdom Fungi; phylum Ascomycota; class Sordariomycetes; order Xylariales; family Hypoxylaceae; genus Daldinia; species Daldinia decipiens. The sequence continues at coordinate 179,332 of NW_026054554.1, read as the reverse complement.
AAATCCATGGTCAGGCAGGATAAAGAAATCATAGAATAAGTTACTATTTCCCTTATTCGCAGTATAAGCTAGCACTTGCTTTAGTTAAGCAATTAATTACGGACCGGGTCCGATCCGGCGATCGGGAACAAGCCCGGACATGTCGGCCCCACGGGCGTTAAGTATTAAAACAGCGAGCCAATAGCAGTTCTGTAAATGGTCATAATTGAGCCTTAGTGCGGGGCTTAGTGGGACTTGGCATACCCGCATCGTCTGTTGCTTCCATTGCTTCGCCAATCAATTTATGGATTTTTGTCACCGGCCGATGTCGCCCAAGAATTTTTTGATCTCAACTCACCAAAAATTTACACCAAAAATTTACACCAAAATTGCGATACTTTTAAAGGCCAATCGAAAGTTGCCTACTCACCTCCAATTCCTTTGGCATCGGGCTTGATTGCTGGAAGACCCTCTTTATCAATTGACATTATTTCAATTGTGAGAGAGCGTCTGCTGGTCCGCCAACAGCTCCGGCCCCTCGTCTAAGCTCACGATGGCTTTGCATGCTCTCCTTCGAGCCAGAGCTCCGGTAGCTCTGACTCGAGGTGTCCTCGCGCCGTCAAGACAACATACGTATGTGAAACCAGTACAATGCATCCCTAATACGCGTAACTGAGTTTTATACCATTAGTCGCCTTTTAAACACGACGTCTTGTCGCCGTTCCAATGATTCCGACCTCAACAAAGTCTCCCGCTTCATCACACAACCCAAGGCGCAGGGTGCGTCGCAAGCTATGCTGTATGCGACGGGTCTTACCGAAGATGACCTCTCAAAACCTCAGGTCGGTATATCGTCGGTATGGTACGAGGGCAACCCGTGTAATATGCACTTGATGGATCTGTCGGCTGTGGTTAAAGAGTCCGTTGCACGCGCAGGGCTTATTCCTTACCGGTTTAACACGATTGGCGTCTCTGATGGTATATCTATGGGTACAACCGGCATGCGCTACTCTCTACAAAGCAGAGAAATCATTGCGGACAGTATCGAGACCGTTATGCAAGGTCAATGGTACGATGCAAACATTTCATTACCCGGATGCGACAAGAATATGCCTGGTGTCCTGATAGCTATGGGCCGAGTGAACCGTCCCAGCATCATGGTCTACGGTGGTACTATCAAGCCCGGTTGCAGTAAGGCTGGTGCGCCAATTGACATTGTCAGCGCTTTCCAGGCGTATGGACAATACATTTCGGGTGACATCACGGAGGAGGAGCGGTTCGATATTATTCGACATGCATGCCCCGGAAAAGGTGCATGCGGTGGCATGTACACGGCAAACACAATGGCTACCGCTATTGAGACATTAGGAATGACTTTAACAGGTAGCAGTAGCAGTCCTGCTGATGACCCTAGCAAAATCCAAGAATGTGAACGAGTTGGCGAGGCAATCAAGCACGCCATGAAGGAGGATATACGCCCGCGGGATATCATGACAAAAGAAGCGTTCGAGGAGGCTATGATCGTAGTCAACATTCTCGGAGGCAGCACAAACGCCGTCATGCATCTGATCGCCATTGCGGACTCGGTGGGCATAAAGCTCACAGTGGACGACTTCCAAGCTGTCTCGGACAGGACACCCTTCCTTGCCGACCTAAAACCGTCTGGCAAGTTCGTAATGGAAGACTTGCACAAGATCGGCGGTACCCCTGCCCTACTCAAGTTCCTCATTGGCGAGGGCGTTCTTAAGGGTAGCAGTGTCACTGTAACGGGCAAGACGCTGAAACAGAACGTCGAGTCCTGGCCATCGTTTCCCAAGGACCAACAGGTCATCCGACCATTTTCCAGCCCCATTAAACCCACAGGTCACATCCAAATCCTGCGCGGCCAACTCGCACCCGGCGGCTCTGTCGGCAAGATCACGGGCAAGGAGGGTCTTGTCTTTACCGGCAAAGCAAAGTGCTACGACCAAGAGGACGACTTTATTCAGGCTCTTGAGCGCGGAGAGCTGAAGAAGGGCGAGAAGACGGTAGTCATTATCCGGTACGAGGGACCCAAGGGTGGACCTGGTATGCCTGAGATGTTGAAGCCATCGTCCGCTATCATGGGCTACGGCTTGGGCAACGACGTTGCGCTATTGACGGACGGACGATTCTCGGGCGGTAGCCACGGTTTCTTAATTGGCCACATTACACCCGAGGCGCGCGAAGGTGGACCAATTGGACTGGTGAGGGACGGTGATACCATCACGATAGATGCGGAGAAGCGCGTCATCGACACCGACGTCAGCGACGCGGAGATGGCAGAGAGGAAGAAGTCATGGAGCCCACCGGCGCCACGATACTCCCAGGGCACATTGACCAAGTATGCTGCTCTTGTCAGCGATGCCAGCCACGGGTGTGTTACTACGGGACATTAAAGTCCTGTTGAGCGTACCTTAGGTATATAAAATGGTATTCGGGGTTGAATGTTAAAAAGTAAGTGGGATGAATGTCTTGTATCTATTGGTCTTGGGCTATGCTATGCGGTGGTCTGGTTTCTGGTCCGGAAAATGGGCGCATCGGACTCGGGCTGTTGCCTTATGAGCGACAATTAAGAAGAAGAAATCGAACAAAGTTCAAACTTTCTAGAAGCTTATTTAAGCATTTAGAGGCGTAAATCTAAAGCAACTACAGCTAAAATGCTCACGAGGTCCCCATCATAAAGTTAAGGTTGAAGCCAGCAAGGTCGGTGATGAGTGATAGATACACCTCCTCAATCGGGTTTGTTCCTCATGATCTGACTATAAGTTTACAGGCGTCACAAATCGTATCTACATCCATCTCTTCTCTCGTTATTGACCATAACCTCTTACAAGCAACCCGATTCGTTTTTACCCCTATTCTCCCGCTCCAATAGAACCACGTGGGGGAAGGTAATAATATTAATCAATAATATTGATCAATCAATGCATGCTCATGCTCCACCCGAAATACGTAACGATGACGTTAGATGCCTACCAGTAAGCAAATAGCTTGTCCAGTCTGAGAATCCATAAAAGGACAACCGAGTACGCATAACTTCATTTTTTGCCCCTGTTCCACGCCGAGACAAATGCTGCTTTATCCCGTAGCGTCAAGCCGACTCTCTTATTACGCGCGAGCCGCGCCAGATCATCGGCGACTTTATCGAGCAACGCCCGTTCTTCAGACGTGAGAGATTCGCCGTCCACCTCATCGCCTGTTTTATCCGGGATTCCGTTCGCTAGGCTATCCCCGTTCGTGGCCGCGGTAGAGTTGTTGGTCACCCCTTCGGCGATGCGCACCCTAATAAGATGCGTAGGGCGGCTGAGTAGTTTCCACAGGAAAGAAATATAAGCACCCGGGACAGGAGTTGTGATATCGGGTGGCGTATACCGTATGCTGACGGGGAAGATCTTCGCATCGGCAGGCGCAGACAGTAAAGATGGGGAAAACGGAAGGATTCCCTTACCGTTTGTAGTGCTCATCTCGGGGAAGACGGCTATAACGCGGTGCGGGTTTTGCTCTACGAGTGCACGCAGGGTGGTTAATTTTTTAGGAGACGGCGGAGATAGTGCTGGTGGCGAGAGGGCCAGCAGGATACCGCGCAAGAGGGAAACACGTTGAACCTTGCGTGTACCCGGGAACGAGATGGTGAATATAGGGTCGAAGATAGCGGCGAGGTAGAGAGCGTCGATAGGACTCGTAAACTGCGCTGCAATGACAGAACGGCTAGAATTCCCTGGAAAGCGGGAGCTCGGCTGCTGCGAAAGCGAGCCGCGCTTGACACCGTCGAGCTGCAGATCCACCCACCAAATCCCCGGTATACCAAGGAACGTCCATAATAACAGCTTTCGAATGATCTGCGGAACGAGAAAAGAAGGTAGGTTGTCGAGGAAGACGAAGAACAGGGCGCTGTACGACAGGAAAAGCGGCAGTCGGAAGAGGAAGAGAGCTGTGTGTAAGAGCGAGGAGAGGGTCGAACTGGGCGTCGAGGAGGGAATAAAGGGCGAGATGCCAGATCCTTAATGAGCAATATTAGTCAGGTATATACATGATCACCTTCAAGACAATATAGTAAGTAAGTTATAGTAAGTAAGTTAGAGAGCTTACCGCGATCGCGGAACTGGCTGTATTTCTCCATTGTGTCTTCTAAAGCTAGAACTATGGAGATGTCGCGTGTAATGATGAATAACTAAGAAGCTAGCTACAGTAGACAAATCTGCCCGACCTTGGGGGGATTCTTTTTTTTTTTTTCTTTTTTTTTCTTCGAGGCTACCGAGACATCAAGGAATAATGTGTGCCGAAGGTTGGGTATAAAACGGTACGGGGCGCCAATGCGGAAAGGGATGTGCAGTAGAGGTAAGAAAATAGTGTACCTAACGGGAATTTGGACCTGTCAAATGAAAGAGGGTATGGAATTAAGACGGTTTGATGGCGTCAAGGGTTCGTATTTTTGGTGTTTGGCATGTGAAGAGACCAGAGACCAGAGACTAGGTTAGGTTAGAGACCTGAGACCTAACGCTTAATTAAGCCAACCTAACCTAATAAACTTTCCCCCACGCGCTATTCCACCTCTACATTAGGTAGGCATCAGCTTATCTAATATGCTAACTTCGGAAAGCTCAGACCAAGTTCCATGTAAGCTGATTTCCCGTTCAGCCCGCTTCACCCATTTCAGCCCCATAAAATCGTAAGCCCTTTCCATTGAAGGTTCCACCCCAAATCATCGGAGCTACGAAAGTACCTAGGTACCTACATACAAAAGCTTTAATATTTCCGTTGCCCGGACAACGTCGTCATGTAATCAACAAGACGGGGTCTGCATAACCAACATTTGCACAACTCAAAGCTTTATCCGCCTACAATCTACCTATGTATGTATTGTACATACACGGCACACGCCATCAAACGCTACCCACCTCGCTCAATGGAAAAACAGTTTACCATTTCAAACCTAATTCACATTAACTTCAATACTATCTTAACGTCGACTCCTTTTCCTTGACCTCGAACTGGCGCGCGCTCACCCGGAGCTTAATTGCTTTGTTATTTAATTTGCCTTTCGCCTTTTGCCCTCCATTTTGATTTTTGCTTTAATCTTCCGTGGGACGTCAACATGGAGACGGAGAGTGTGGTAAGTCATTCCATTTTAACCCTAGGTAGTCTTGGAGTCGATCAGTTCCAGTATCCCTCGCGTGCGAGACTCGAAATAGGAGTTAACTGTCGTCGCAGCAACTTAGAACCAGCGGCATTCAAAAGCCGTCGAAAGTAACGACGGGAATACCCAGACCTGGGTCCATTTCCAACGGCAGCGGCTTGCACGAGATGACTAGTTCTCAGAGTAATGTTCGGTCGCAACCGTCATCGTCAATTCCAGCGGCACATGGGCTGAAGCGTAGCGTGCCGGCGCCAGGTTTGAGCGACCCATCCGTCCAATATCCTGATCGCGTATACTCACAATGACAAAATGCAGCCGTACAGTCCGATGCCAAGCGAGTGCCTCTGTCCAAAAGAGCAGGAGAGCATCCTGGCACCTCTAGCACTACATACCAGCCTACGCAGAGCTTGAGGGGTATGGCTCTGAAAGACGCGGTAAGTAACATATCCTTTCGACTACGAATTTCGAGAGCTCGATACCGCCCCAAACCGCTCCAAACTTCAACTAGAGTCAACACTCTACCTCGTTCCATAGCATCATATACATTGGCTGGTATGCTAATCCGCCTGGTGAACAGCCTAGATCTAACCACGCGAGCTTCAACGGCGCCTCAGCATCCCGCCACACTTCAAACAACAGCTATTCCTCCAGTACAAGCACTTATGCTGCGAGTATCAACTCCGCCTATCGCCCCTCTTCCCGCTCACAGTACTCGCATTCGCGAACACGATCAGCCGCGAAACCTGGACGGCCTGCAACTTCGATGGGTACGCGTGAGGAAGGACAACCCAAAAACAACAATGGTACAGTGCCCCAAGTAGCGCATGTCCGCGCAAAGCCCAGCTACAATAAATTACTTGGCAAGAAGATTCGGAAGCCCCAGTCTATTCAAGATATTGCAGATCTCTCCTATGAAGAGTCACTCTCTCATGATAGAGAAGTCTCTCTATCTAACAGATTCCAATCACTGTCACTCGACAAACAGAAGACCCCCATACAAGGGAATCAAGCGACTTCTAACCCAACCATGCCCCCTCCGCCTACGACCTTCATCCCTCAGACAACTCCCAGATGTAAAAGGCTAAGTACCGTGGACCCGTATCAAGCACAAGGTGAAGAAGCCCAGACGGACCTAGTGGTCCCTACAACCCCAGCTAGAAAATTTATGGATCAACTTGAAATACACTGGAATAATATCAAAAAGACCCCAATCATCACCATGTCACCATCACCCAAGAAGGCACCTTATTTGTCTAAATATTCTAACCTCACCGGGTTTGTAGTATCCGAGATCGAAGAGAAGCTCGGCAAAATGGACAGCGAATTTCAGCAACTCAAAGAGTTCATGAGTGCCACCGAGAAGAGCAGTTTCAGTGTCAAAGAAGAGCTCGAAATCACGAAGAAGAGAGGTAGGTCGCCGTGTTGCGATATGCCACGGTTCTATTATCCGCTAAGACATGACAGTGGCGAATCTAGAGGACCAGCGAAACGAATTGCAGATGGAGAGGGCAAGGCTTATGGACAAGCTATCAGACGCAGAACGCCAAGTCCGCAACCTCAACATTGATATACAGGATCAGCAGAGACGCCATGACAAGTACTGCGAAGAGATAATCGCAGATCACGAAAGAAAGTTGAGAACCAAAGTCGACGACTATGAACGCGAAATGGACAAGGTCGTCAAGCTTCAACAAGAATTCGAAGAAAGATGCGGCGTTGAGGCAGAAGCCAGATTAGACAACCTATCTCATGAGAATAAGGAATTGCGGAGCGTCCTCGAGAGACAGAAGCGGGACCACGAACTCGAAATTCGCTTACTCAACGTAGATCTAGACAGGCAGTCTGTCCGGATGCGAGATTTCGAAAACACTTTGAGAAAGTCAGAAGAGGAGCAGCGATTACTCCAGGCCCACATTGACGAAAACCTCAAGACAATTGATCGGCTGAGAAAAAGAGCCGAGGATGCCGAGGAAAGCCTTTCCAAAGATAAGGGCCATCTAGGTGGACAGATCAGTCTTCTAAGTCAGAAACTAGACATCAGCTCGGAGCGTATCCAGAGCCTAGAAGAACAGAATAAAGTCATCCAGTTGGAATGCGAACGAAGGCTTCAAGAAATCGAGCAAGCAGCACAAAAGAAAATCGACGGGGAGACCAAAGCATTGCGAGATAGGCTCATGAAGGAGGAAGAAAGGCGGCACAAGCTCTTCGAACAAGTACAAAAACTCAAGGGAAACATTCGTGTCATGTGCCGAATCAAGCCGCCAGCAGACAAATCGAGCGATGCTCTCATCAAATTCAATCCACGAGTGAGCGAACTCGACGAGGACAAGATCGACGGCTTAACCATACCGACGGAGCGAGAGGACTTCAGGATGCCAGGCAAGATGATTGCTGGTGAACCAAAAGACTTCAACTTCGAGCGAGTCTTCGATGACAACTGCACCAACAAAGACGTGTTTGACGAGATTAGTCAACTCGTTCAGTCCGTCATGGATGGCAAAAAGGTCTGCATCTTCTGCTATGGTCAAACTGGGTCAGGCAAGACGTATACTATGAGCCGAAAGGAAGACGGTATCATCCCCAGAACACAAGATATGATCTTCAGCGAGGTCGACAGACTGAAGGTACTAGGCTGGGAATACACGGTCGAGGGCAGCTATTTAGAGGTCTACCAAGACAAGTTGTACGACCTGCTCGCTTCTCGCAGCGCGAAGCCCGAGCCACTCACAGTAGATCCAATCAGTGAAGAGTTAAATATCAAGGGCCACTCATTCACGCTCCTGAAGGAAGAAAGGGATCTCGATGAAATGGTCAGGACGGCAGACAATAACCGCCACACAGCCGCAACCGCGATGAATGACCGATCGTCGCGTTCGCATTCCATCCTAGTCTTGAAGATCCGCGGAGTCAAGAAGAACGAAGATGGCGAAATCATCAGGACTCGAAAGGGCACCCTAAACCTAATCGACTTGGCGGGTTCTGAGTCCCCCGACAAGGCGCGTGGTGAACAGATCTACCGGGAAGGTGTCGAGATCAACTCGTCGCTGAGCTACCTGCGAACGGTGCTATCACGCCTAGGCCAGGGCAAGACGGAGGGCGTGGACTTCCGGTCTTACACTCTAACCCAGTTACTGAGGCCGTCGCTAGGGAAGGGCTGCCGGACACTGATGTTCGTCATGGTGAGCCCGCTTAAGGAGAATGAGAATGAGACTATAAGGAGTCTGGAATTTGCCAAAGACGTAAGTGATACCCCGCAGAAATACACAAGATTTAAGAAGAGCTTGTCTAACGGTTTGAGCAGGCTCAAAAAGTCAAGATGGGTGGCAACGGAGGGGCCGCTAAGAGCAAGAAATAAGGTTTACAATCCAGGATATAAAACGTCTGCTTCTTGTAGCATAATTTTTCTCTCTCGAATTCTAAAGGTGATTCGGGCGGGGGTCATGTGAGGAGCTTGCATACACACATATCTGATGTTGGTGGTTGGTTGTTTCCAAGGCAAAGGGAGGAAGGGAGCGATGCGGCGTTCAGTCAATCAGGGCGTTATAGGGGCAAGGTATATTCAATGATGAATGATGTTGTGGTTTTTAAAATACCTAAGTTGTTCCGTATAGAGGATCGATATGTCGATGCGTCGATACGTCGATGCGTCGATGCGTGTTTGAGGGCGCGCTGTTGATATGGACGGGCTGAGGTCGATTAGTGGTATATTGAATATTATGGCTGTAATTATTAACGTGTTTTTGATGATGAGGGTTTGTGACAGTTCGATACTGAGTATAACTCCTGGGGCGATTCGGAACTGTTAGAGCATATATGTATATGACGAGCTTAGGGGTCTGAAAAAAATGCTATAGACAGTAAGTAGCCGTAATGTGGTCCGCGATGCCCTACCTAGGAGTAACTATTGCTTGCTAGCCGTCGAGATAACGCAAGACACCCCGAGGCCACCCCTAAATATAACAAGGTGAAGTTGTTTTGCGATTCCATGATGAGAAATGTCGAGTCTTAATATGACTTTGGTTCATTTCGCCTCATAGTATTATGCCATGAACCTATCAGCGTCAACTAATTCAAGTCTTTCGATATTGATATTCTCAGTATCCCACCCCAGCAATTTTACAAACGCACCGTAGGATCCTAACAGCGAATCTATGTACTTGCGCGTGCCCAATCCGGGTTAACATGGGATAAGATGGGGGGATCAGGGGAATCACCTCACGGCGCGCAGATATGGCATCAACGCCAAGTCGCAACGTTTTCCGCAGCCGACCCCGTTACCTACATACCTACCTCTTTATATAGGTAGGTAGGTAGCTACTCGTGTCTGGTGCTATAAAGAGCTCGAGAAGTGCCGAAGAAAAACAGGCTATTCTTGTGCGCATTTCGTTTCCCTTGCTCCGTTGATCGTCGGTGTCCTGTTATTAAGAGGGCATCGTGCTATATCGAATACGCTGCCAGTGGCTGGTTTTTGACGGAGAGGAATGCTGCGGGGGTATGGCTTCTGATTCGGGGACGGGACTCTTGTTGCGGCTGTTGTTGGGAGGCACTTGGACCTTGAGGTAAGTGGTGATAGGAGAGGCATTGGATGGTAGTGGTCATCTCATTATTGCTCTAACCTACGGAATTGCTTTTGCGCGGCCCCATCGACAATCGTAGGAAGAGACACGAGTGCTATGTACTAAGAAATATGCTCTTAATTATGGCTTGATTCTAGTCTTCATGCTATGTAGGACCAAGTAATGACTATCCAAAAGCTGTAGGGGCCAAGTACGACGAATTGCTCGCCGCCCTTTCTAGACTCTACCCGTAACTATGCACCTCTAGTAGTCTATGCGTCGAGTAGAATTCCCGGGACATCTCCAAGCTCCAAGGTACGCGTAACGTCCTTGATTAAGTACTACAGGGTCTTTATAATCCATCGTCGTCGTACTAGACAAATCAACCATCCGTATCCACGCTACCAACGCCCGTGAGAACCGGTAGCGGAGGCAACGACTGCGGAATCGCGGTAGACGGCTGAGGCGGCGGCGGAATGGGTGGAAGCAGAGTCGGGACCGTCACGTTGGGGAATACAAAGCTCCCGTTTGGCCAGGGCCTTATGGCGGCGTCGGCGAGCAGCTTGCCGGCGAGATAGTACGTTGCGGTAGGCACCCACTTGACGTAGTCGAAATGCACCGGGAAGACGTATAGTGTGCCGTTACACACAAGATCGCCAGAGTTGCAGATGATGAGTGTCCGGTTCGTATCGAAATCCTTGATTCGGCCCCCGTCCTGCGACGTCTGCGTGTCCCCGAAGGTCACTACGCCTGCGATCCTGTCCTTTACCTCCTGGGTTAACCCTTCGATGGCCCGGTGTGTAAGGGCTGCTCCTTGGCTGTGGGATTCTTGTCAGTTTTGTCTACTTGATGTGGGACAGGAAAGGGGGTAGACAGGTATCCAGACAACTCCCTACCTATAACCTGCTGCTACAATCTTAGAGTCGGGACAAGTCGCCGCAGCGTTGACGAGCAGTTGCATATCGAAGATCCCCCAAGGCGGCGCCCCGCCAGGATAGAAGTTCGTTTCTATGAACCCCCAATAGTCTACCCCCTGAGTAGCCACATTGGCCGGTCCGAACAGCGCCTTCAGTCCATCGGACAGCCGCGGGCCAACCGTGTTGCCCTTAAGGTCTGTTAGCAGTGTGCGCTTGCTGCATGTTATTATGTCTGCGCGTTGCAGCGCCTGAGGTAACATACCATATTCCCCGGCTCTATGGTGGCTTTCGCCCAGATGAATATGATGGGCTTACATCCGAACTCTGTCAACTCGTGCGCCCAGTAGCCCAAAGTCCACGATTGGCGAGATTGCAGAGACGACGCCGGCAGCGCTGATGCTGCTGCGATGCCTGTGGATAGGACCAACAGCAAGATTGACGTTATCATCCTCGATAACTCGCCACAATCGAGCTACAAGGTCTCGTCCTGTCTCTAGGCAGACTTGACTACGTCGAGGTCTCAGCAAAGACCAGATATCGATCTAGACATTCCGACAGGGTGGTTTTATCGGTATTTGTCTCTGCGGCCTGTGGGTGGGAATTATGAATATAGAACGGGGTGTGATCGGATAATATGCGACGAGCAAGCCGAGACATGTCTCGCTCGTGGGTAGTCCTAAGGCGGAAAGTGACTAGGTTAAGGGGGTAGGTAGATCCTCCCGGATGATTTGCCCAGGGATCCAAGAAAGGGTCCAAAGGGATCGCCAGCGGCTTAAGGGCGATTGGCAAAGCTTAACTTCGCAGGTTGGTCGTGATGGTGATAATAATAATGATAATAATAATGGGTGATGGCGCAAGAGCTAGGATGGATGATGGTCATGGTGCATCTGCGTTCCTGATATTCGAGATAGATTAAGGCTCGGAGGAGAGCCGCCCGCAGCTTAACACGGATCCCTTTGGCCGCAATTGGGTCGACCTAGCTAGCATCTCCAGCTATCATTGGATCCCAAGTCGAACATGCCGGACATATCTGATAATTCTGATAGGTAATTCTGCCACGCACGGTTCTGCGTTTTAAAACAGTTGCACTCACGCTCCGGTAGTCCTCGAAAGTCCCGGGAGTAACCATAAAGCTCGTCTTCGGGTGGACCGCTTCAGATATTAAAAATGGCAGATTCCGGTGTTGGTATATAGATATAGATATATATATCTCCAACATCAGCAAAATCCTCAGGCATGTGATAGTGGCCCTTGTCCTGCACATACTCACAATATACTCACAATACCAACCAGTCTCATGATCATGAGAATGCGTTGCAGATCTCAGGTAGGCATATAGATATGTAATATCTATATAATTATAAGTTAAGACAGCGTACTCCCCCCTCCCGCGTTTTAATTCGAGCAAGCCTATCAGCCCCAACAATTCGATATGAGCACTCTACGAAATCCTGCTTGTGGACTCAACTTTGCTGTTTGAATCTAATAGCAATGCGCTCTGACATCACTGTGTGTGTATGGTCCTTTAAAATCTGTCAAGTCTGCCGGCCCAATGCCGTTAACCCCTGGAATAGAATAACACGCATCTTGGTACCCTCTTAACCAAAAGAGCGCGAGGGCGGGGTTGCTGTCCCTCAGCCATGGTCTAGCAGACCAATCAGTGAACAAGGCTGTTCCAGATATGGTATGTATCACAATTGTGGTGGACATTAGCTTGGATTGGACAAGTCTTCATGGCATTGACGGAGTGCTAGTCGCACTAAAGATGCCAAAATATAATCCGTAAATACACCACTAAAGGGTCCCATAGTAAATATATCTTTCCACCCTTTCCACCCTTTCCACCCTTTCCACCCTTTCCACCCTTTACCCCTGAATGCCCCTAGAAACTCAACGACATACCTAAAATGAGCAGAATAAGCCACAAGACATCGCACCAGTCCCATGTTACAACATTGCTAAACACAAACGTCTCCCGATTATACCTACCTAGCCTATTATCTACATCGATTCCAACGTGGCCGGTGAGGCAATCCTTTATCCCTTATTCCAGCCGGGTTCCAGTCCTATCCTAGGTAATATGTAACCTCCATTCACAATTCAAGAGCTCAACACACCCTCTAAATCACCGAATTTCTCGCGAAGAAATTCCTGCACTTCCCGATTCCCGCCCAACCCGGCCAATAACCCATTCGAATCACCCTCGATCTTAAGACCATGGAGTCCGGTAGCACGCGATAGAGCTACGTACACTTGGCCTTCTTCAAATGCCTTTGTTAAATTGACAATAACGCGATCAAGCGTTAATGACTGACTCTTGTGGATCGTCATCGCCCAGGCGGGTGCCAGAGGAATCTGCGTCCGGGTAAGCAAGCTGTACGGCCTCTCGTCCCCGAGTTCTGCAATAGAGCAGTTCGCATAGATGGTGCGAACCTGACCATTGTGAAACCGGACTATTGGCCATGTCTTGTACTTAGCGCCAGGACTATCTATGAATCTTTTAATTTGCCCCTCCTTCATCGCCACATGATCACCGAATATCTTGTTCTCTAGATCCTTGTTTCCATCTTTGGCTTTTGGTAGTTTATTGGGATCATTCTTCTCAAAACCACAGATGAGACCCTGGCTACCGTTGCACAAGCCCAACTTTAGGTCCAAGTTAACGAGCAAAACTACAAGCATGCCCTTCTTGAGCTGCACGCATTCGTCGAAACGATGGTCATCAAGAGCGCGCAAGGGGCCTTCTGGTTGAACGCCGTTAGGTTTCCTCATACCTTTCCAACCTAGATGCGGATGGGTGGATTGCTGCCATATGAAGTTATCATAGCACCAGTAAATGTGGTTTATGGTTTTCAATCTCTCGAATTCCCGTTTGTTGACGTTAGAAACCTCCTCCCGGGTAGCGAATAGTCTAGTAGCATGATGCACCATACATTTGTGGTTCATTAAGAGGTCCGTATCGGCTAGGCTAAGTTGTCGTCCAATCCTACACTTTTGTAATATTCGGATAAATGTCTCATCGCTCTGCCGGTGAATGGTGTTAAGGTGGACGTGAACAAAATTGCACTCCGCCCAAGCCTTGCTCCGGAAGGCCCACTTATCTTCGTCGCGATATTCATGGCGCCGCTTGCAGATGTGGACTTTGCCATTAACGGTCATTTTCTCGGCCAGCTCAAACCCACATTGGATGCAGTGTTGAAAAGGTTTCACAGGGGGCAGTTGGCAAAAGTCCCCTGTCACGACTATCTGGACTCCTCCGAATGCGGGTTGAGAGGTACCTAAGTATGATTTATGTCGTGCTGTTTTCATAACCTCGTTTAGCCTCTCAAAGTGTAGGTTTTCCACCATACTAATCTCGTCCATGACAAGGACGTCCGTTTCTCTGAACCGTTTCGACACGAATTTCCCATGCGCGGCTGCTCTCAACTCATCCAGTGTGCGCTTGTGATGATCCGGGGTCCAGCCTGCAAAGGTCCAAGTCGTAGATCCACCCACTTGCAATGCTGCTCGGCCGGTCGGTGCAACAATGCGAACATTCTTACCCATCTCTCGGAGGCGCCTCGTGAAAGCTTTTAGTACCGTCGATTTACCGCAGCCAGCCGAGCCGGTATAGAATACATTCTGCCCGCTTGCTATCAACTCAACTAGGCGAGCCTGTTCTGGACATAGCGTAGGTTCCTCAACGTGGTCGGGAGCTACTGCATTCTGCTTACTCGGCGACGCTGGAGAAGAGGGCACAGATGTTGGTATCTGACTCGACATACTCGAACCATCGACTATGGATATACGATCAGGTTTCAGGCTTGATGAGGGTGAAGACGGAGAGGTAATAGTCTTCTGTACAGTTTCAGCTGTTGAGGTAGGTGTATCGTCGTCATCACTAAGCAAACTGATCACTTCTGCGTGCGGGGTTTGTATTTTGCGTCGCTTTGGGGTAGGCTGAGCGACCCCTTCGTCTTGAGATTCCGCAAGACTTGAACTCGGTTGTGGCGAAGGATAACCCGAAGCGTATTGCTGAGACGGGAGCACGGCTGCTTGTAGGCAAGCCTGGTAAGGATAGGGATATTGTGGAAGAGTTGAAGGGGGGTTGGGCCATGATTGAGGCTGCGATAGGGAAGTTAATTGGGGTAGTTGGTCAGCATTGGGTTGGGCCGCTGCAGAGCTTGGATTCGACTCTGAATGATGGAAATACCAATGGTTAGCATCAGTCTTGTACGTTTAGGTACTAGATTAAATCAGGTAGGTAGTCTTAAGTCTTACCCAAGTCGTTAGACATGTTTTACCTTAGGTTAGGTTAGGTACCTAGGTACCTAATGTATTGTACCTAAGGGAAGCTTTGTGCTTGTCGGACTGGCGGGAAGGTTGCAATGCATGTAGGCGACGGCTTCTTTCCTACCTGCAGGCGATGGATCAAGGGAAGTAGGTCAAGTGCCAGAACATGTCTGGGGTAGTTGCCCTGATAGGTAAATTATCAGCTAATTGAAGCTTGACGCGCCTCCCTGCAGCGCGTCGCGAATTAAAAGATGTGGGGGTCTGTGGTACATACCTAACCTACTATTAACCTTGTGGTACCTAACCTTGTGGTACCTAACCTTGTGGTACCTAACCTTGTGGTACCTAACCTTGTGGTCCGTTGAAGGAGACAGTGTGGTTTTACCCGCGATTGCTCAATCTTGTTTCATGCGTTACCTCTTCCACTTTTATATACTTGTCATACCTTTAACCGCTTTACATCTCCAAAATCTACATACCTCATATTATCATACGGTCGTATCAAGAAATATAGGTACTCTACTACCCAATGCCTTGTCACCCCACACAAAGTCACAATAAAAAAGACACCCATATTAATTATTTTACTGTATTTTGACTATAAGTCTACCTACCCTAACCTAACCTATCCTAACCCAACGCGGTGATACCTGTACACCATTCATTGCATACCCTTCAACCCATCGTTCGCTCTCGGAGCTTTTCCAGCTAATACTGTTGTAATCGTTGTGATCGGGACACAGCCCAGCCTATACTTTATGTTACCCCTTCCAGTCGTCATCACTTGCGTTCGTCCTCCTCTCGTAGCGCCCGCCTCCCCCGTTCGTAGACAGGCTGGCGGGTGTTGTTGGCATGTATATAATATAATACACGCGCGGCGTTTCTTTCTCCGCAGACACCAGCTGATTCCGTACACCTCGTTGAACTCCCCTGAAACATAAAAAAAAGAAGACATTTCAAAAAAAAGACTCGAATGGCCCGGTTGATATCCCAAGTTACTAACGTAGATAGCTTTTAGCTTTTATGCTCCCGATTTGAAATCATGGTTATTTGGTGTTCAAGTGGGCTAAGTGCGATGCTTTCTCGCTCGTATATAAGTAACGGGCGGTATGGCTCGCAGCTCGCGGGCTAGCGTGTTGGGTATCCCTCCAACAATATACAGAAGAAACCCGGGTCCGCGTGTGGACAAAAGTAGGTGGTGATAATATAGGATATAATGTTATGACTCTTATGACTCAAGATAAGTCTGAGGGAGGTAGACATTCATGTGGAGGCGTTCTAATGTTACTACCTTAATCCACTAAAGTCTACCTCAGGATTTATGTGGCCGAGGCCTAAGGTATTCATCGAGACGCTTTCCGAATTCGCTCGCTGTAGTGCGTGGAAGTCGCCAACGGTTCTCGGTATTTGCGATGGTTGGTGTTGATGTGGATGTTGATGTGGATGTTGATGTTGTGGATGAATAATGAAGCTATTCGTCCTTTGTTGAGGCTGACGATGTAGCATATTATTTATCATACTGAACTGTGGGTTTTGTGGTAAGCTCTGTTGTTGGCTCATTCCCGCCATGGTGGTTGGTTGACTTAAACCGTGGCTTAGGTTCGTATGCATGTCTGTCTGCATTGTGTTGCCCGTGGTGTGGTTCTGGTTCATTCCATGTGATGGGCCGTGGTGTTGATGCTGATGCTGATGCTGATGTTGGAGGTGTGGTTGTTGCGGATTCAGAGATGGTTGCTGATTAAATGAGTGTTGGGATGGTTGTCCCATCGGACTCATTATATCAGGAATCGAGTTGAACTCGTTGTGATAGTCTACGCCTGGAGACATGACTGGCGGCGAACTAACTATAGGGAAAGGCGATTTCATATCATCGCCGTTGTTAGAGTGAGCCGAGTCCGTCCCGATATCTTGGATGTGCTGCATGCTGCCCGGGGTATACGGCTCGGTCTTGAAATCCATCATCGGAGGTTGAGCCATACCAGCGTTGCCGAATCCATCGAAGATATCGATGTTTTGCATGCAAGCATTTTCCGGAGCGCGCTGGAGAATGGGGTTGGCCAAGCGGGGCAGGACGTCGTGGACCTTATTCAACAAAAGCGGGAGGAAATGGTGATCTCCATTACGAAGGACCGACAGGAGCTGCAGTAATGAGTTGAGTTGCTCTCGGGGACCCATACTGAAAGGATCGCCAGATGAGGGTAAAATTGATAGCACGTCGATCAATGCGGATGAGATCTCCAGCAACTTTGCAACAAGGGGCATTCCGAGTAATTCGGTGCTCTGAGTTTGGAACTGAGATGTCATCGACATTAAATCTCGCGTCATGTCGATAGGGTATTGTAATTGCATCTGATCTTGGCTGCCCTGAGGAGAGCAGCCATTCTGCATGCTCAAATGCCACGTAATCGTTTTAAGCCATTGCTGATTCGCTCGTAAGTCGGAATCCTGAACGTTCATGTACGGCGGGATCATATCCGAGAATTGCTTCTGCAGAGCACTAAGATATGGCGGCGAGGACTCGCTACGAGTCTTATTCCAGAAGGTAACAAACATATCATCGAACGGCCTGAAGAGATTTACCAACAGTATGTATCCATTCAACTGAGTTGCAAGGGGATCCGTCGGGTCATCAGTCATGGTAGGAAGATTAATAGAAGCCTGGAGCGTCAGAGGTCGACCACGCTGCAGAGCATATGCCCTTTTAAGATGTTAGTTTTAACAACGCTTAACACAACTTGTTAATGATTTTTTAGGGGGGGATTACCTTTCTGTTACAAACAGAAGCCAGTAAAGACGTCGTCGTCGTGAGGCCTCGATATTGTCATACTGCAAATACGTCTCCTCCTTGTTCATTCCTATGATATGAGCCAAAGTCGTAGCCTCTCGGAGATAATACCAGGCCTTATCGTGCATGTCGAGGGCATAGTGAGAGCAGAAGAGGAAATAGCTGGTGCAGAGGCTGTTTAGAGTTGGTGATTCCTGGTATTCGTATCCTTTTCGAACTCGAATGGTCTCTTCGATCAAAACCATTCCAGAAGCAATGTTAGCCCCAGGTAAATGCTCCAGAAGAGGGTCGGCGCCGGGCACATTCATTCCAGGTTGAAACATCATCCAGGCGCACAAAGACGTAACCAGACAATACGTGTCGAGGCCCGAATCGAGATACATAGATTGCTGCTCGAGTCGCTGTCGGTGGAGAATGGGCATAATCGGGTACATATTGGCGAAGAAGAACTCGATGCATTCCTTCGCCATCTCGCTAGCCAGAAGTCCAGGAGTCGGGGATAGCGTAGGGCTGCATGGAGGGCTGTTGATTCCATTCAGCCGGCTCTGGACTTTTGCTGATAGACTAGTTTGTCGTTGCGTCTCGCGGAGTTCGCTAATAACCTTTGCTCTCGAACCCTTAGGTCCTTTCTTCTGGGGTATCGCATTGTATGTGCAGGTTAACTGCGCCGAAGCACAGTTGCGGCATGGGTTGATGCCGTCACACTTTACTTTTCGTCGATGGCAAGCATCGCAAGCTCGTTTTACAGCCTGCGACATCTTGTCGTCCCTGTCTCTTAGTAGTTTGCCGTAGTTTGCCGAGACTAATTAATTCGAATTCCGATAGAGTCGACACTGTCGAATGCGCCACTCTGGCAATTGATATGTTACACGCCGTCTTCTTCAACTACTTCCAAATCCAGCCTATCCAATGTTTACCAAGGCTCGTGTGGAGAGCGAATGCTGGACACGGCAGTATTTGCGGAGAGAATCTGGAGTGAAGCAACTGCACAAGCGTGCTTAATCGGCCCGTCGCTCAAAGAAAGGCGGGAGGGATCACGTTCATTGGGAAAACGCGGGGATTCGAGCGTCCGGGGTTCGTCCAAGTGGGTAGGCCGACTTGTTGGTCACCAACACGGATGTACTAGAAGAATGCACCGGATGACTCTTGTCACGATAGTAGTATAGAATGAGAGGGTTTAGAAGGCTTGGAAAAAACAGAAAGAGATGGTCGTCGAAACAGATCACGACACTAGAACGATAAAAGAAAAACGGAAGAAGAGGGAGCAAATAGCCAGGTAAGAGAAAAAAGATGGGGATTAGGACGGGCGGATGGGATGGTGGATTTAGCGAACGGGTCAGGCTAAGACTAAAAGACAGAGGAGTGTTTCCCGGCTAGTAGGAATAGAGTAGGAAGGGGAAAAGGGAAATGAGAGCGGCTTAAGGGCCCTAAGAAGGCTAAGAAGGCCTAAAGGCAAGGGTTGACAGGGCACAGAGGCAAGAAACGAGACAAGAAACGAGACAAGAACCCGGCAAGGACTGGGAAAGGACAGGAAGAAAAAAGACACTGTGAGCGGCCGATGTTACTATACTGACTCGGGCTAGCAGCACCGAAAGAGGTAAACGTCTCCGGCGAATGGCGTTGTGCTCTGGTTGTGCTCTGGTATAAGAAATGAGTAATAGTAATATTAAGTAGAATACCGAACTCCAAACGAAGAGTGACGCTAACACCGTTTTGTTCCTGGCGAGCCTTGGCGAAATAACGAGGACGGCACTGTGTGGCTGTACTGAACGTTACTATGGATGGACGTATGGATGTGTGTATATTTATGTGTGTATGTAGTGTATGTATGAGAGAGTGTATACATGAGAGAGTGTATACATGAGAGTGTATATATGAGAGAGTATGTATACCTATGTATGAGACAATGACTTGTGTCGACTTATTAAATCTGTCTCGCAGCCACCGACATCCTCCTATCCGCTTCCATGCACCATCCACCCATCCACCATCCACCGGGCCATAATCCACCCCCAAGCCTCCCCCAGTTTTACCAGTACCGTAAGTTCGTAGTAGTAAAACTATACCTAACCTCAGAGAGGAAAACTATCCGAATAGTGACGAAGCAATGCAGTTTATGGCAATATGCATGTGAACCTTAGCATTGAAATATAAAAAATATAATTTTACAGTGGCCATAGTACGCATCATCTAATTGGCCACTCGTTGACTTCGCCAAATGCCTCAGGAGTATCAATCGTAGGCATGTCAACAACGTCTCGTAGCGGATAGACGAGGAACAAAAATAATAATATCATTAATATGTCCACTCTCAGAATCAAAGAACCAAGCTGAATAGTGGCTTGCGCATAGTCTATACATACCGAGCGCTGTAAAGAATGACCCCCAATGGGATAATATTAAACGTGAATACCTAACCTAGGCACTAACAAGAAAGTTGAGGCCGTCTGATCGCTAGGATGAAAATGAAAAAAGCGGGCAGGTTACTTGACATTCGAGGGCTTCTAAAAAGGATTCGGTATTATTCCTGTAACTATTCTCCTTCCTATTGACGTTGAACAAACCTCGCCTACTCCGCTGCCATCTTCGTCTACAGGGCTACGCCAATGGTCAACCAAATAAAACAACCGGGTTGTTTCTTATTCTTCGTGCATCTGTACATACCTGGTATTTTACCTACGTAGAGGTAGAGATATGAGGCTGACCGCATCCACGGATATACACTGCTTAGGAACCCACAGACGGCAGATGGGGAGGAAGAGGAAAAACGGGGGGGGAGGGGGCCATCATCGATCAATCGATCAATTGATCAATTGAGAAATGTCCGCAAATTTACAAATTTACGGGAGGATTGTTCAAGTTGCCAGCGTCGCAAAACGCGAGCTTCTGTAGCACTCTGCAATCAACTCAACGCAACGCAACGCAACGCATTGGCCGAGCTGTTGGAATGTCCGTCTGCATGGAACAAATCGCTAAGCATTCCTTCGAATAAGAAAAACAACAAGCAGTTTAGATTAATATCACTTCTTGGACATCCCGATAGGCAGTCGAAACGGGAGAGAGTGTTGGCGAATAGATGAATAGATATCGCCATCTTTCTTTGCGGACGCTGATAGTGGTGATCTCCCGCGGTTCCTAACGAGCCAAGCGTACCAAAAATAGCCTTAGATCAGGCTTTGAGTGCTGCAGGTGTCCAGATGCTACGTTGTATTGTAGGCAGTTGGTTGCCTCGCTGCCATTGGTGAGTGGCCAAGTGATCGCCCAACATTATTCGGTATCTAAATTTTAGAGGAAAATAAGATGGAATATTCTCTGGATGTCTTCCCGTTTATCCGAATATTATTCAGAAAAAGATACGTGGCGACTATATTAGTCAAAGATTGCATAGTAAACACAGTAGGTTAGCTGACACTACCATCATAACTATCATGATATCCGGTAACTACCTAGGTACCTATGTATGTGAGTCTTCATGAATTAAACCATCTCGTCTACTGACTGTGTAGCTTCTCGCGTAGGGCTGGAGCTTGCATAGATGGTTAACCTAGTGGACTTGTCATCCGTGTCCTCCCCCACCATCCCCTACCTAATGTAAGTCGCTTCTCCCCGTTAACATTATCAAGGCTCACCTTAAGATTATCCATCCATCGAGGATCGAGGATCATGACAGGGCTAGCTTTGAAACGGGGGTAAGTCAAACGTTGAAAGACGAAAAAGGTACGGACAGTCCCAGAATAAGAAACTATATCAAGACTCGAGTCCCAAAATGGGGAGGAGTGTGCTTCGAAGGATGACAGCCGAATGACAAAGAGCCCTAATGCGCGACATGGACTCGTAACCATCAGCATTCGGCTTTGCCCGTCTGACCAGCATTGATATTTTAAGCCTTACCCTCGGTGAACGATCACCAAAGATAACTACCATCGCGAAACAAAGAATAGCTGTTTCTAGCAAGTCTTCTCCGCGCCTAGTCAATGATCTCTAAATCTGCAAAAAGAGAAAAGGGGCGGAGGTTTTATTTATTTAATTTTGCATGTTGGAGGGCTTGTCTAACACGATAACATGCCGTCGACAGTCCCCGAGAAAACGTTTGCTTGGTCGCAATAGGTTGTATGTCGTATGTAGTATCTCGCGAGATGCGTTACCAGACCTTCGGGACCACCCCTCTTTACCGTGGGCTGATACCGCCACTACATACCTAGCAACATTTCAGCTCATTGCGCGCCGCATCCGATTCACATTCGGTCGTCTTATTCGACGAAGAGTCGTCATCGTGACTTAATTGCGCTGAACGGAGGTCGCACAACAGCAGCTTACTAGAACCACAGAGCGAGTAGGTAGTTGAAGAAGGTCTTGCTATGTATGTAATATGCATGATACGTGACATGGAAAACATGGATGACGATCCTGCCAGCAGCATTCCCTATGCTCATACATAGTGCGAAGAAATACAGTACCGCTTAGACCACACAGCCTGTGCCTTGTGTTGCCCCAATTTCCAATCCCGTTGCCAGCTCGCAGATCACAAGCGAAAAGAGGAAAGTCTCTCGGCCGAGGCATCCATTTTCAGTCGTCGGTAGAGATCACTTTTGTTTTTCGTACCTAGTTGCCATCCCGTTAAGCTGTTGTTTATTTTCTCTTATTATTATTATTATTCTTCTTATTATCGACATCATTTTCGGCTCACTCGTATCACGCCTCACGAGAAACTCCGTCTCGTATCCAAGCATCTACATACTATAATGAGGTACATATCCATGTAAAAGTAATCCACCCGCTCTGCCATCTTTTAACCCTGGCCCATGCGGAGAAGACCTCAAGCGAACCCCAGCTTTTCTTCCCCTTTTCTCCCTCATGCTAGCCGTCCTCCTCCCCCGCAAAATGAAGGCCAACTGCCAGAGGCGCTTGTATAGTAAGCATATTTAAACTCCATGGCAGTCCTAGCATTTCGCGCCATGAACAATAAGCCCATGAACGTGTCGGGCCGAATGAAAATGAGATGCGATGCCTTTTTGGTGCCTTTTCCCCGGGTTTGCCTATCTCGAAACGGAGCCGTCGTCCTGGGATTCGTTCGATTAGGCATGGGGTTTATCCACCAATCTTATCATATAACCGTGATCAGTTCCCCATGCCGGGACTTGCGATGGCTGGAAATCCGGGGTTTGCTTCTGCTTCTTCGTCTGATCATCTAGGTAGGTAATGCATGTATTTGAAATAAGGAGCGTCCAAATCAACAAGACTGAAAGACCAAGGCATAACATGAGGTATTGTACATACCCAACCTACCTAGGTACACATAAATTACACATAATTCTATGTATATGACTCCATTGCGGCGGCAGTTGGAAAAGCGCTACTAATCCATTCTGGTTCTAATGACCGACTGCGCCGCATCAAAGCATGTACGACGCCTCTGAACGTTTATGTATAACGATATAACGCCATGTGAATCTCCTGATCGAAATACGCATACAAGGCTCCCTCAGTCTCACGGTCCAGCATCGGACCATAACAGAGTAAACTCGCCAGATAAGCTCATTCATTCACGTTAGGGTAGCTTACGTATGGCAATATATGTATGTAGGTATGTATATATGTATGTCTAAATTATTGAAGTATCGTTGCGAGTAAATTGAAGAAAAACAGGCATACATAAATACACACCAATCACACGACGATTCTAAAATCAAAAAGCCTTACCCATCCCCCTTACTGAGATGACAATACTATGTGCGTCAATGCGTGGTTGATTTGACGTAGCTGTATGGTCCCTGATTAGACCGTTATGGTGAACAACAATAATAACAACTCGTAGATCTTAAACATATTTGAGACATCGATCGATGCCTATGACAACGGCTGTGCTTGCGGTGCTGTAACCATGTAACTCCTTCAGCAATTTCTCATAAACATTTGGCCTCCAAGTATCCCTAAATGGGATATTCCCCGCGTCCTCAATGGGTCTAATTAGACTAAGCTATACTAAACACCTCTGATAGAAAGCTAGCACTAGGATGACATATTCAGCTCGTGCCAGAATCTTGGTCGGTATACTGTTCAACAAAACTCTATTTTCACTATGGCAAACTAGATTAGAAGGGTTATCCCGTCAACTCCTATAGTATCCTGCTAGCTAAGCCCCCATACCTATACAGCCTTGGCTATTATACATATGATCCACGCTGACATGTGACTACTTCAACATCGTAGTGCAATCCTCTGCACCTTAGACTCGGGTGCCTCGGCCGATTGGCAGCTACTAAAACTCGCTTCGATTGTCCTCGCTGGCAATTCAACCCTCACAGAGTGCTTTTTTACTATATAAGAAGTGATTATACCTCCTTGGTCTACGTGAGGCTACGAAGCTCCTTTCGGCCCGGAAAGGGGTATGCAGTAGCCACGGAGGCACTAGAATGCGAGTCTTGACTTCACCTTACGCATTGTTTGCCCATTCTGGCTTAGATCCGAGCACGATTCCCAGAAGTCAGGTATGGAAATTTGGAGTCGTTTTGTGATAGACGCAGGAGACGAGCTAGCTGGCCCAGAAAGCGCATAGGATCTGCTAAATATTGGCGAGGGTGCATGCCTCTTGCTAGTTTCGTCTTCATGACACTTCACTTAGTCTATCATAACTTCGGCTAACCCCAAAACATCACTTAACTGTCTTGCGAGGCGGGTTCTCTACTCTACCTACTCCTCGATCGTGGTGAAGATGGCCGAAGTGAGGCCGTCGGAGGCGCTAATGGATAGGTCGATGTGTCCGGGCACAGATGACAAGAAGCGGTACCCCATGGGGAATTAAGGGACGATCAAATCGAGCTTAAGTCTTGGATACGATCAGGGACAATGCCACCGCCGGATCACCCATGCCCAAAACAGAGGCAAATCGTGCCTTCGGGGATCATTGAGTAAAGCTAAATGGCGGGCTACGTTAATCCAATATCTAGGTGGGATTTTATCATCCTATAGAGAGTCGTCTAAAGCCTGGATAGACTATTGCCACGGTGATTTCGTAGTTTGTAAAATATATTATGCCGCTTCATCCTAAGAAACATCGCAATTAGAACTCTAGCAGTACTGAATTAAGTCTACAGCGTTTCTAACTTATTCGTCGAACCAGATACAGCCTTATTCTTGAATACTCTCATAATATTATTGCAAATATCTAAGCTAGAACATAATGTGAAAATCATAGCTTAGCCAATCAAGCTATTGTATTGATACACCAACTTCTCAGCTCATTATGAATCTCTTTATTTTATCTACTTTTCTTAATAGTAAATCTATGTTAAATAGCAATGTCTTATTGTGGACACTGCAAAAGCCATAATGCTAGCTCTATCAATCTAGATAAATTTAGATATTCCATAAGGCTTGTCTTGTACAGCCCTAGTTTGTATTTTCAGGTTTGTAATAGTTAGAAGGAAATATAGTCACAGTGTAACTGTTTAACTTAATAAGTCTACGACATTAAACTAGGCACATATTGCGTGGATGTAGACTTATATTAATAGTTGAAGGAATGTCTATTAAGTAGATATATATGAGACTCCTTAGATTTATATCTTACTCGTACCTTCACCGTATCATTACAGGCTCTGTCCTGCTCTAGGTCAAAACGGACCCTTTCCATCATGTGCCATGGATCAGTATGTTGATCTTAGATTATTTTTACGCATTTTTGAGTGAACGTTGTACCGTTTTTGATAACTTGAGTCATGTTGGGACTGATCTGATCTGGGTTAGTTCTATTCCATCGCGTTTCGATCATCCCAATGCGTGAGAAACAACCTCGGTCTTCGTTTGCCAGGACAAGATAGTCGGTAGAACCCCAATCCTGAACGGGTCCGTCCCAACACATCAAAACAATCGTCCACGGGCCAGTCCCTAGTTCAGTGACGGGATTACCGTGGGGCGTGAAGGGGAAATACTTCCTATATTCTTCAGATATTTCGTCGAGATATGGTTCGTCTTTGAGGATATAGGTTCTATTTTCTCCATCAGAGAATCCCACTTCAGTCGTCCATCCCGTCCAGTAGATTGCGTGATCCAAATCGCCTAGAAATACAGATTTACTTGGTTCATCCTCAGTGTACTTCGGGAGATCATATATAATGCAACTCATTAGATCTTTCAGTTTCATCAATTGATCTAATGAATCTCTGCGGAACTGTACTTTACAATCGAGCTATAGTCGTCCGCACCGCTCTAGAGCGTGACAATACAGTTTCGTATCTTCATCGTTATCATCCATTATTTATATATAGGTTAGTCCGCGGAAACCACTCCATCCAGCTCAAGTCCATGATGGGTTTGTGACGCAAACGGCGCGCAATGCGGGTTTAAATACGAGTTGGCATATTTCGCCGAAAGACAATCCAGTGACAATGTGCCTGGTCTGGTTTGAACTAATATAAAAAGCATACATTCTAGGAACCTAATAAGTGTGTTCTGGGTAGATTCAGGGATAGATCTACTAAGGTTGGATATATAAGGGGCGCGTAGCACCCTCGTAAGAGAGCAGAAGGGCAGTCGTTAATAATTCGATACACATATTTTGACATTCACTCTATGTATGAAATTCATTACGGGCATAAATCTGACACCTACCTAGACATCTATTTCGAAATCAATAGAGCGTTAGATATCTAAGGATGATATTGCTCATTTTAAGTCCCTAAATAGACTCGTATTATAGGTATAAGACTTTTGATTATAAAGTGAATTGGCAATAACTCATAACATATATTTTTATGGTTAGTTATTATGAATTGTTTGTTTGGCTTAAGTGAAATAACGCTTCATGCCTTACTCCGAGAAGATATCAACATTTGATGTATAAACTTGATATAGATAAACGAGGTTAATAGTTATTCGCATTATCGTACCTATGTCTATATCATTATATAACCCCTATCTGGTAGTATGACAAGGCACAAGCTTCTAAGTGTCTACTATCATGTCTACTATCTTCGTATCAGAAAATTCAAGCGAGAAACACGCCTGAAATCTCTAGGATATCTGATGCTGCTGGGAGTACGACGACTGCTATAGCCATGAAGTCGTACAAACTGGAAACGACGTCGCCACCCGCAACCCGCCTGATAACACCTCAAGGGAACACATAGGTTTTCTCTACATATGTTCCCTCCGATACCCAGTCCCTCCCATCTTCAATACTTCCCTCAAGGAGAAAATCAAAATAACGAGTGTATCTTATTAACAACTGTACTGGGAAGTGCATCGCTCTTTTCGACTTCCTTTTCGACCCCCTTTTTAACATCCATAATTTGGACATCATCTTTTGCAACCTCCTCTATCCCAGAATCATCTTTCTCAACACCCCCCTTACCCCCCATATCCTCCACCGCACCCGGCCTATCCCAAGTCTCCCTCTCGAGCCCCTCGACCTTTTTCACAAGCTCCCATATGCGCTGCCTAGCCGTCCGCGCCTCCCCTTCCTGCCGACGCCAGACGTCTTGGAACGCGTCGAGCGCGAAGGGCGGGACCGAACTCTTCTGCGCGGCTCCGTAGTCGTATATGACGATATCTTCCTCGGTGCGCGCGGCGACGCGCCGGTGCCGGTGCGATAGAATGACGCAGTCGAGCACGAGCGAGGTGTCGGTAGCTGAGGGCTGCGAGCGCAGCTTGTGGTACGCGGA
Organism: Daldinia decipiens; assembly: GCF_022478715.1. Classification (NCBI taxonomy): domain Eukaryota; kingdom Fungi; phylum Ascomycota; class Sordariomycetes; order Xylariales; family Hypoxylaceae; genus Daldinia; species Daldinia decipiens. Next base: position 152,003 of record NW_026054554.1, on the reverse strand, counting down.
GATGGTGTCTGGGTAGGTCATGGGCTGCGGGTTGTTAGTATCCATCGTCTTGTTTATAACATAGACAGACAGATTAGATCTGCGTATCGACTGGCGATATTAGAAGGGGATAAGAAGATACTGGACGTACGAATTTATACTCGGCCTTAATCGACTTCATGATCAACCCCGTCCCCTTCGGCGTCATAAGCTCCCTCCACTGCGCCCCGTTCCCCGGGTCTACGCTCGCGAAGTGTATGATCCAGTTGACGCGCGCAGACTCGGCGTACCGGATGTAATTGGTATTATTCACATGGCCCTGCCCGTCGTTACTTATCCGTCAGCGCTTTTACTATTCCTTCTTTTTCTTCTTCTTCTTCTGCTGCTACCGTTTACCCCGGGCTAGGGCGGACTACCTACAAAACTGTCCATCTCCCCCCACACAACCTGCTGGTTCTCAAGTCCCCTATGCCCGCCCGTCAGAAACCCCTCGGCACCGGCGCTTAGCTCGCGCCACTCCGTGCCGAGGACGCGCAGGATGGCGGCGGCGTGTAGCGCCTGGTCGTGGGTGCAGCCGAACATGATACATCTTCCGATTCGCGCTTTGAGGTCCGAGTACCATTTACTAGGCGGGAGCGGGGGTAAGACCGGCTTCGTCGCGGTAGAGGAATTGCGACTCGAGTATCTGCTACTGAAGGAGGTAAGGGATTCTGCTCGGGGTGCGGGTTGTCGGCAGACGACTGGAGATAGGAAGCGCAAGGTATATATTGGTTTTAAGCGAGGTCTACATGTAGGAGGCATTGTGTAGGAGGTACCTAAGGGATTTACGAGCGGCCAATTGGATTATGTACCGAGATTAGTATATAGGCGCATATAGTATATGTAGGTAGGTATGTACAGAGAGGAAATCAATTTGGTATAATGCAAGTAGCTGTCGCAAGCAGGAAGTAAGAGAATTTAGGTTAGGAGGTACATATGTACAATACATGCAAGGTAGAAGTTACCTAAGCTTAAGCCGTAGCTTGGAGGGGCACATTAGAGGGGCAACCTCCGTAGGGGATGGAGGTGCTACATATGCCCGAGTCAAGCGGAGTCGTCCAAATCGAGCATCCTTGCTGACGCCTGCGCGTAGACTAGCGTCGCTACCTAGGTAGCCTTGAATCCGACGATGACGATAAGAGCGATATTGGAGATAGCACATATCTCTTTTAACCCAATTGATATTAGTGTTTTATTTTAATTGGCTACGGTATATTCGGTGCGTCATTGTTCCGGTATATTGGCTTAAGCGTTTAACCTTATTTGATACGGTATTATCTCTTACGTCTTTTACAGCCTTTTTCTTTGCCATAATAACTTATGATATATCGACCTTGCAATGAGTATACGCCCTATACTACCACCTACAACCTCTTCCCCTGACTTCCTCGGCTCCGAATATTCTGTTTATATTAAACATCCTGGTTACGGAAATCAAAATGGCCCGCTGTTGCAATTTGTTCATTTCGGTGAAGGGCTTGATTACGATTTGGTTATTTATGCCTGCTATATTGTAGTCGGCAATGTTTGGCCTCTTGAAACGAAAGGCCAGCCGAGAATCGACAAGCGGGAGGATGACGGGAAGCTTGGCTACGTCTATTTGTTACTTTCGAAATACCCTAACGTATAAGAAGCTATTACCCGCCCTAAAGATGGCATTCCCACTAATTCAGTTTATTTCCTCCATAACAATGAAGGTGATAGTAAGGTAGTGCATTTTGTTCTTTTTTCGTATGCTAATTGGTTATAGTACATTACGCATTTACGCCATCCTTTAATCATTGGATATTTCCACACCATGATTTACCTTCTCCTTGGCAAGAAGTAACCATATCGAACCTGATTTCCAACGTGGCGTTGAATAATAATACCTAGCAAGTAATATTAACCTGCGATAAAACCTATTAAATAATTAACTTCTATATTGCTTTGGAATGTGCTTACATAATTCCTAGCTTTAAAATCGAATAGTATATAACAAATGCTAAAAGATTATATATTGGTTTTATGGAAATCGATAGTTTGGAAAACTTGATAGCGCTGCGTAAAGACGTCTATTATATATGGGATACCAATATGGAAATTATCCTGCTTCCTAAGAAACGCGGAGATATATACTATTTGGTTAACCACGCGTTTAAATTAAGCCGGGCCAGTTTTAAAGAAATAAAAAAGTAATACTATAATCTCGAATGCCAAGACCTATATGCCATTCGTCGAGAATATCTGTTTGCCCGTTTTGCCTGGTCTATTTTTGAAGCCAATACTGTTACGATTCACAAGTCCAGAAAAAGTCCATATAAGTTTCTGCTTGCTGTGGGAGATGCGACGTATCCCCAAGCCCAAATCAATGACACGCTCGCAAGCCAGATTCCTCCGCCCTCGCTTCCTCGTACCGACTTGCCAGACTCAGGCCCGCCTTCCAAGAAGCGGTCTCTATCTCGAGCTGACAAGAACCGCTATTATTATTCCGTCGACGATCAAATCATAGATCTCTATCCATACAGCAGCACACGCGATGAGCTCGATGAGGACAGTAAGGACGACGAGGGCGACGGGGACGATGAGATAGCCAATAATAATTCCCGCTATTATTATTCCGTCGATAATCAAGTCATAGATCTCTACCCATATAGCAACATACACGATAAGCACCGTGACGAGCGTATTGGTCGAAAACGTCGACGATCCGAAAGTTTTGGCAGCGAATCTCCGCCCCCCCCTTTCGCAGTCTTTTACCACTGTTAGCAGCAATGGTCGAAGCAATAGTGTTGCAGCAAATCCGCGCGTAACAGAGCCTAAGGAGGTTAAGTCAAAAGATAACGATGACATTACTAATAGTGTAGCTCCGCCTGGGTATCAGGTCACATTGCGTAATGCAAAGAGTATGTAACTTTAATATGTTGGATATAGCGTGGCTATTTCCTTAATTTCCATACCTGTCAGGTCTACTGCAGTATGTTTGGAAGGGACTTTGGTTATGCGTAAGGTTATACGGCAGGTGCGCAGGTTATTGCTTGGCTTGTTAGTATCACCTAAGGAACTTGCGCAGGTTTTTAGTTACCTTGTTCTTGCTATATTAGAAGGTTGCACTAGTTATCTCCTCGAGTTGGTATGATAACTTGGTATAAGGAAGGAGTTGCTACTGTTTTACAATAGCTGTTAGCAGTGTTATTAACTTATGTGTTTTACCATTACTTGTTTGGTTATTATATAAGTTTTTTAACACGAGGCTGAAACTAAAAGGTGTCATTGATTAAAGATGATGTTTTGGGGAACTTAAAACATTAGATCTTTGCAGCTTTGCTGTAATGTATATATATATATATATATAAAGGTTAAAAGTTATAACTTAAGTTATAATATTATCTAATAAAGTTAAACAACATTATAACTATCAACTATGACATTTTTACATTTTTATATTTTTATATTATTATTATTATTTATTTATTTATTTATTATAATATTAATGTTTAAATTTAAACGTAAATAATAGGTAAAATTTAAAAAAGTTTACGCTTTTTTAAAAGTTAAGTTTTTATGGTCTCCCTCACGGGGGAGCCCTCGCTTTGTATTATATTGTACATACTGCTACCTAGGTAGGTACCTAATGTATAGCTTAGCATTAGCTAGCCGTGATAAGATAAACCGGTGCCAGAGCTAAGTATAGCGTTGCGTCATGTCCAACCATCCTTCTTCCTTCTTTTCCTCGTACATATTACAACATACCTACCTATGTATGTATCAATTAGGTAAATGCCTGCCCACCTCCTACCAATTAGACATACCCTATGCCCACCTTTGCTCGCCCAAGCCGACTTTTCTCCTCCCTCTCGCAACATCTCCAAAAACCCATCCGCACCAACGATGCCTTAACCGCCTCCATGCTGCCCCCGCCCAATCCTGTGCTGCGGCGGAATGTCATAGCCATCTACAAGGAGCTCCTGAACTGCGGCCGCGACTATCCCAAGGGCTACGACTACTTCCGACAGCGGCTTCATAAGGCCTTTCAGGAGAAAGCGTCACTGCGTGACGAGAGGGAAATCAAGGGAGCTATTAAAAAGGCCGAGTATGTAAAGAAAGGTAGGTTGGATATTTAGGTATTTGTTATTTTGGCCCTGTGAAATCTATAATGCAAGTATTTCGGGTTATTTTTGAAGAATTAGGCGCTGACTTTGTATTCATTCATTTATAAGAACTCGAGGCGCTGTAAGTCTGATTGTAAAATCTATTCCTTACCAGTCGAACCAGTCGATACCCAGCAAGTTATCTTCAAGTATACGATTCGCAACGTTCGCAACAATTTCATCCAAAGTTATTCCATTCGTATCGTCTATAAACATCAAGCTCTCGGGCTTAGTGGCCAATTCCTTTATATAACTTCCTAGGACGGAACATTGTTCTGCGCCTAGTTAGCTCCACCACACATATACACTCGTTGTATCTTTCCAATCATGCCTCCCGTTCAATGCACCCGGTATATATGTAAAAATAAAAAAGATAGGACAAGAATATAGCCAGGATCCCAGTCCCGAATATGCATCACCAAAACCTATCCCCAGTTTCCCCTTCGATTTTCCTTAGTTATAAGTAAACGTCTTGGGTTTATCATCTGCTGTAACGTAAGGTGGCGTTGAAGCGCTGGCTGTGGTATTGACATATGGCGTTACAGGTATTTCTTGAAACGGTATCGTACTCTTAGAAAGAGGTATGATGGTCTATAATTGACTGCAAGGAAATGTGTTAGAGAGCTATATTTCCGGATTGAGCTGGATCCGTTAGTAGATTGCGATTGCCTTTAGGGTGTCGACAGGGTGAAGATTTGGATCGGTGGATCAAGGAGAATCGATGCCAAGGATATCGACCGAATATAGCGTGGACAAACAACAGCCAAATAGGTAGACTAGGCCATTCGAATTATGAATTCGGAGTCAGCTTCTTCCTGGCGCACCATGCCCCGACTTCTAGACATTCTCCCCAACTCGTGCCGCCTTCGCGCAGTAGATCGTTCATCATCTTTCCACACCATCCGTCCCATTCGTCTTGGCTCTTCCCGCTAACTTCTCGGATGATCGGCTCGAGGCAGAGTATCAACCCTACCATCGTCTCTAGCGCGGTTCGTCTGAGAGCAGCTTGGCTAGTTGTCAGCCCCTTCCGCTTATCATCTCGAGAATCGATTAACCTGCCCTTTCTTTTCATCGAGTCGATATAGCTCTTGCCATCCTTTGTCACTACACCGCCGACACCTTCGCGCTCCCATCTGATCTCGCTCAGCGGTACCGCTATCCTCTTTGATCGCAATTCCATAAGGGTATCCACTTCCTGTAAGAGATAGGCGCCGATCAGCGCACAAGGAACCGCCGACAAGCCCAACGCATCCAACCCTTTGATTGCCCAGCCATTATACTCGACGAGGAATGGGTTGAGCGGCGCGCTAAGCGGTGTGTTGTTCGTCATGGTGTAGGCTCCTAATCTCTCTACGTCGTCTTCTTCTTCGCTGCTATCGTCCGAATCTGAATCAGAGTCGGCGGCCTTCGACGCAACCGGAGTCCTAAGAACATGTGGCCTTAGCATACGTACGGCGTGATCACTCTCCCAAAATTCAATCACGCCACCTGGCTTTAGTATGCGCAAGTACTCTTCGAAGAGCTGTTGCGAGTCGCGCATGGAAGTCGAAAGCGAGAGTGACATGTCTTTGACCATAATCAAGTCGAATTCACCGTCGATAAACGGCCATGGTCGCCGCCGTACATCGTGTTGGACGAACCGCCAGCGCATATCCTTGTCTGGTCTCCAGCCTCCATCGAGGCCCATCCCCACCAGAGGCGCAATATCCATGCCAGTAAAGGATATGGATGAGTGGCCATGCTGTGCAAAGTACCGATGGCACATCATACTCCAGAACGCAGAGCCACACCCTACTTCGAGGACACGCTGTGGGGGCTTATTGGCAAACTCGGGTGCTGTGGTCGGACCGCCGAAAAGCTGTAATAGCATCAGTGTGCGCAAAGATTGACGATGAAGTTCTGTTAAGTCGACTGGTAAAGGATACAGTAGCGAAGGCTGGTTGACGTAAAGTCGGTTGTTTCGCATGATGAATGTCTTTGCCGCGGTGAGCGAATGCTTGGTGGAAGTCGAGGCTATGCTCCCCTCCTTGGAGGATAAGTTCTCATTTGACGTCATAATGGAAGGGTGGTCGGGGTGAGAAGAGCCAGATCCAGCGTAGACGCCGCCACCACGGGACGACACCGAGGGGTACTTTTGAGCAGGGACGTAACCAGGCTCCATGGTCATCGAGTCATGATGTTTACTCTTGGTCGATCTTCGGCGAGCAGGCAATAAGAGGCCAAAAGGTTTTTGGGTAGGCAGGGCCGACGTCGACGGATGCCGTGAGCTATGAGCTGTCGACGTTTGGTACTGGATAGAATCGCGCTTTTGCAACCTGTTAGTCGTCGAAGAGAGACCGGTAGAATAAGGCAATTGATGACCGTGGTCGGAGCTAAAGATAGGTAGGTGTATGGATTTAATGAATCTTGAGGATTTTGGCGAAGTAGGCGGTCGCTCGGAATCGGAGGCGGGCGGTAAAATTGCAGAGGTAGACGGACGGGAACCGGATGATGCGATCGAAGTTAGGGTTGAGGCTGAAGCGGCGGCTAACGGCGGCGCGGGTGCGAGTGCGAGTGCGGATGCGGGTGCAACAGTCGAATTCTTGGTGTTACTGGTGTTGTTGATTATAGGTGCTGTAGGCGACGAAGAAGAAGAAGAGGAAATATGGTGGGTGGCTATAGCAGTGGTAGTATAGGTTATTACGGCGCTTGCCCCTTTTCCATCATTGGGCTTGGATGTTCGTATGCCTGTATTCGCCCCTGTATTTAGACTTGAAGCAGTAGGCGGTGACGAGGAGATGCTGTCATTAGTCGAGCTGCCGCCGGATACGGCATGGGTACGGCCCAAGCCTGTCAAGTAAGAATGCTTTGCTTGTGTCTGTATATGAATATATTGCTCTGCTAATGATAATGGGGCTGGCAATGCTGATAATGGCGATAATGGGGGTAGTGGTGGTAAAGGCGGCAATACTGGTAATGGAGGCACTGGTGGTAGTGGCTCAGTTCGTGTTGTTTGCTGTGTATGTGTATGGGTTTGTGTTTGTGTGTCGTGCGACGTACGGGAGCTAGCACTAAATGAAGAGGAGGTCCTAGAATGAAAGTAATGCGACGCCGGCCTATGTGCCAGAGATTGCGGGATAGTTCCGGCAGGTGGTGGCCGACGCCTACCAGGTATCCTTGACCTAAGCGAGCTGGTCTTCTGTTTCTTTGTCTTTTTGTGGTCTTGCTGATGCTGATCTTCCTCCCCGTTACTGTTGTTAGTCTGATCTCCAGCGCCGGCTTCTAGATCTCCATGGTTCTGGTTGTTTTGATCGGAATTGTGCTCGTGGTCTTGATTTTGGTCGTGATAATTCTTGTGGTCTCCTTGGTCGTGAGTGTGACTTGGGTGATTGCCAGAGTTATTAGTATTATGTTTATTGGCCCCATGCACAAAAGTGTAAGTGTTGGTGTTAGCGTCAGTGTTAGTGTTAGTGCTAGTGTTAGTGTTGGTCCTAGAAGATGATTTTCTTCCGTTTGCCGGTCTGACCCTGACAGGGGCCGAGTACAAGGACAAGCTGCTGTAAGCGAATTCCATATTTTTTTTTTTCTCGCAATCCGTTTTAACCTAGGGGGATGCGTGTTTAGTTGTTGCTGCCCTGTGGCCCACGTAAAATCCGACCTAGCTTGTCTAGCGCCAGTAACCAGTAACTGGTTAATTGTAGCTGGAAGGTACTTCCCGGGGCCGGCCGCTCAGTCGGATCTCCACTTGGACCCAGTTTTGGGTACTTGGGTTATACCTTTTTAATCAATCAGAATTCTTCAGTGACTTCAACCTTCCCCCTCCAGGCTCCAGGGGATCGGCGACATGTGCTTATGCGTTCCTCAACCTTTCTTGTTCTCTCACTATTCCTTTTTTTCTCCTCTGCCCCTTTCTAGAGACTCTGCGAGAATTGGTTGATTCTCCAAAAATAAAAAATAAAAATAAACAACAACCCATGGATCACCGTGGACTACCGTGGCTCATTCAACTGTTGATAACCAGTAAATCCCTAGGTTACGATAGATAGACTGCTTCCCAGGACGTCTTCTACCACATTCGTATTCTTTTCGGTTCGATCTTAGAGAAGCACCATTGGGATGAAATGCGAGCTGGGTCTTACGTCTTTTGCTGGTTCTTTTACCCCCCTGGCCTCTTCTAAGCCATGGTCTTGGACTGCAGTAACCATTCAACCATCAACTATTGGATGATGATTGGAGGTATTAGACTTCCGGCAGGCTTTCCGGTAGATTGGGTTTCGTCTCGTCTCCGTTTAAGTACTTTTAACCCGAAGGAATGCTTTTCTCGTTTCATGAATCGGTGTTGCTTCCCGATCCGAAGATGTGCAGCCTGTGCGGGATCTGCAATAAACGGTGCCCAATCTGTTGTAACAATTGACAAACATATGACAGCTTTACTCTTTAATACTGCTGCAGCGGAATGACCCGCGGTTGCAGAAGACCGTAAACAACAAAGCTGGCCCGAGAACTCCCTCCCCCGCCTTCACTTATTATGATAATAATAATAACAATAATAATGGGTGGGCGATATAGCTGGATACGAGCGGGCCGAGCTCAAATCAATTCCTCGTGGGGAAATTTCAGTTAGTCCCGAAACACTGGAAATATTCGGCACACTCAACACTCTCTATCCCGCGGTCTTGAGAAACATCCAATGGGCAATTTTAAATTTTCGGGCCGGTGCCTTTCTCGGTGAGTTTGTGAAGAAGTAGGATGGTGTGTGCGTATGTGTGCGTATGTGTGCGTATGTGTGCGTGTGTGCGTGTGTGCGTGTGTGCGTGTGTGCGTGTGTGCGTGTGTGCGTGTGTGCGTATGTGCGTATGTGTGTGTGTGTCAACCAAGAGGAATCTCTTGGCATGAAAATGACCTCGGAGTATCGGGAATCGCTCAAATTGTCCTATTTGATCCAACCATCGGCCACTTCGACGGATCACTCAAACCACAGTCCGATGGATTTTATCTTCTTCTTTCGAGATTCAAGGTCGACTTCTTTCTCACATGCGTTTTGCGTAATCTGCTTTCACACGTGACACCCCTTCAGTCCTATCATCGGTCATAGGATACCCTCTCGAGTGATTTCCTACTTGTGGCTGCATAAATCATGTCCTCATTTTCTCATCGGGAATGTATTTGTACTAATGGCGCTCTTTGGAAACACTGGGATGAAATGACGCCAGGGGGGCCTCCGTTGTAAAGCTGCCCCTTTGCTTCCATGTGTTGTCTAGTAGAGCTAGACTGACCTGCCCATCGAGAGTGATGGAGTAGGTAACACACGGCGCTCTCAATGCAATCGTCTGTCTAGTTAGTAGAATCGGTTGACATGTAAAGAGCCGTTGGTTTGGATTGTTGCAGGACCAAGACTACGATTTATGTCAAGCGAGATGTGTATAACCCCATAACTCCATCAAGCTACTTACAGCTTGGGATGTGGCCTGTTCCCGTTATGTACCTTATAGGCCCTTTAAGAACAGCCTGACTCTTTTCTGTCTAGCGCTATTTCTGCATTGTGATCACGATGCTGTAAATCATCCTTTTATGGCTGTTTTAACGCGAATACTTATTTCTACCTGTCAACTGAAACCTAACAGGTGGACCGTCGATCCCTGCGGGTATGGCTTGTGTATGGCTTCCCCGCATTTACACCTGCATAACGGCGCCCAGCTAATAGTCCTTGTCACTCTTTAGGCGACTCTGGGTGAGGGCGGGTATATGTAGTGACCAGAGCGGCGCAACGCACTATGCACTATGCACTATGCTGTAGCTTGTGAGCGATATAAACTCGTAGAGTCCCGAACCTTCGACTCGCTAGTCATGTCTATACTAGGTCTATGCCAGCTAATTCTAATTCTAGAATACTAGTAAGGGGTTTCGGTCACTACTTGCAGGACATAAGTAGGTCGGGGCAAGGGAAGGGAATGCTCGAGGGTTGGAGAGCGAGTTCCAAGTAATTGGTCCGGTGGAAAAGACCTAGACTCTAGCTCCGAAGATGCGGCCTTACACGCGGTGAGATAGATAGGCGTTGGCATCCTACAAACATACCCTGCGTTCAGACGCGAATTGGATCCGGCGGTCTGCCCAATCCCCACTGGCAGATGCACTGGTAGATGCACTGGGCTATCAAAGGAAGGTAGAAAAGCTATTAGGAGGCCAACATGCTTCAATAGCGGGAAATAATTAGGCAAGGGTTAAACCTCACTCCTACTTCTAGTGTAATTCTAAGATGCTAATCCGTTTAAGCCAGATACACTTCCGTAATGTGGAATGAATGTGGAATGACTTACACAATCTAGGGTTTCACGGAGCGTTTCTTTATCTTTATACCAATAGGAGGTTTTGCAATTCCTTCTCGCTTATTGCCGTGTAGGCCTATATCGATCAGGCTGAAGTGCGAGAAGCCTGTAAGGTGATTCCCTGGCTTCCCCAGCTTCCCGACTCTTGGCATAGGACGAGTATTGAGGCTGAAGTGGCCGAGCATCAAGCTTTTGGAACGAGTACGTGTACACCCGTGGGTTCGGCTTTATCCGCTAATAAGTAACGACGCGTCTATATAAAAAAACATATGGTTCTTGAAGCTATAGCGGTGAACTACTATAGACGATAAGTTTGGTAAGGATGCAAAATGCCAAGAATAACAGTTGGTTAAATCAGTGCATCAATAATGTCAACTATCCGGGCATTATGTAGTGGAGGTAGACGAACCGTTCTGTTAGTTAGCATCTTATGAACTGTTGCTATATTTCCTCATACTATTGACCTCAACAGTCTATCGGCAAGACGGTCCGATGTTGGGTAGGAGGACACAACTACGCGATACATCAAGACGACATTGCTTTAGCGATATATCGTGCTCCCATGTTAAAAGTTTATATAACCACCTATATACCTATATATATGAGTAGAAAATAAATTATCAAACCCAACCCGTTTTGATGATAAGAGTTAATGTTGATATAATTGGTACTTAATAGCAGTTGAAGCTTAAGTACTTGGATGACTTATCAAGATAATAAAATATAACAGTTCGTAAAGACATAAGATGCTTTATTGGTTGGTTTGAACCAGACTGCATCAACTTATATATACCAAGGTACTATTTGGATAGGTACTGTGTTAGATTATGTAAGGAAAGTCATTCGTTTGGATACCTAGGTGTTTGGGAATGTCATTTTTGTAAGAGCAAACAACTCTTTGAGAATTGCGTCAGTTGGGTAAGGTTTTATGAGATATGACCTCAGATATTGAGGTACCTACTATGAGGTACATACACAGCCACGTCACGATACACTGATGCGACTGCAAGGCTGAACAAAAATCTTATCATTTGGTGGGGCTGACTAATAAAATCAAAGGGAATATCTCATTGGTAAGACAATTGGAGATGTAACTAAATTGAGTTTTAGGTACAATACAATACTACCTATGTACAGATGGTAACTCGTAGCTCACGTGATAAGGCTAAGTCTTTTTAACTTTTGCTTACTCCCCCACATGCATATTGCAGCGGATCAAAAAGCTTGGACTTCTTTGAAGTAACTTGGGAACTTAGGAGCTACATTCGACCAGAACACCACCATAATTCCACCAAGCACCACGCAAACTTGGTTGCATCTTCGTCAACGCACATGCACATGCAATACTTACTACTTACTACTGGCCTCAACTACGCCAGTACCCCGGCTCTCTCTCGTACAAGCCACATCACTCTCCCCATCTCCCATCTCCCGTCTCCCACCTCTCCGTCGGTATTGACTCTAAAAACTCAATTGCCAACAGCTTTGCTCCCTCGACATCGTCTTCCGTTTAGCTCAGTGCCATGCAATATCTCGGACCATTCTAGGTGCGAACACTTGTTTTCCATTCACAATATTCCTTGCAACACTGTTCTTTGCAACACTACGCATCCATTGTCATTCACCTAGTCACATTCTTTTGTATAGCGTTTATTGGACAGTCGGTTGACCTGTCTGTCCTACTATTCTATTGTCCTATCATTGAATCTTTCCATGGCATACTATCATTATCATTATCGAAGCTACCTAACCCAGCTATACCCACCCGACTAAGTCATGACTGGCTGGCTAACTTTGCCTACGTATTTTATAGATACGCGCAATATTAGAGCAAGAACCCTACCGTCGCCGCCTTCTCGAGCTACTACGGGATATAAGAAACGATCCTTCTGTAAATCTCTATCTTACTTAGACTTTCGTATCCGTTCGCAACTGGGAGCCCTTTCTACCGTTGCCACCCGTAGCAGCGCCACTTGAGACGCATCGGCCAGGATCCGACATCCCTTGAACCCTTGATGAACTTGTTTTCTCGTTCGCGACTACCGCTTCGATTTAGACCGTGTAGATTCAGGTTTCTGTGAATCACACCCTTCATATCATAATACATAGGATCGGACACTGGTCCTCGCAAGTTCCATGCCTCAAGACGAAATTCTCGGTCTCTATGCATGGATATTCGCTGAACCATTGTCTCCTCGTTCATCTTTCGGCACAGGCTGTTAAAAACAGTCCCGGACAGCTCGGCGTGTTCTCCCTCACTTGGCGCGATCGACCTGTTCCTCGGTATCTCCATGGCAGATAGTATTCGATACATACAGCGCACCCTCGACATCTTTTACACCTAACTTCCGTGCCGAGCCATTATCACTCTTTATCCACCGACCAACAATCCTTCCTCTCCAAAATCTTCTTAGAGTACAACTATAAAAGAAAGAAAAAATCCGAATCGCATACTATAGTACTCACCTCCGGTAGCTGGTGTATCTACTGTCGTCACGGTATCTCTCTAATTTCCCTGCTCCCCTGATGCCCATCGATCTCTCGCGCGGCATGTATGGGCCAAACCATCAGCAGGGACACAATTCGCGCCTCAATGGTGTCCCTGGAGGTCGTGGCATTGCGCCACAGATGATGTTCAATTTTGTTCAGCAGCAGGGTTCGCATTCACATCACACTCACCCGCAGCAACACCACCAAAGCCTCCCCCAGGATCATGCAGGCCACGCAGGTACCTCGGGCACCCTCACCCACTCTACCTTTTCTTCCGGTCTTATGTCCAGTGTAACTCCATTCACACCAAGCAGCCACCAGAACGGAAATACTCCGGGTTCTCGGGGTGGTCAAACTCAGCAGTACAGCGAGCACTGGAACGAGCAATTAAAATCTTATAAGGAGTCTGAACGCGCCCATCAGACCATGACGGAGCAGCACCAACCTCACTACTTTGCCAGGCTACGGGCGAACGAGAACAAAGGTATCGGCCCAGCTCTCCCAAGTGCCAACCAGCCCGAATCAACAGTTGACGGGGAGTTGGAGGATAGAGGCCGGCCCGTTAACGTCGACAAGGCCCTCGATCGACAGGACTGGCTGAATCTCGACTTTAGTGGGCAAGGCTTAAAGAACCTATCCACCATGCTCTTTAATCACTATTCCTTCCTCACTGAACTTTATCTTGCCTCCAACAATCTAACCCGTTTACCGCGGGAGATAGGGCAACTCAGATCATTGCGGTACCTTGATGTGTCTCATAACCAACTCAGCATGTTACCTCCCGAGTTGGGCATGTGTACTCCTCTCCGCCAGTTACTCCTCTACAACAATAACATTCAAACTATCCCCCCGGAACTTGGCGCCCTGCATTTCCTGGAATTACTCGGTGTCCACGGCAATCCGCTGGAACAAGACCAAAAGCAGAAGCTCGTTGAAGAAGGTACTAAGGCCTTGATTGCCCACCTCAAGGAGCAAGCACCAGGTATGAGGAAATTTCTTAACTTTCTCAAATTCCCCGCGTATAACTGGTTTACAGCCTATATCATCCAAGTAGACACTATTAACTGACTTTGTTTTTAGTACCTATACCACCGAACCCGCGTTTACCCATCACCATTCAGGAAGATGTAGGTTCGGATAAGGAGCACATTCGAGTCATGTCGTGGAATACCCTTTGCGACAAGTATGCAACCAGTACGCAATACGGTTACACCCCAGCTAGTGCCCTGTCGTGGGAGTATCGGAAGGATAGTATCATGCGGGAATTCCGTGAACGAAGCGCCGATATTCTCTGCCTACAGGAGACCGCTATGGATGCGTTCGAGACGTTTTTTACCCCGGAGCTTGGTAAACTTGGCTACAAGGGCGTATTCTACCCGAAGACTCGTGTCAAGCACTTAACAGGCAAGGATCAACAGTCCGTGGATGGTTGTTCTATCTTTTATAAGAACGACAAGTATATCCTGTTGGATAAGCAGCTAGTAGACTTTAGGCAGACGGCCATCAATCGACCTGATATGAAATCTGCCGATGACGTCTTCAATCGAGTCATGCCGAAAGACACCATTGCTGTCTACTGTTTCTTCGAGTCAAGGTTTACTGGTAATCGGTTCATCGTCGTCAACGCACATCTATGCTGGGAATCATTTTTAGCCGACGTCAAAGCCGTGCAAACAGGAATTTTGATGGAGCTTGTTACGAAGCAATCGGAGAGGTACACGCGTCGGCCGGCCCTATCGATCGAGGAGAAGAGGTTCAGCAAGCCTGTAGTCGCGGAGGAAGATGCAGACGCTGCTGAAGAATATCCCGAGCCGGCGCCTAGTCAGGAGTACCGCAACAATACTGACATTCCCCTATTTCTTTGTGGTGACTACAATTCGATGGCTGATAGTTCTGTATACGAACTCTTGGAGAAGGGACGGATACCACCCGATCATCCCGACTTAATCGGCCACTCGTACGGGAATTTTACGCGTGACGGCATCGAGCATCCTTTTAGCCTGCGCAATGCCTACGCCCACCTATTTGGAACTCCAGCGGAGCTAAGTTTCACGAACTACACACCGACGTTCTCGGGCGTGATCGACTACATATGGTATACTACCAATACGCTGGACGTCGTCGAGTTACTTGGGCCTCCGGATTATGAGTATCTCAAACGCGTTCCCGGATTCCCAAACTACCATTTCCCGGCTGACCACATACAAATCATGGCGGATTTCGTCTTTAAGTCAAGGAAAGACAAGAAGGTGATTGCCGACCAAGATAGGTCCGGCGGTCCCTCTAGGAATTGAGACCGGGCCTGGATACATTGCGGCACCGGGTAAATGAATACAAGAGAGCGCACGTCTCTCGAACCTTGGTCCGGAGGCCTCGCTGCATTCTAAATTCCACAAATATGCACCCATAACGATGGAAATGCCTTATGAAGATTGCGGCTCAAAAGACCTGAAGGAGACGGAATGCGCTAGCTGCGTGTATATGAAGGGATGAGGTGTGATGCAGCGAAATCTCTTCTCATACATTGAGGACGGGTTTTGGCAAGGTAGAGTTAGGTTGGAAATCTCGGAGTGCGGTTTGCAACGTGGAGTGAGGATGGTTGTTTTTTCGCGATTTGATCTCTGCCCTTTATGTTCCCAGTTTTATTATTTTGGCGGTCCAACACGTTACCTTTACAAATGAAGATACGGGCTGCGTCGTTTGCAGTCTCTGTTCCTCTTAACTCTTGCATTCCGTGTTCATGAGTCTTCTATGATAAGAGATTGAGTGATGTAGTCCCGCGTAACTGTTCGATCACGGGCCGTCGAGTTTATGTCTACGAACCAGTCCTCAAGATACCATCGCGATTTGGTTTACGCGGTTTTTTCTTGTATTTCCCGTTGCCTACCTACGTCACGATAATGATTGATGCGTATAGACGACTGATAAATAAGCAACAAAGACAGATTACGCGAGCAGTCAGTACATAATAGAACTTTGCGACGTATTGCAAAATTAGCTATAGCAATTCCATTATTGATGGCAGGATTCGAATTCGGGAACGCGTGAACAATAAATGCTTGTCCTAGTTAAGAGATAGAACAACGTAGGCTGAAGCTCTTGGATTTAGTAGTCTTAGGACTTTGGAGACGTAGTGGAGGGCTCGGGTTGTGCACGAACTTATGGTAAAAGGGGCTGAAGAACTATGAACTTAACCAGAGCCAAGGCAAGACCATTAATATATCGAGAAATCTTCCGTCTCACCTATTTCAGTAGCCCAGGCATCTAATACAACCTTAAAGGGTATACGTCCTACGAGAATGCTATCGAAAAACGTTGATCTCGTCATCGTCGGCAGTAACCCTCGGGTAGGTCTCAGCTCTCTTACGCGCTTATACAAACACATGAGCCTGTCTGACACGTTGGTCGGTGATAACGTCTAGGAGTCGCTCCGGGTTCGGCAGATGGAGTCGCGGAGTTCATTCACGACGGCTCGGGTATAACCAACACCCTTATCTTCATTCTCCTTCGAGAATTAACATTGACGTATAAGCCAATTCCGGAGATCCTGGTTGGGTCATCAACTTAGCCGGATTGGTATTATCTGACCTCGACGAACGCTCTTACTAGTCGACACTGCGTCGTCATTGGTTTACCCGAGTCTTGGCCAACGCCACAGAGAAGCAGAAAAAGAAAAACTTCTTGACGCTGTAGAATCCCCATGCTGCTGTTGTATTAGAGGCAGAGAGAACGGAGTTAGCTATACAACCTCGCGGGCATGTTATCATCGTCTACTAGCGCTTACACTTGCTGAGAATCGTTGGGACTTTGATATATAATTTACATTAGAACCGAGCCCCCCCCACGTCGACAAGCATCTCTAGAAAAATTCCCTATTTCGGTATAATTTTCGAGACCCAATGCCTTAGGTACCTAGTTAGTCAGGGGCTCGGTTGGCGATGAACAAATAAATGCCGTACGCCCCTGTCCCTACCCGAAAGAAGGATTCGCCTACAGCCGTTGCATTGTTGACGCCACCGAGTATCACATCAGCATCCTGTTTTTCGGATCTTACCGTAGATCCGAGCTATCTCTCTCGCTTGCGCAATATGCCTAACAGTTCAAACCTGATCTAGAAACTAGATATTTTAGTAATTACCTCTTTAGCAGTGGCGGTAACACTGAGGCTCACGCGGGATTTAATAAGGACAAGGCACGAGATATCGCCTGGTCAAAAGCCACCGCCGCACCTAATTGTTTAGCTACATATCGCCGGTGCCGCGAGCGCTTACTGATGTTCCGGATTAAGAGCTCCGTGTAATGTGGCTGGAGATAGAGCAGGCGGCTTCAGCATTCCTTCTCTCATATTTTGATGTCACCGCAGATCAGTGTTCGGTATTGTAGAGCATAGAGCATGAATACCAGGTTATTAAATGCGACTCCCGTTTTCACCGAAGCGGTGTAACTGGTTCCTCGGTTGGAATTAATAAGTCTTGGCTAGATAGCCAAGACTATTCTGTGGGATATGTGTATGTGTGTGTGTGGGCGTGTCGTTATAGTTATCATGATGCGAGTCAGAAAACACCACGCCGTTACACTAGGGCCCGTGAACTTAAATGCCGGGACTGCGGGGTATATCCTGTCAGATTAGTCAGCCATGAATATGATCAATTAGACCTCATATATCGCCTTTTCAGTACGTATTAGTTGTGTGACACTTATAATATCATAAAATGTCATTACTTATTATATGCGATACATCCCCCCAGGTTTCGATAAGGCGGCAAAAACTAATGCTTTTATGTTTAAAATTATGCTCGTTATTTAACTCAAACGTGAAATCTTTTAAGTAATATACTAATTGGCAAGGATTAAAATCTGGCACGGTTTTTTCTTAATATTAAATCGGAATTAAACATATAAAACTCTTAATTATTAAATTATCCACTTAACCAAAAGGTAATTTATAATGTTATAAAATGTCATTACTTATTATATGCGACAAGTAAAAACAACGCGGTATCGTTTAATTCTGTTGGTTAAAAGTGCTTAAGTTAGGGTCGTACATCGTTAAAATACGACTGAAGTTTAGCATAAGCAGAATAAACTCTCATAATTTAATATCTCGCCGGCCCATCTCCAATTATCTCTAAATCGACGTTGTATCATGTATACACCTAAAGGATCTTATAAAGTGATATATCACATTGACTCTTGCTGCTCATTTGACGATTACATGAACATAATCTATCTATCTCCCTTACATGAAAACAGCTCTGTACTATGCAAAGTGAAGTATTTACTACACATAGAATGGTGGCGAGTTCTCATAGATGGATGTATATAAGTTAAAGGGGATTGGATTTACGTATGATTTCTACTACTGCTTTCGGCACCTCGGATGGCTTAGTCTCCTATAATACTGATACTACGTCTAAGTCAGCTCAAGGATCTTTTTATATTAACATTCTATATTTATAAAGAGCCACACTCAGGAGGTAGTATGGCCTATGCTGGGTACCTTACCTAAGATATGCAAACTGCAATTCGACGTGGACATTGAGCATGGCGAGCGTGATACGCGAGATACAGCTGTGTTACCCATAAAGACCTCGCTTATCCAATGCCGACACCCCCCTAATATCGCTCCCGATTCTACCCCTTGATGGTAGGCCAAGGAACGGGCGTCATCCGAGCAGCTTTATCGCTGAGTTATAGCCTATCATGGGAGCCAGGTGACTACCTATACGCGTAAAGCCTTCGTTAAAGATCGATGGCTTCTTTCATTTCGTACCCCTAAGGAGGCGACGGGTCGCTGGTATAAGAATAAATACTGTCGAGTCTCCGTAGCTTCCAACCCTTGGTCATATTGCTCCGCCATTTATAATCTCTGCAACGAGTACCGAGATGTCTGCTAAGAGTCTACCAGAGATAGTCCTTGTTCCGGGGGCATTTGGAACAGCCGCCTGCTACGACAAGCTACTGCCGTTCCTCAAAGAAGCCGGTTTCTCAACACACCCAGGGCCATACCCTAGCTATAACCATGCCAACCCAGCTGAAGCGACTTGCATAGATGATATTACCTCTCTCCGCAACAATATCATCCTACCTCTGGTAGAAGAACAGCAAAGGAACGTCGTCATCATTGCGCATTCGTATGGCTGTGTCCCTGCTAACGCTGCAGCTAAGGACCTCGACAAGCAGACCCGAGAAGCGCAAGGTAAAAAGGGTAGCGTGATTGGACTAATATTCATAGCGGGCATAATCACTCTGGATGGCGAAACTGCGGTTGAGGCGATGGGCGGACTACCGCCGTACGTGCGAATGGAAGGGGTATGACCTGTCCTAGTAATTGCTTGATATAACAGGTCTGTACTGACTCATGTATTTAGGATACGGCGTTTGTAAAAGAAGCAATGCACTACCTGTACCACGACTGCGACCCCGCCATGGTATTCGAGTTAGACAAGCACCTAGCTGGCCACGCGGCTCCGGCCCTTGCTACCAAGCCCACAGCACCGGCGTGGGCGGACAGTGGCTTTGATGGAAGAAGAGTGTACCTGCGAACGCTAAACGACCGATGCAAGCACCTATCGGAGCAGAACCAGTGGCTTAAGAAGACGAACGTGGAATGGAAGGTGATGGACTACGAAACTGGCCATTATCCGTTTCATAGTCAGCCTAAAGCTGTAGCGGCACATATCGTGGAGTGCATCAACGACTTCGTCTCATTGTAGATCAAAGAGCGGACATTAGGGTGCTATGGTATCAGACGTTGAGGTTTAGTAAATACCCCCTCACAGAACAATTTGCATTGTTCTCAGAGCTAGACCTTATCTATTACCATATACAAAGCCAAGATCGGGTTGGACGAGATGAAAGATATGTTCCGCTGTCGAATAGTTATATCTATCGGGTGTACAATGAATAACACGCAAGGAATGTGCGAGGCATGTTGAACTTACTATACCAATGGTTTCTTAATATATTACGTGCAATGCAAACTCATCTTTCATGCCCAGTCTCCGAGCCCGACTGGCCCGGATGTCTTTGTACCCAAGTCCCGAGGCTCCGCTTTTCGGTCCGGATCGGATCGGATATCCGTAATTTCTATAAACGGAACCGTCCGGGACGGCGGAAGATCCTTTCGTTTTACATCAAACGACGCGACAGAAAGCGTACAATGATTCATACCAAGTCGCATTGAGCACTGCTCTTCTCTCTTTAGCCCAGCGTCCCATTTTGCATCCACGGATAAGCTACGTTCATAGCTCGTTTTATCTTGTAAATGGACACACACCGCCCAACCGACAACTCTGCCTGTATCAGTCGACATTTCCCCGGTTGAAACACCGGCAGCATACTGTGAAGATTTCTCTTCGGTCGGTCTCACTGCAAGCATAGTCTTTATCTGCATGGCTATTCCTTTTTGGCTTAGAAGATCACTGTTTCTAACAAATCCAACGCATATTACTTTAGCACGTACCAAGGAATATACAAACCGTTATGTATCTCGCTATGATATCGGGATATAAATCAAAGTTCACTAATTATATTGCAAGAATACGTATAGAGACGAGCATAAATGCCTTCATGTGACTTATATTTAAACAAATGGATTAAAAAAAGTATTTATTTCGATGCTC
The DNA here is from genome assembly GCF_022478715.1 of Daldinia decipiens. NCBI lineage: Eukaryota > Fungi > Ascomycota > Sordariomycetes > Xylariales > Hypoxylaceae > Daldinia > Daldinia decipiens. Next base: position 131,435 of record NW_026054554.1, on the reverse strand, counting down.
TAAAAACATTTTCACGAGTCCAAGACAAGCCAGCGCAAGTCAAAGCCAGATAAGTAAAGTTATTTCATAGCGGCAAAAGTTTAATGAATAACGTTAAATCGCTCGTCTCAGCGCACCTAATACCTTACATGTAGATATCTTACATACAGATGCCTATATAAATCCTTCTCTATTATTACAAGACAAAAAACCTCCATCTTTCCCACTAAATGCTTAACCCGGACTGCCACATTGCAAACGTCACCTTCGATAGCAAGACACCAACAGCATCATGAGTCAAGCACCGCCATTTATCTCTTGGGAAACTGTAGGATATTTTTTCCTTATTGGTATACCTGTTTTGGCAATCTACGGCTTTATCCTCATGCTTTCGACCGAGGACGGACGGGAGATACTGTGCGGACGTTACACGGCAACCATCCGCCCTGAGCGCGCTATGAAGGACAATTACTCTTCTGTGCCCGTTGATCCTCCTGCGTACGACGAGACATCTGTGAAAAACGACCTCCCTGTCAATGATGACCTTCCTGTGAACGACGACCCTCCTATGTACGACGGTACTCCTGCGAACAGTGGTCTTCCTACAAACCATAGCCATGCAATCGGTTCTTACCCTATATACTATTACGTTCCCATATATTATTATGTTCCCGCATACAAAAATATTCCCCCACACAACACTCTATATACGAGACTCTACCGGACGACAAGCTCCCCACGACAGGAACCCCCCAACATCCACGAATCTTCCCCATGGAGTACACACTGAGGTATGTTAGCCGTGAGATCTAGAGCGACCAGAGTCATAAAGATGTTAATTGTATAATAAGGTAATTGGACGGTCTGGTCCGACTAGGGTATCTATTAGGGGAAAGGAAAGGGAGCGGAGCTAAGAATAGAATATGGCTAGGGCAAAAGATATGCTTGACTCAAGTGGTGATGATCTCAATCAGTATACTGTTGTAGCCTAAGCTTCAACCTAAATCAATACACCGCCACATACTTGGATAATGTAATATGTAGTGAGCTAGGTTAGTAAGGCTAAGTCCGTGACAAACACCATCTAGGCCATGAATGTCGTCGCTTCCTACCTAATAATATTCCAGGCCCGCGTCAAGGCCACGACCAATTGCCTGTAGGGCTCTAATGCCCACTGCGAAGATAAAGTGTATTCAACACCATAAACCAAAAGGATAAAAATTAAAATCAATATGAATAAAACAAAACTGCCGACCGAAATCATCAACCTGTCTCACAGTCTGGGTAAGTAGGTAGCTTCGCGTAGAGCGCTGGCGAAGGAGTCGACGCCAGCACCACTGCTGTATTGTTCACGAGAAACAATGACTGGACCTTCTATATGCATTGCATGGGTGGCCATTTGTCATGTATCTGAGCGTGCCACCTTAGGTACCCGAGAAATTGTCGGGTTGGGTGTTTGTCGTAGTGAACGAATAGATAAAAGGGCAAATAGATGGATAGGTGCTTGACGATGCATTGGTATGATACGTCTAAGATAATACTGCGTAGTTATGAGGATGTGCCAAGTTTGCTGTGAATAGATGCAAGAGACTATAGCAACTAAGACGTTCTCATGGATCCGAATAAGATAGGTAAATAGCCTAGTATATGGATTGTTGTTCTGGATTATCCAATATAATGATGAAGTGTGTAGAAAGCGTTCCAGTCTTGCTATGTGTTGGGTCTTCTCTCGGTATACCTGTCAATTCCTGAACTTGGCTCACTTCTCTTACTTTCCCGTAGTATAGTCACTTCCTTCGTCAACCATGTTATAAAGAATGTCTCGCATTCAATCCACGAAATCCACTATATTCGTCAAATTATATTCCACATGAAAATTATATTTCCTATAGTTATTTCCTATAGTTACGTGTAGGTACCCAGGTAGGTAAGATTCATAAGTTGCTTGGTAAGTTCCTCGACTCTCGAGTACAATTGTTAGGCAGGTGGTGCAGGGTTGAGACGATCGACTTGGTAAGAGACCCATGCGTTGGTATGGTTATTACAAACGAAGGGACTGCCAGTATGACTTGTTGAAATGATAGTTCCTTCATCTTTACATAGTGGATCGCTATGTGCGCGGACTACATCATAAGGCAACATCTGTTAGTAACAGCGATATACGATATACAGATTGATCAACTCACAAACCCATCCGTTAGCCATATGGAGGTACATAGAACTAAAAGGGTCGCCATAATGATTGCAGGTACCAGTCATCGACTGAGTCACTGTGCCTACCCCTTGGTTGTCTGCTGAACAACCCGTCTGAGTAAATGTCCTAAGATCACCAACATAAGGATCAGATCGTGGAAGGGGTCCTGCCATAGTGGTAGCAACGAGGGCGCTAAGGCCAGTGAGGACAGAAGTGAAGTACATTGCAAGAAATATTAAATCGTACCAGAGGTTAGATAGATATCCCTAATTTCCTGCTTGTCACAGGAGACATTCGAAAACTGAACACGTGGGTGTCCGTGTCTTTATAGAATAAACACCTATATCATTAAGCCCTTCAGGATGGTCGAGTGCTTTAATCCTCGTCATTAGCTCAAAGTTAAATACTCTAGGAACTTCGCCATCGAGAAGAGCTGGGAAGGAGAGCAGCCTATGAATATATGGACCCTTCAAAGAAAGCCAATCTAGACAGGATAGTATGATATGTGTTAACCTTACTCTAGTTTTAAGACTCACGATTCCGTCATACATGAGTAGCTATCAGGGTATATAGTATGGATACTTGAACCTAGTAGGACGCACATAATGTAAGCAGGTAATCACCATTCGATAAAGTTTCCTAGTCTCATTACTGTATTATAAAGCATACCTACCTACCTAGGTAGTTAGGGGCTTTTCTTTTGATAAGTTCGTTAGGCTAATCATGTTTACATACCTAATGTACTGGAGTGCTAGAGTGCTAGAGTGCTTGGCTGAGACTATTCCATGAGGGTTGCCGATATCCGGGAGTGAAACCCCAGTAATTTAAACATAGCGACAGTGAAGTTCCCGTCCCGTTAAGAAGGGTTGTTCCACCAATTCAGCGGAGACCAAGATTTGGTTAGAGATTATTCGCGAGTACACTGTGACGTGATGGTGTAGAGAAAGATTGGACCTTCCCAATAGATTTATCAGAGCTTGACTCGGTTTTCCTGGAGAGAATCCATAGTAAATATTTAAATCGACTATACATAATTCGACGAATAGAAGATCTGGAGATAGTCAACACCCGGCAGACTTGTGGATGTATGGATGTGTGGGTGGATTTGGATAGGTTAAATGCAAGCAAGGAGTCTTGTGCAGAGTATCTTATCCGAAATCTCGGTAAGTTGAAAACTAACAAAGGAAGATATATCCTTTAGGTTACCTTGTTCTAGGTACTCAAACGATATATCGATAAAAGGTTGTTACCCTTAAGCTTTTTGACAGTGCTGCAATGATTAAAAAAGATGGCAACAATTATTCACATGCAGACTCGGTGGTGTAACCTTAGGTACATAATTCAGGTACCACATAATGATGTCAGCGTGCTACCGCCAGTAATTTCCCGGCCTTAGCGCCTTCCTCCCGCCACTTCATCCCCTGGCCTGGCGCGTCACGAAGAAAGCTACCTACCTTAGGTACCTAACCTTACTAGCCAGTGTCGAATTGATTAACGGAATTTAACCTCAGTTACCTACCATAGACCCTTTTCGCAGACCTCAACCTCAAAATCACCAACATTTGTAGAACGTTGACTCCAAAGCCTCATCTGCCTCTTAGTGGAGGAAACGGATCTCCTTATCCAACATTCCTTTTTTTCCAGTCCAAGTGACGCTTTTTGAGTATGCACCGTTTCCATAGTTCAACATTTCCATTCCGTAGCCGCATCTTCATAGCCGATCGATCGAAACGATATCCACGATGCCTGGCGGACTAGAAGCATCACGTTGGGCCTCAGCCCCAAGCAATTATCGCATCAACAAACCACAAGGTAGCCGCCGTCGCTCCGCGCGAACTTCGTCGACTCTATCACTATCAACCCCCTCAACCAAATCAGCCTCTCAATCCGATAACTTCCTTACCCAAGACAGCTTATCCGACGGCCCACCCCCGCCCGAATACGAGTTATCTCGATTCCTCAAGATTGTCGCTCGTCTCAATTGGAAAATGCCGTTCCTTAAGGAGGGATATCGCATAGCTATAGATCATACCGGCAAACCACCCTCTCAAATCGAAGCTCACGAGATTCAATTTAAGCTGGACTTCCATGAATTCTACATGCTCATTGAGCGAGCCCTGGTCCGCCTGATGGGCATATTTGGAATCGTCGTGAAGAATCAAGGCGCTACAATCAACGGCGTTTTCACGCTATACGGCAGCTCAGGGGGCGGTCAGCACCAATACCATGCAAACGTTCTTAGGGCGCTTGAAGACTCGAAAAACCCCCTCAGTGTCATATTTGGGGCTGCCGAAGTCCGGAAGCAGCTCTTGCAAGCTAAAGATCTCCGCAACCGCTGGAAGAACATTGACGAGGCAGACTCAACATCGCTTCCACCCGCGCCGCTCTCGACCTATAACCTCGAGCTTATTGTGCAGACTATTCTTTTGGCGATCGAACGCGCACACACTTTCACCGTCAACTATGTTGTTGAGCGCGAAGGCAAACCCATGAACACTCCAAGCGGTACCATCGGGGAGAAAGACTGGGAGTTTATGGTGGATGCGATGGATTGGGAAGCCGTTTGATTTACCTTACTTCTAGGCATATTGATGCATTGGCGTAGCAATCCATTATTTGGATTCCTCTCTTGTTTCTTTCAAGTATAGTCTTAGGCAGTTTGACTGCGTCAGTTTTTGGTAGGGGGCCATTGGCGTTTAGGTTGACGATATGATTACGGCATGATACCCGGACCTATAGGATAAGGTATCCTTTTGGCTCAACTGTTACTTGAACACTAGCATCTGGTTTGCGTTACCTTCAGTTCAACTGTTACTTGAACACTTGAACACTTGAACACTGAACCTACATGTAACAATTCAGAATCATCTTTACTTATAATAACTAACCATAAGAGTTAGTCAAACCCCCTTGATCTCTTGCTTATCCCTCGTGACGATGACAAGTTCCAATAGTGTTTTGCCTTGCCGAATGAGGAACTTAGCATTAAGAACGTGACATGAAGCTTCAAATTAAATCCAAGGGTACGACGCTTAGCATCAGGGGTCTTCTTGTAGGGCTGTGGCTTACACGCTCAGATAAACCAATAAAACGCTCTGATCTCCTTTCAAAGCGGTCCTGCCCCTCCACTAACGTCAGACAGATCCACTCCTCTTAATCGTGATAAGGATGATAAGGATGATAAGTACCTACGTAACCCCCCTGCCCCCTTCGAGCTTCCTCAAGCTTCAATCTTATCTACCTACCTTATATAAATCCAATGATATCTCTTTATTCTCTCACCCTACATCCCCATCATCATCAAGAGCTCTATCAGGAGCTTCCCTAATCATGGCGCCATCTACTACATCTCTGCGCTCTATATTCGCTTACGCAAATAACTTCGTCTCCCAATTTCCGCTTAACCTCCCCAACCTTCCAAATCCGCTCGCGATCCTTGGCCCGCAAGCTCCTATCGATATCGACAATTCCGTCACACCCTACGATCCTCTTACCGGCACGCCATCTTGCCCCATCGATGGACCCGTGAGCTGTCATAACACGTCTACTACCGATTCTTGCTGCTTTATCCATCCTGGCGGGCGTCTGCTACTTACGCAGTTCTGGGATCAGAAGGCCCACGTTGGTGGAAGCGAGGAAGACTGGACCTTACACGGACTATGGTTAGTTTATATATATTTATATATATATTCACTTTTCAGTAATCAGCTTTTGTAGTAGGTACCAGCTAATACTTGCTGTCTTGCCCCAGGCCGGATCTCTGCGACGGATCATACGACCAGTTCTGTGGAATGGCACCCCAGTTCAACAACATCAGCACGGTGCTAGAATACTATGACCAAGCGGACTTGCTTGCAGATATGAATCGCTACTGGATTGCAAACTAGTATGTCTTCCAGAGCTCTGCTAAGGAGAAAATTAGGGGAATCAAGGGTCCCCATAACGCGACTTGATATACTAACCAGACGATGTAGCGGTACGAATGACCACTTATGGGCTCACGAATACAACAAGCACGCTACATGCATCAATACCCTTGCCCCGAACTGTTATGGCGAAGGCTACACGCCGGGCCTCGAGGTCGTTGATTACTTCGTACGCGCCTTTAGCTTATTCAAGATGCTGGACACTTACCGGGCCTTGGCGGATATTGGCATAGAGCCCAATTACAAGAAGACTTACTCCCTAGCCAAGATACAGTCCACGCTCGAGGCCTTCAGCGGCGGCCGGGTCATCCTCAAGTGCACAGGTAGACACCACAACGTCCTCCACGAGGCGTGGTATGTGTACTTCGTGAAGGGCAGCTTGCAGAGCGGCGACTTCGTACCGGCGAAGGACAGCTTCAAGGGCGGCGAGGGAAACTGCGCATCCCAGGTGAGGTACCTGCCTAAGCGCCACAAGTAAAGTGTAAACCATACCACATCATAAATTGTTCGAATAAGTGTACGGCATTGTCTAGTTTGGCGTTGGAGGTTTGGGTATGCGGGTATGTCTGAGTAGTTAAGCTCGACATATAGAAGCTATCCTAATATCTTTGGTTCATTTTTGTAGTTAGGGTTATGTACCATGCAGCAAGCATCTACAATCTATTTTGATTATTTCAATGTGGACTTCCGCTAGTTATACGTATGGGTTAAAATGGACCATGCCGAGTATCGAGTTTCATGTTATCAAATCCAGTTCTAAAAGTAGAACAGAGGTAAATCCAAGCAGTCAAGTCTTGTCATCTTTTGAGTTCGGAGGCCTCCCAAGTCAGAGCGTAGTTTAAACTGTATATTTGACGAAAACCTTCAATAGTAGTTAGTGTAGGTTAGGTCTTTGAGCATGGTTTAAGGTTGTTGTTTTAGTAAACTTTGAACGCTGCTTGGTGGCTTAATTATGATTGCGAGAATGGCCTTGAATGATGTTGTTGTGTAAGGTCTTTTACCCAAGCTCGCATATTTACCATTTTAAGTTAATAGCTTACCTATAATATAACTTTGAGCACTTGGCGATCTCTTGATCGATACTTAGCTTTATTATAACTGTGTGGTGAAAGATGCAAATACTTGTAGCAACTCAAAGGCGGTACGAGTGAGAGAGAGGGAGAGGGAGAAGATCCAGAGTTTAGAACTTATAAAGAGGCTTGATAAATTCGAAGACTAATTATCATTAACTCTTCATATGTTATCTAATATCTAGGCCTTTATAAACTATGTAGAGATGTAGAAGTTAACGTCTTAATTATTATCTTACTATATCAGACACTTACGTTGACTTTGATGATAATCATTTAAGTTAACAGCTACTATAGTGACCTATCATACTGATTCAGAATTGGTAACTCAACCCCTTTACTAGTGCTGGCTATCGCATCCTCACACCCAAAGGTAAGGTTAAAGTTGTCCAATCATCGACACGCCTTATCAAATAGCCTTTTCCATTTATTATTGTTTTCCCTAGTCACGACTTAAGGAGTGCTGTGGATACATGCCCTACCTGTCGGCTTTTTAAGGGGCAAAGGGGGAAACATTAGGTATTTGAAGACCCATTCTTTCCTAATTCGCATTAATATAGTTGGATACCGAGGTCAACTTGGAGATTTACTAGCTCCTTACTAGCGGAAAGGCATATGATAGAGGATAAGCGCAATGTGGTATGGTACGATCTATAGACAAGTCTTACAGGGTGTAAATTGAGAACTCTATACCCATTCAGCGTGACATCAATAATGGACTCCTTTCATCTAGTACCTAGTACTTAGTATGCTACACGGCTGTTTGCAGCATCATTTTTTGGGGAGTCCCTTTGAGACCGTATCAAGGTATTTGAATAAAGAAGCATTATATGCTGGCTAGGTATCTCAAGAGGCAACTCTATAGATTTAGATTTTTTTTTTCGCGTTATAACGAGTTGGTTCAATAGTACCTAGTCATATATACGTCACGTTAAATTGCGGCTTAATCCCCGCATCGACAAGGACGTTGAATAAAGCTCACTGCACCGGCTTTGCGTTACCTGCTTCCTTGAGCGGAGCAACATCGCGGAGTTGGGGAGTACTCAGATGCAAGCCACCCGCTCGCAACTCCGTGCCCCTCGTACCTAGTGTAGGCTATTTGCTAGATGGATCCATAGGAACGCTATGGAGAATCACCTGCCTATCCGGGTAAGGATATGGTTGCTGGGCCACTCGTTTGAGGCTCTCGCGATTCTAAGAAGAGCATCTATACTGCGGATGTATAGTAACCATGTCTCGAAGAGGCATGTGAAAACTTGAAAGAACTAGGTGGAAGTAGGGTATCGATTAATTACCTCCTAAAAGACTGTCAGTTCTCGGAAACTCTACGTGATGTGTGATGAGACGACATTTGCATCCACGTGGGTTGGAAACACTCCTCGCTGCTACGTGATGGTGATGACTCCTCCGGCAATACATATTAAATATTAATTCTATGATATTATGTGTCATAGAAGCTCAAATCATACCATGTTATATGTAAGAAGAGACAGAGTTGTTAACGACTCTTGGCTTGCAAGCATCGATAGTTGGTGTCTTATGAGACTTAATATACTTGGATGAAAGAGGGGTTTGTTAGATAGGCGGTGAGGAGAACATTTACATACAACACTAGCATGAGCAATGCGACGACCGGGAAAATGGGTGCAATAAATCTTCGTGATAGCTTCTTTACCGTATAGTTTAAATACCCTGAATCGGTAAGTAGGTAGACTAGCACGATAAACTCAGGAGGGTATGCCTTAGTTGAGTTTAACTCGCGGGAAAATGACCATGGTACGTTCTTTGTGACCATGTAGGAGAAGCGGGAAGACATCATTTTCGGCAGCGTACCGCTCAAATGCCGACAGGGCAATATTGGCATCTCCCGGCTAACTTCTTATGACTTGGTGGTGTGGGGGTGCGATGTTTTACCGATCGACTGTTTGCTGGTGAAACATTTCCAATGGTAGAGAAGCTGTGACTATATTGACTAGATTGGTTGACTGCATTCCCGTTATTACCTTTCCGTATTTGATCAGCTACATAGTCACAAAGCTTTTCAGGTAGGAAATCGCGTGTTTTTTTTTTTGGTAACAACACAGCAACGATAACTGACAGAAGTCTGTTCTTGGTATAAATCCGGTATGGAATTTTGCCTCTTAAGCAAGAATTCAAAGGACTAGAAGCAAATTCGTTCAAGTTAGTAAGATTAGCGCTATATACTTCATATTTCGGTGTTTATATGAATGAGCCGATGTACCATAGTTTTCATACTAGTAGAATATAAAATGAACATTACGGCTTAAGTGAGAATAAAAGTAACCTACCTAGGTCAGTGGTGCTCTTCATAGGGAATGATCGACAGCACAAGCTCGAATTTGCTACCCACTCACTGGCTGTAGAAACGCTGCATGACTTTTCGATGACTCCGCCCTACTCCACACACAGTGCCGTTGCTCGCCCTGGAATTGGCTCCTAGATTCTAGCCTTAGCCAGTAACAGTTCGGTATTTCGCGTTACCTGCAGTTACTTAGGAGTAGAAGGATGGATGTACATATGTATTATACCTAAGTGGGTAGTCAAGATCAACCCTGCCTTGTCAAGTCGCATCGATCGTCAAGGTATGTATTGAGCGACAGCCCCGCGTTGAAGTCGTTGCGATGCTATCATAGCAGGTATCGTACATATCGGATGTCATGTCCTGCTAGAACGAGCAACGAGCAACGGCAGATAGCTCTCTTAGCAATGAAGATTATATCCCGTAGTGAGCAGTACGGCTAATAGACCAGCCTAGCCTATCTGATTCTGTGATAACCGTAGACACACCAATGGGGCGTGTAGTTTGAAAGGCAAGCTGTATGTCCGGACAAGCTTATATCTAGTCTGCAAATTTGCTGAAAACTTCATGGTGTGCGGTCATGAGCGTTGCAACGATGGAACCCTGCTCATCAAACGTGCATGCGATGAAGCGTGCCGTACGGGTCACACTTCTGTGTGTTGGTGGATCGCATTAAAAGTGTGCTATACTGTACGGATGGGTTTGTCTACTAGGCTGTTGGAGTTCTAGACGTCGATAATGGCGGCACCCGTAAATATTTTCGCGCAAATGTCTCCATATTGTGGGGTTGGTTCAAGATTTTTGGGATCTCATGAGAGAGGGGCAAGTGAAGGAGAAAAAAAAAGAAAAAAAGTGAATCTAACACACTGACATATCGACCGGTTGATTGGACTTGTCAGTGGCTAGTACGGCTAAGTATATCAAAGCTTCTTCCTGGGATCGATTATCGAGTCATCGAAGACTAATGTTTAATGCCGATTCTTACAGTCCCAATCCTTATTGATGACGGATAGCTGACCGTACCGAGCTTTTGTATTGGTTGTGATTGATAACCAAACTGTGAAGAGTTCCTTAACGGCCAACTGGTTGTCATGAGGTATTATAAAATGGCAATGACGCGTCTCTACGCCCCCTCCACGCCCCCTCCCCCACGGCTCTTGAAAGTCAAGGACATACCAAATTGATGTCTGGAAATAACAAATAACACGAAATATATCGTTTATAGTCTGTGTCTCTTTCGTTGCCAGGCCGGGCGCCTGATGTCTATGCCAAGCAACTTTTGGGGGCAGTTTGCCAAGCCTTTAAGAGATCTCCAAACCGAGGGATTCCCAATTCCTGAGGATTAGTGATTGGCTTAAGTCTTATGATACTATCTTTATCGACAACCCTAAGCAACTAAAGTAAGCAACATTAACGCGTAAAGCCGCCTGCGCCAGGAGGGAGGAGGGCTAGCAGTGGATGTCAGCATTGCAGCAACTGATGGATCCATAGCGTATTATGTTGGTGTATGCACGACACTTAGTTACCTCACTAGAAACAAGTTGTAGCTGATAACTGGCCGGTTTTGACATAAGTTAGTTTGAGGATTGGCGAGAGAAACCTGAAGGGTGATATGAACCGAATTAGCAAAACTCCACCGGCGTAGCTGATATCGATAGTGTATGTATATACCAGGTAGTACGGTATGTTAGTATATAAAATTCGTCAAAGCGTTCGGTATAATCCTATCCTGAGCTGTCCCGATTTAACTTATAATTTGATGTTTTGTTAGCAATTCGAATAGGCTTCTTGCCACTAGAAATAATATTTTATGGATCTCATCATGTAAGTTGGTAAAGGTAAAGGAGGTGACCCTGAAGCGCCGGATGGCCCGAAATAGAATATCGGGGTTACACTGGTGTTGTACCTTCCCATATGCCATATGGCACAGGAGAAACATAGGTACCTAAGCAGAGAGAAGACATAAATCTTCCAACATTTAGCGTGCTGTACCTACCCGGCCTGCCCTTGTCCGCCTGTCCTTCAGCAGACCAGGCACCTGGGCAAGCAGGCAAGCGGGCGAGGCAGGTACAATTACCTAGGTACATTAGGTGAGTACTCACGTACCGGCAAATGTTGGTACCTACTATACCTCCAATTTATACTGTACTGCGCCTTTCCGGCTATTGTACTGTACTTGGTTTATAGTGTAATTTCTATTCGCAGACAGAGTATCTGGAACCCCTGTGCTTGTACTTAGGGTACTTAGGGTACTTGACAAGGAACCCACTTAGGCGATCGCTGGTTCTCGTAGTACAATAGGTACATTTGATCCATACCTAGATGCTTTCGTTCACACTGCACCGTCGTATTGCGTTTTTGTTCCCTTTCTCCCACTAAGCATTTCCTGTCTTGATTAAATCCAATCCCACGATCTCCCACATCTCACACCCAAGTCTACATTTTCGGTAGTCTTCCCCGTGTCAAGCTGTAAATCGATATATTTTAAGATTTCAGCTCGAAATCATCCTATTTAGAATTATTTTAGCCTTTGCCGTTGGAATAACAGTAGCGCATGACAGCGCTACCTAGGTAGTCTTTTAACATCTCTTTTTCTTTTTCTTTTCGCCCCCGGAATAACTTCCTATGATTACCACACCGGGACGGTCTGTAACGTTTAACCTCACCTCCTTCCTATCCTCCGGTCGAGTTCGTTCGCTTCAACTTCAAACTGCAGAGGAAAGAGAAACGGGTGTTGTCATCGTTGCCTTCGGTTGACTGGCTGGCTCGGAACAAGCTTCTGGGTCGGGTCAGCATTACGCGAGCGTATGCCTCGCGCTTCAGCATCGGCAAAGCGACAGCACGGTGCTTCGATCCATCGCGATACTAGACAGCACGAGAATGGGCTGGTAGGCCCGGGGAAGCGCGTTTCCAAGCAAAAGAGCCTGGGTCATTTGGATGGAATCGCGAAGCAGCCTGACGACGATGCGGCTACACTCCCTGTTCCGCCAACACCACCCCCCTGTGCGAACGGCTACTCCAAGCAACTACTCGAAATGCCCGTAGAAAATAGGACCACCGAATCTCTTAGAAGGGGCTCGCTTGGCGGCTATTCCGAGTCCTCGTCTTCCGAGTCGTATAATTCTCACGTCGGAAATGCCCATCTCGAGGAGAACCATCGCCGAATCGATGTTAATGCCACTAAGAATTCCAACGTTCACCGCGATCCCGGCCCGTTTGGTGTCGACTTCGCTTTAACCGTTCTTCGATCATGCCCTTTGCAAGACACTATCGCTATTCTCATCATCTTAATGCAGATCCCCCCACTGGCTTTATCTTGCATTTATGTGCTCTTCACCTTGCTTACTTTCGTTACGAGTAACGGCCTGACATTTAGCGATGTGTTCGAATGGAACTTGGGCGCTCCTTCCTTGGCAACTGTCATATGTGTCGACGGCATTGTGCTCTTGATTTGGTTATTTCTATGGGGTCCGATTCAGCACGTCATCCTCGACTTGGCGCAGATGGTTATTGCCCTAGGCTTGGGCGGTGGTTCCAGTTCAAGAGATGGCGGCTCAATGAAGAATACTCTGATCTGCCTAAGTATGATCTTGCTGTCTCACGTGCTGCGCCATACCAAGATGAAATACTCTCCTGTAGGGTATCTCTTGGGTTCGAGCCGTTTCATGACACCTGATCTAGATGATCCGCTTGAATCTCTAGATTCTATACGCGGTTATGATAAGGTCCAGACGGGATGGTTCGGTTGGGTTAAGAGCATATTGGCAATTCATATTTTGACGCAGGGCTTAGTTAAGTACATACGCGATTGGTATCTGAGGCGAGAGAGGCGCGATATCCTGGCTCAAAACGCCGCCGATCCCGAGGCTGGGAAATCTTACACCGCAGAAAACGACGGCGGATTTTCAACCCCGGATAGCGATACTGCTTCTCTACAAAATTCAACAGCGTTAACTACAAAAAAGAAAAGAAAACAAAGTGCCCAGATCCGGAATCGACAACCGCTCTGGGCAGCTCTAGCGAGCACTAAGATAGTCGTTGTGAAGGAATACGAACTTACTCATGCAGCAGCAGAGTCCGCAGGTTCTAATGCCACCGACATTCATAATCTGGGGAACGCCCCGTTCAACACCGAGCCTGAGCAGATCTGGATTACGTACGTTGGTTGCGATGAAGTGTGTTTTAGCACCAGCCACTTTTTTAGCACACCTGTGCCTGATGTTACGCAAGACGGGTCGAGGATGGATATTTCTAAACCCTTCTATGTGAGAGTTAATAATGCTGTTTGGCAGCCCACCCGGATGGTACCAGTGCACGATTCTGAGGCGGATGCTAGCCAGGGAACTCATTGGAGCGGGGATATCTACGGGCTCACTCCTATGTCGAACTACGAGTGCGAATTCGTCAGTACAACGACGCACGAGATTTTATTCTCGACAAGTGTTAGGACTACCCAAGCTCAGTCAGCGGACGTGGATTCTAGCGCTTCGAAGCCTACCGGTCAGCGGTCTCTTCGGCCTGACTCACCCATTACAACCCTCAAGACCTCGATCGCTGCAGCTGAAAGCAAGCTAGCGGAGGAAAAGGCCCGACAGAAGGCCCTGCGAAAGGAGTTCCATCGGAAAGCGAATGCTATGAAGAAAGACAATGAAAAACTATCTGCGGCTGTCCAGTCGGCCGGCACGGGTGACGACAAGCTGCGTCAAAAGATCCAGCAGAATACCACACAGCACAAGCAGGCCGAACAAGCAGTCATTAACCTTGAGGCGGAATTAAAAGAGCTTGCGTCCATTCCCGAATCTTTGAAATCAGCTTGGAAGGCCAAGCAGTCCGCATGGACTAATGAAAAGGCCAAATACGACGGCGCGGTAGCAAAATTTAAGAGCTTCAAGGCGTCCGTCGACCGTGGGATCAAGGCCCTTCAAGAGGAGAAGACTGGTCTACAAGCCAAGCGTAACAAGATCAGCAACCGCATTGCCAAGGTTGATGGCGAGCATGCACGTATCACCGATGCTAATGCTCGTGGCCTCGACGAAGCAGAGCGGCGGCGGCAGGCCCGGGAAACGTACGAAAACGACATCGCTAAAATAGAGCAGGATCTCAATGCTAAGATTAACGAAATTGAAGCGGCTATCTATAATAAGGAACGAGACAACGAGGCGCTGAAAACGCAATTAGACTCGTTTCATACGCAGCAAGCAGCTTATGCTTATGCGAACGTCTACGATTTCCCCGATACTTCTGCCCCATTTTCGTCTCCGGGTTCGACACCTCAAGTCCAAGGAAATGTGAACAGCACGGCTCCGTACGATGCTACGGCTGCCTGGAACAACAGCTTGTATAATTCATCCCTTTGGGGTCCGTCGCCCCTTGCGTCGGGCTTCATGCCGCATGGAACTGCTGCGCTGAATGTCCAACTACCCATGACCAAGGCGCGAGGTCGTTCCTCGTCAATGCTCAGCGATGTATCTGGTTTCACACAAAGCAGCACAGCCGAGAACGAAGGACAAAGCACAGTCCGAGGAAGTATCGGGAACTCCGGTGCGTCTCCGGGCCTTGAATACCCCACGCCCACTGGACCTCGAAGTAATGTTAATGGCGAGGCAATGAGCGATGGTACGGGTAGCCCCAGCAGCGGTAGTATCGGAACTGGTAGCGTCGGGGATCCGATGAGCCCTGGGCCTTGACAGGATGACTATGGGCGCTTTAGTCTAGCTCCTACTCCAATCAAGCGATATCTTCGAGATCATGCAGCGATGGGTTTTCTACTGCATCCACCCAGGCCGAGTAGATTGGATTAGGCAATGATAGGCGTTTTTCTTTCATTTTGCATATTACTTTGGACTGCATATTTGGTTATGTGACGTGACTACCTAATCTATGATACCTGCTTTATGAGTCTACCGGTAAGGAGTCTTACTGACGTTTTACGAGCGTCCATAAAGCGCAAATGATTTGAGAGTTCTACTCTACTTTGCTTAACTATCCTGACTTTGATAATATGTGCTTGACACCGTAGTGTTTTTATTTAACATTTACTTTGGCTACCTCGAAGGAATAAAGCATTTTATTGAAGATAGCAAGAAAAGGGGTTAGTTAAGGTACCTAAGGTACGGACGGGATTAAGTCATATTAACCATATTAACGATATGTCTTTTTTATGCTACATAGGTACCTAGGTACCTATGTTTATAGATTTGTAGATTACCTAATATGTATGTGTCACCCAGCTAGGTTAGGTACCTAGGTAAGGTACCTCCTAACGTAAGCCGAAATTACAGCTTCCAGCCTTAGCCAAGCCTTAGCCAAGCCTCATCCTTAAACGGAATTAGGAGTTTTTTGAAATCCTAACGCCGTTCTTCTCTCTCCCCCATTTCATTTTGAACTTCGCGGTTGCTGCGACCTCTTGCTTTATACTCGGTATATTGCCCAGATAACCTGCTTTTAGTACGCTATTCCTAAAACCCGTCGACGGAAATCGTTTTTCGTCTATTCCGGAACGCCTACATCTCCACCGCGTCCGATCGGCTTCTTTGACGTTACAACTTGGCATAGATGCCCAGATGGATCTCGCCTCAACAGGCTCGAGAGAAGCTGTAGCTTTATTATCCAGCCCCCGCAAATCGGTTCCCTATGGCCAAGCATGTACCAACTGTTCTAAGGCCAAGTGCAAGTGTATCAGCCGCGGCAGCCCCGGTTCAACTTGCGAGCGGTGCCAGCGCCTCGGTAAAGAATGTGTTCCGTCTGTAAGTGTTCGGAAACGTGCGGCAAGGCGTCCCGCCTCCGAGAGGGCCGCTCATCTTGAAGAGAAGCTCGACGATTTGGTTTCGATACTCCGGGCTCAAGCCGCTGTTAACCCCCCGGCGGTGGGTACTTATAGGCCTGTTACCAACGGCGAATTGCCTAGCGTAAGCCCTAGCGTTGATGCCAATGCCAATGCTAATTCCGGTTCCGTGGATTTGGACCCGTCTATAGGGGTTGTGCGGGGTGGTAATGATTTGGCTGCTACTGGCCATGCGCTACCACTGCCGACACCCGTTGGTGCTTCTTATTGCGACAGATATCCCGCTGCAGCCTCATATCCTACTCCGCCTTCTGTTACCTCTTCTCATGATGGAGGTCTCTCGCTTGCTGAGGCTGAAGATACCTTACGGATGTTTAAAGAGCGGTTTCTCCCCTTCTTCCCGTTTATGTATATACCACCAGACACGACGTTAGTATCACCACCCCCATTTCTGACCCCGTGACTATCTAGACCCTTAACCACAGACTATTATATATATATATCTATGATTATTTATTCATGGTACCTATTGAATACAACTAACCCAGATGTTTTAGAGCTGCGCAATTGCAGCAGGCGAAACCCTTCCTATGGCTAAACATAATGACTATTTGCTGTAAATCACGGACAAGAAAGTCAGCGCTCAGCCAAAAGATTAGAGAATATCTAGCACAGAAGATGTTGATAGACCTAGATCGAAATATGGATTTGTTACTCGGGCTTCTCGCCTATCTAGGTTGGTATGTAATCCAGCTTCTCTCCCTCCATACCACTTTGAGCATAGGATATCCTTCTACATACCTTGCCGCGATGGTTTTAGCTATCAGTGCTTGTCTAACGTCTCCTCTAGGGGTATGCATCATTTCAATGGAAAACCATATATTGTTGCATATACCAACCTTGCTGTCACTGTTGTTACAGATCTTCGTCTTGATAAGCCAGCCCAAGATAACTTTTATAAAGATCTTCATTGCTTCAAGCCTTCTTATCCTTATCCAAAGGTCCCTATCTCGTCTACCCGCACAAATGAGGAGAGAAGGGCTACCCTAGCATGTTTTACCCTTTGCTCTAGGTATGTTCACCCACTTGGCACCGTGTCTAACCAATACGCAACGGTCGTGGTGTAAGCCATAGTGTGGACCAAACCATTAACGTACCTAATGTAGTATTTCAAATTTTTTGAGAACCCAAACAATGCGATGGACCGCTCACATGGAGGATTCTCTTCAAAAACTCTCTGCAAATCCGGAGTGTGTGAGCGACGAAGCTCTTGTAGCTATGGTAAGAACGTATAAAATACAAGAGGACGTTGCGCAAATAACCTGGCGTACTGCGGAACCTGCTGGAAATTCGACAGCAATAAGGGCTCCTCCTGCTATTTACGTCAAAGCCTTGCGCGCAAATCTGGATGCTATTAAGAAGGATCTTCCGCCTGCGCTCCTAGACAATAGTAAGCCATTCCCTAGATACCTCGAACGGTATCCTCTCCCACATTGGCTGTTTTGAGTGTTTGTACTCTTTTGAATGAGCTTGCAACCTCGACTATGTTGCCACCTTGAGTATTTCATAGACTGACAGCGCAATAGAAGTGGTCGATTCACATTTATTTTCAGCAGAGCTATCTATAGCGGATATGTCTCTCTGGAACGTCAACGCGTGGCTTTCAACGCACCCGCATAGGCCAACGGGTGTGAGTGGAAGCGGGAGCGGAGGTATTGATCTAGGCAAGATAGACGCATACTATGCTAGTCTCCAAGCGAGCAAGGCTTGCCTCGAAAACTTTCTAAGATTTGAATTGGCTGAATACCCTGCGATATCTTTCTCGGTCACACTCCATTTCGGTAGGGCAGCGCAAACCCTCTACCGGCTTATGGTAGTAGACGACCCAGAATGGGACCGCAGCATTGTTAAGAATACTATCGACGTGATAGCAGCTCTGGAACAGACTGCAAATAACTTTACGCAGGTATCTAGCGTAGGTGGTCTGGAGAATAATGACGACCTAGATGACATGGATTACTATTGTCGGGCAGGCATTGCGCTCCGAAGTACTATTCCGGCTTGGAGCTCTACGCTTGAGCAGATCAGCCTCGGAGTAGGCGTTGGCACGGCGGTTTCAGAAGGTACAGGGACGGGAGCTGGTGCTGCAACGCCGTATCAAGTCCAGGCGCAAGTTCTTCCAGAGTTGACGTCGTTAGAGTGGTTAGACGATCCGTGGTTATCGGATATGTTGCGGTCTTGGGAAGGGAGTTAACCATGCCGCATCTTCTGCATTCCTATCTGGATTAGTCTGCACTGCTACCGTGTAGCCGTCATGTCATTGGCATAGCATAGAATACCCAAGTTCGGCGCCCGGGTTGGATTTTTGGAAAGGCCGGGAACATAGAATTTATTACTTTACTCGTGAGATATTTGAAATAGCAAGGTTAATCCTGCTTACTCACTGAATGTTCACAGGTTTAGAGAGGTTACCTTTATGTCGTGCTTAAAAAGAACATTGCCACCTAATTGTATTTCTGTGAGCATCTTAAATTATAACGAGGGATATTGAATAACGAAAGAGACACAGAGAAGAAGAAAGATAGCTATGCGACCATTCATCTCGTGAGGCTACCCGGTTTGCTATAAATGTGTTATATGCATATAGTAGCAAGCCAGACCACAGGCTTGGCTTGCATTCCTGTAGAGGATCTAAAGCCTATCTTGATTCGTCCTGCCTTGAGTAACTTGCAGGCAAATAACAACCGGGCGGGTTAACATATTTAATTCTTGGCAGCCATTCGTTCTTCACGGCTTCTCGAATCCCACACACGTAAACTTAGGAAACTAACTCTTTAACCCAGATCCGCGCGGGCGATAGGTACCTATGCTGTGTTTTTATATACCTACCCAGATGACTTGCGTAGGAGTGCGTGAAACAAAATCCTGTCATCGTCCGTAGTCCAGGCTAATACCATCCCATTTCCCGCACGTTGAGTGACGAGTCAGAAAGAGACGGGATTCGGCGCGGGTTTTTAACCCGCTTTCCACTCCGGGTTAGACAAGCTGAGCCTGTAAGCGACGTCTCGCGCGGCAAAAGTCCAGCACGCTTGTACGCTTCCTTCGGTTGGCTTTCCGGGTCGATTAATTGCGCCGGTGTTCGTAGATTCGGTAGGGCCCGTATGCCTTGGATTGGATAGGGTAGGGGGGGTAGCGTATGTATATACATGTATAATATGGCCTAGGACTTCTATTTATATATAGTTATCAGAGTAGTAATCCTACTTCTATCTAGCTCTTGGGCTGACCTTCTCTTTTGCTGTTGGCTTCCTGTTGTACGTATCTTGGCCTTTGATTAGGTCTAGAATTACGCTTTTACGATCTGTAGAGCGAAGCGCAAGCGAATGCGGCTATTGTATCGTCTGGCATCGTGTACTAGCGACACAGTTTCTTCTCGGTACTTGAATCCGGTCACGACGTATACTTACTTTCGTATAGACGGTTTACTAGGGCGAGGATCTAAGAATTGGAAGAGACAAGGAACACCGAACGAATCGACGACAAACCTAGCTGTTAGCAACCCTTAAGTCGCCTGGATAAAAGAACGCACGGAGAAGTATCATGGGAGACACCAATAACTGGCAAGCGCCTAAACCGGCGGCACCTAGCGAGGAAGTATACACGACATCTTCCTCGCCATCGTTCCAAGAGAGAGAAAAGGGCAGCGCACCGAATGCCGATGCGTCAGTACTAGTAGCGCTAGATGAGAAGATTCCAGACGCGGCGGTAACGACAGACTCCCTGACGTCGGAGCACACGCTGATAGACGGAGCCGAGAATAATGAATACGTCACGGGGTACAAGCTCGCACTCCTGCTGTTCAGCGTCACGACCTTTTTCTTCTTGCTCATGCTGGACATGTCGATCATCAGTACGGTGAGTTGTGGCCGATTCCGATACGAGGTGGGTGTTACTGCGACTCGGAAACTAATATTTCATCCGATGATAGGCTGTACCGCAGATCACGTCGGATTTCCATAGTTTACCGGATATTGGATGGTATAGCGGTGCTTATCAACTAGCTGGGTATGTCCCCTATGCCCCCCCTCTTCCTTGATATATATAGCGACTACCTGTCTAGGCAGATGTTAAAATCCACGGTGAGAGTAGTAACTTACCTGTTCATATAGTGCCACGCTCCAGCCCCTGACGGGGAAGCTGTATGCCCGTGTTAGCGCAAAATGGGTGTTCCTGTTCTTCTTTTTCATCTTCGAAGTTGGTTCCCTGATATGCGCCGTCTCCCAGTCTTCGGCCATGTTCATCATCGGTCGAGCTGTTGCCGGTGTGGGTAGTTCGGGACTCCAGAACGGCTCGTTGACTGTTATTGCTGGTGCCGCGCCTTTGGATAAGCAGCCGATGTATGTGGCTTATATGATGGCCTGTAAGTATCACCTCACGCGTTAAAATTGTTAACAGGTAGCTAACGTCTTCGTAGTTGGTCAGATCGGCCTTATTGCTGGTCCATTGATAGGAGGTGTCTTTACGCAGTATGTGACCTGGCGATGGTGCTTCTACATCAACTTGCCGCTCGGCGGCCTCGCTGGGATCTTTCTAGCTTTCATGCATGTACCCGACCAAACACTCAAGCCGCAAGTCTCATTCAAGCTGCTCCGCGAAGTCATCCCGCAACTCGACCTTATCGGCTTCGCCATATTTGCTCCATCCGCCGTCATGTTGTTACTAGCTTTGCAATTTGGTTCATCCCAGTACCCCTGGAACTCGTCGACCGTGATTGGCCTCTTTGTTGGTGCGGGCGTAACTTTCCCCATTTTCCTATGGTGGGAACGCCGTCAAGGCGACCAGGCGATGCTTCCCTTTTCAATGATAGGCAGACGAATTGTTTGGGTTAGCGCCTTATACGGTGCTGCTTTGATGACAAGTATATTCGTCGGGGCTCAGTTCTTCCCGATCTATTTCCAGTCTGTTAAGGGCGTAGGGCCGACAATGAGCGGTGTCGATATGCTGCCGAGTATATTGTCGAGTGTGGCATTCATCCTCGTTTCTGGGGCATTGTGTATGTTCTGCTTTCTTTTCTCTTGCTGCCCGTTTGAGGATGAACCAGAAACCCCCTTTTGAGATTAGTTTTTGAGATTATTGCTAACGTCCGACAGTGGGGAGACTCGGATATTACCTCCCATGGGGAGCATTTGCTGGAGCAGCTACTGCGGTTGCTGCTGGCATGATATCAATGTGGGGACCTGACACTACGACGGCGTTCTGGATTGGCACTCAAATCTTGTACGGAGCTCGTGGCTGCGGCATACAGATCGGGTTGGTAGCTCTTCAGAACAACCTTCCACCCGCGCAGAGTGCATTGGGTGTTGCATTCCTTATATTCTGTCAAAACTTCGCTGCGGCGGTCTTTTCCGTGGTTGCGAATACCATCTTTCAACAGACGTTGCAGAAACAGATCACGATACTTGCACCCTCCGTCGACCCGGCCATGGCCTTGGCTGCGGGTGGTAGTGCGGAAGCGGTGCGAGCCTTAGCCCCACCGGACAGCCCGGAGCTCCGTGGAGTGCTCTTGGCGTTTTCCAAGGCCTTTAATTCGACTGCCTACTTGCTGATTGCTTGCGCGTCTCTAAGCTTCGTGGCATCTTGGGGTATGGGATGGGTTGACGTAAGGAAGAAGAAGCAAACCGAGAAAGGAGAGGCGTAAGAGATGCCTTGGACTGGTCGATTGGTGGTATTGATACTCTATTCATTAATTTATAGGCATTAAATTCGGCCTTAAAGATTGATTGAAGCGTTCGGATATAAAGGATTCATATAGGGATGGAATAGAAGGATAGCCCCTTTCAACTCGGGCATAGTAAAACTGTATAGATACCTATATATAATAATAGTCGTCAAAACCTCCTGACCTACATATCACTCTTTACTAGCTAGGGGAAGTTTCAAAGAGGATAACGATGTGCTAGGGCATTAAATATATAGGTACGAGGTGTATATGTGATAAAACAAGAACTGAATATGAAAAAAGATTGAATCTTTGTAAGTATAGCCTATAAGCAACGAATAATTAACGGATTCCGTCGTATCCGAGGGGCTGCCGGTTTCTCGTAGACCGGATAAACCGCGTAGCCAAGGAAGTACGGAGAGTTAATTAGCATCTTCTCAATTTATCAGTAATCGACACTGAGATATATGCGCTTGTAATTAATTATATACGGGTAGGCTTTGGCTGTAGATATTATAAGTTCTTGTATATATATGATATA
Source organism: Daldinia decipiens (assembly GCF_022478715.1). Classification (NCBI taxonomy): domain Eukaryota; kingdom Fungi; phylum Ascomycota; class Sordariomycetes; order Xylariales; family Hypoxylaceae; genus Daldinia; species Daldinia decipiens. The sequence goes on along the minus strand of NW_026054554.1, from coordinate 108,902 downwards.
TCTAGCTCTCATGTCACAGAAGAGACCTCGGCCCTCGCATGCCTCGGTATATCGGTCCCTACTCTAGTAGACCCCAGTTTCGTCTTATTCAGTATGAATACCTTACCTTAGGCACTACCTATGTAGGTAACTGTATATAATGAAACTATTCAACTATAATAACAGCAATATGTTAGTCACGAAAGTTATGGATTGGTTCTTGGTTCTTGCGCCATATGACATGTAAGAACTTGGATAGTGGTAGAGTGAATAATAATGTTACACGATACACGATACACGATACACGATACTAGGTATGTACAGTTTGCAAGTCGTGGATGTCTAGGATCCCCTGTTCCCCTGTTCCCCTGTCCCCGTTCCCCTGTCCCCGTTCCTCTGCTCCCCTGTTCACCCCCCCTGACTTTAGCCACGACTCCGCCGTAATTCAGCCACGCTACTGAGTCCTCCCGTTGGGTCTTGACCTTACAAGTGTCCAAGCCTTGACAACTGTTAACCAATCATCCCAACCTCCTCCAATTATTTCGACGTGTCTCATGGCCTGAGGTTTGATGTCGAGTCACTGAACTCGCGACCCATTTTTGGCCCAAACTCGCTCGTTGTCTATGAATATGGAGGCTTGGGTTTAAAAAAAAGCTGGTTCATAAAGCATTGATCCAGCATCCCCAGCGTCTGCTAAGAACATGTTTATGTTTGTCTAGTTCCCCTGTTTTATTGTCAACCCTACGCTCTTTATCTTAGCAGACACCACCCTCTTTTAACTTAAATACGGGATACAATTCATACTAGGTGCGCTAGTTAAGTAGTTCAAGAACAATGCCATTCATTCCAAATACTCCCGAGTCCCGGTTGGGCCGCTCCGATTCCAAGAACCCAGCCACGACATGTCGAGGCATCACTTCAGGTGGTCGTCCTTGTCGACGACCATTGAACTCTTCTCCGGACTCGTCGCCACTGCCTTCTCCGCCTAAAATCGACGGACTGCGTGTTGACGACCCTCGAAATGCCGACCTTTACTGCTGGCAACATAAAGACCAAGCAATCGCATCTTCGAAATCCAGTCCGGGACCGAGGTCGAATATGACAACCATCCGCGAATCCCGTCAAAGCTTGGAGAGTCTTATTGATCGTCTTGGAATAGTCGAGGCACAGAAGCAAGGGAAAAGACCAACACATAACCCTTACGGCGAGAAGATAGATACACATCCGCCAAGAAGACCAAAGACGAAGCAATCGAGCTTCTGCTGTTGTTTCACAATCACCGAAGAAGAGGAGGAGGAACTTCCAGCACGACCACAACCCAGGCCGCTACAAAGTGCACCTGCGAAACCCATGTATTCTAGGCCATCGCCCAACCAGCATCTGGTACCTCCTCCTACGCAGTCACGACCAAGTGGCGAGTCTTCAAGACCGCACTCGAACCAGTCCGACACATCGCAAACGGCACGATACTTGTCCTTGATCCCGGCGACGGCATCACCGCAGACGGCCTCGCAGCTCATGGCAGAACTAGCCAAACCCATCTCGCAGCAAGATGAAGCCGGTTATATCTATATTTTCTGGCTGACACCAGAATCTCAACCGTCAACCCCTCCGGCAGAGGCAGCCAAAACCCTATTATCTCCACCCCGCCCAGACGGCGGTCGTCAGCGACGAACAAGCGACGTGATGGAGTCTTTCGCTGTTAAGGAGAGCAAGACTACTGGATCGTCCAAGAAGATACTTCTGAAAATCGGTCGGGCGTCTAATGTTCAACGACGTCTCAACGAATGGACACGTCAGTGCGGGTATAATATATCACTCGTCCGTTATTATCCTTACGTCTCTTCGTCCCAGCCAGCGGAACCTCGGAAGATGCCCCATAGTCACAAAGTCGAGCGTTTAGTCCATCTCGAACTCGCAGGTGCCGGTCTTCGGGTAAGCGACAAGGCGAACTGCGACGCTTGCGGGAAAGCTCACAAGGAGTGGTTCGAGATCGATGCCAACAAGAACGGAATCTCAATGGTGGATGAAGTTATTAAGCGCTGGTCTGACTGGGACGAAACCAACACATAGTTAGCCCACGTTTAGTTAAGAGAGGTAGTTATACCCAGATGGTACTAGGAACCCATGAAATTACGATACCATAAGGACACGAAGGGCGTTTTTGCCATAGCATTTTCGGATAGACAATACGGCCGGATGGGACGCATACCTATCTACCTACTTACCTACTTTAGGTAGGCGTAGAAAGGATATTGATTTATGAAGTAGATGAAATGTAACCGGCGCTGCCTATTCCGGCAGTTCAGCCGTGAGTCTTGTGCCCTGTACAACTGTGTCCCTTACGTCCTTGGGTTACTGTCGCATCTTGCATCATTACACTCCATATGTGTAGATAATCCCCGACGCACTTTTCCGCCCTATATGGGTTGCGGAAAACGTAGTCTATCCGATGGTTTGGGTTACCCTACGGCGGCCAATATACTTTAATATGAGACGTTCTCTCGAGAGCCACAAGAATATTAATGTTTGTGATTCAATATCGATTCTAGAGAACCTATGATACGGTGATACTTAAATTTTCCATAATTGAATGTTGCACTTGTTGATACTGCCCAGTCAGCCAGTATATGACAGCTCTATGACGACAACCGAGGCAAGCTATTATAGGGCCCGACTGTGGCGCTCTTCGATTCGGATCTCCTTTACATATTCGTACCGATCTTAAGCTTTACTCATGCTAACTCTGAAGTAGAGGTAACTAAGACATATCCTGGTAGAATAGATCTCATGTTACTGTAGATAGCTTTGCGTCACAAGCTAAAACAACTTTGTTTCCCCTCACATTCGTGAACGAGGCATATAAATAGTCCCGCATAAGAAATATTAAGCTTGTAAGCCGTCACACATGGTATATTAACCCTTCAGAGAGAATCATCTCCGAGGTACCTGTCGTAGCATCGATCATCAGTGTGTGGATTTCCTTTCAACCGTAGGAACACTTCACTGTGACCTTGTAGTTGTAAACAGATGATGCAATGCTACCTTGTGCTTCGCGACGGAATACATGACGGTACGTACATACGAAGTACAAGACCAGCCGCACCTAGAACTCCCCTAGCGTTTCTTCTAGAAGGATTCACACCAAGATATGTCGCCGGCGAAATGCATGTCCTGACAATATAACTGGTCAATGGAAAATTTTCCGTCACAAGCCATTGCTGACCACGCCTCCCAGCGCATCTCTCGCATACTGTGATCAATCCCTATGGCCAACTAATCTTGTACTGCACGTTTACCATTGTCTACCTACCTAGGCAAATTTCTAGAACTACTCGCTCGTGTAGCCTTAACGCGACCTCAACAGCCTTGCGACTAAGAGGTACCGTGATGGCAGGCCCCTCGTCGGATGTAGGCCATGATGATGGCTCCGCGGCATCGTTCTCGTGGGAATCTAGTCGGACCATCGCAGTTGGTCAAGATGTGTCGGTGCTGTCGTGGGATAGCGGCAGCGGGCCATCTCTGCCATCAGTCGATGATGACACTCAGACAGTCGGTGTGCATTGATAAAGGAAACGATAGCCCAACCCATTAACTATTGGATAGGAAACCATGTCAATTTCCACAAGAAGTATACGGTATAGTATAGCGGAGAACTCGGAATTAACGTAGAACATATATTTACTAACCATTTTAAAGATCTTCGACCATGTCGCTGGATTCAAGTCTTTACCATTACGTCCATGAAAATGGCCGAACTTACCATCGATATAAAGAGGGCAGTATGGATTATTCTACCTCTACCGACTTTGAAGTACCTGTTAACAACATCATCTAGGATATTTCTTACCGAATGACGCCGTATGTCTTTAGTCGCGTTCAAGAATTCATCGTTATGGTTGATTAATGATTTTTATAGGCAGAACAAGAGCGATTAGGTAAATATCATAGTCACTTACTGGATACCTACCTACCTAGGTAGTTAAGTATATCCTTTTGATGCTCATCGACTTACAATTGGTATAGATCTTCAACATCAATTATTTATAATAACTATTGAAAACAAGCTCAATCTAGCCCCAATACCGGACAACCCCCCGCGAGTCTTGGATATTGCGACAGGTTCATCCACCCTCTTGCCCCCTTCATTCGATTTCTAATGTGATATTAGGGACGGGCATATGGGCAATAGAATTTGGTTCGATTCACCGTTAGGTATTACTATGGCTCTAGGATATAAATATTAACATGCCGCGCAGCCTCCCAGCATCCCGAATCCTACGTAGTCGGGACAGATTTAAGTCCGATCCAACCTCAATTGTGCGTGGTACCTGGCGCCCTGTTATAAAGTACTAAGTCAAACGAGCCAGGAGGCTTACTGATTGTATCCTCTACTTAGCCTACCAGAGAATTGCAAATTTGAGATCGATGACGCAGAGGACGAGTGGACATTTAGCGAACCGTTTAACTATATCCACGGGCGGGCGCTGATGAGTTGTTTCGATGACCCGGCGGCCGTAGTGAAACAGGGATTCGAGCACTTGGCACCGGGCGGCTTTATGGAATTCCAAGACGGCTTATTCCCGATGAACTACGTGGGCGACCCGCCAACGGAGTCAGCACTGTACCGGTGGAACCAGATGATGCTAGAGGGTATATCACGCCTCGGCCGCTCCTGGTCTAATGCTCAGAACTATCATCGCTACTTTGAGGAAGCCGGCTTTGAGAACATCGTCGAGAAACGCTTCTATTGGCCTACTAGCCCCTGGGCAAAGGGGCGGTACTATAAGACCGTCGCTACGTACTTTCAGGAGGACTTACTCATTGGTCTAGAGGGTATAAGCCTTAAGGTGCTAGGAGTGTTGGGCTTGTCGCCTGAACAAGTTCGGGAATTCATTGAGGACGTTAAGAAGGATCTTATGGAAACTAGTGTTCATGCGTATATAACTGTGTAAGTCTGCCATTCCCGTGTGAATAAGAGTCATCTAGGTGTGGGTTCTTACTGGTTATAGGGCGTATATATACGGACAGAAGCCAGATAATACGAGTCAATGAGAATGCATTTGTTATGATGACTACTTGATCGCCCTGCCAACGCACATGTTAGAATGCAACACTGTTTCCTACCGTAAAACGGATTAACGTTTATGTTTATACTAGGTAGGTAAGTAGAATTAACGGGGAGCGTATCTCATCGAATAACTGCAAATAGAGAAGAGCACCACGGGTTTTCCCCTTTTAAGATACTTGATTATAAGTGGCAAAGTTGGAGGTACCTAACTTGGTGACATGTTATTTATAGGTACTGAACTAATATATGGACAGACTTAGAATATATGGAATATATGCAAGAACTCCCCTAAAAGCGTCCCCTATATAAATCTGCGCGATACAATTACAATAGCTTCGATGTAACTCGAATAAATCAAGGGAAATCTTGGCGGGAACGGGCAACAGCGCTGATCCAGTTGCTACCGCCGGCGAAGACTGTCTCTGTAGAACTGGTAGCGCTTAGAACACCGAGTTGGTAGCGAACCCCATTGTCGTTTTGCCACTACATCGCCTCAAGTTAGCATTTATTTCATCACATCTGGCGGGATACTCAAATGTGCCTGGGGGCGGTGTGATATAATCCGGATAATAAGAAGTTTAAAGGGTTTAAGGGGTAAAACAGGGGCTAACGAGGACTTACGATAGGGCCGCCGCTCATACCGCCAGCGACATCAGCATCCGTAGAGAGGCCACCAGTTGCATCACAGTCGAATCTGTTTCGAATGGTAATCTTCTCCTGCCGATACGGTCTCTCGCCGTTTGCTAAATCACCCGGATACCCAAGGTGGAGGAGTTGGGGGTTGTTAATGAGCGATGGCTCGATGACCTTGGCTCCAAGGCCTCCGCGCTGATCTCCGAGACGAGCATCGAGAATGAAGATAGCCCAGTCCTCCTTGATGTCGCAAGCATTCGCGTCCGGGTCGTTCACCGAGTATCCAGGGAGGTGGATGATCGTTGTGACATACGCGCCGGGGAATGATTCGCCGTCGTAATACGCCGGCATGAAGCGCACGCTGACGCCTTGATTGTTGAGAGGGGCGCAGTGCTTAGCAGTAGCTACGTGACGCGGTCCGACTAGGGCGCCCGAGCAGTAAACGCCATTCGACCATTGGATCTTTCCCATGGCCGAAAACGGGTAAGACTTATCTGTCCATAGAACACGGTTGTCGGCTCCAAAGACGAAGCGTTTGTTAATCTCGGAATCATCTACCACTTGTACATGATCGGGCACGTGTGCCGGTACCTCAGTAACATTATGGTTAATATCGGCTGGAGTAAGGGTGATGATTTCTGGGATCGGACCATCGAAGACGCTCGCAGCCTGAAATTCTGGGATACCGATAGGCTGGGTAAATGCTTTCGTCTTGAGCTCTGGAACAGGCGTTGCAGCAATCCCATGGGACAGAAGCAGAAGGGCCGTAGCCAAGGGTATGGAAGAACGGAGCACCATTGTCGCGGAGGGAGTTTAGTTATGTCGATGTAGAAGAGGCTTGATGATTTAATCGTCCCATACAAATCGAGGAAGACGCCATTCTTATATTTATAGAGTTGCACCTCACTGTCATTCAAGACTTCACGGGACGTGTCAAGGACTCAAGAAAATCCCACGACATGACTGATTCAACCAGCTACCCCTGTCAACCTACTGTCAAGAAGAAGAAAAAAAAGGCAGCATTGTAATGGGATTCAGGTCAAACTGCCAAGTTCGGCCACAAGGTAACTGTGCCGCGCATGATGAATAGACTGACTGGAACTAGTATACGAAAGGAATTATGTTCAAAAATAAAAACAGTAAATTATTCCAAGTTAGACAGGTAACATGTAACATGTAAACGCCAAGAACAGGGCTTTATCTACCTTTCTCTCGAGTATCCATCACAAGCGCGCAGTTTAGTTAGCGAGTGGTTTGAAAGCAAGAAACTGACCACAGACCAAACTTAGGTCTAAGACACAACTGCTTGGCCGTACGCCTTGTTACCACATCTATTATTATCAACCTTCCTCATCCGGGTGAGTGTCCCCGCATAGCGACTCCATCTTGTAATACATTTATCCCTCCTGATCTTGTCATCCTGTCAACTTGTTGGAGTCGAGGGCGCCGAAATAAAAACCAAGGGCATCACTGCTTGCTTCCGTAAGATTGCAATGTTGCTTTTCAGATCGTTCCGGCGATAAGTAACAGCAATGCTCGTCGTAGTGTTTCGAGATCTTAGACCAAACTCGCTTATAATTCTATAACTTCCCTGAAGGCATATTTAAATGAAACCTGATAACGCCTATATAGAAGTAAATTTTTATAACGGTAATAATATTTTGTGGGTAGATCGAATAGAAATATGAGAAAAAGGTTAAGAATCGATGAGTGACTGCGCGCAAGGGCCACCGGACCGGCGAGCAGCCACCTTTGAAGCGATTCTCGCCCGACAAGGGCGAAACTCGAATATTCAAGGTAACGTGGTATATAAATGCAAGCTTCCTGTCTTGAAGTCACTCGTGGACACATAACCACATGAAAAACCTGGAATTGTGCAGTAGAAATGAGACAGGTAAGACCTCACAACGCTACTCTTGGAGCTTTGCATTGGCTACGAATAGGAGAATTGCTTCAGCTTCCAACACTAACTGTTGCCATGCGTCCCAAGGCATTACGCTTCTATTCAGGAAGCGGGTAAAGTTGGGCTCGGTCCGCAAACCAATAAAAGTGTCTACTCTATAGCAATTTCCCTGGTATGGTAAGTATTTTATGTGAAACTTGGTGTGCTAACAACAAATTCTTGTTTCTTTGTATTAACAGTAGCACTCGTTATCGGACGTATACTGGACCAATCCGTTAACCGCTCAAGAAAGGAATAAGAAAGGAATAAGAAAGGAATAAAAAGGGATGAGGCGCGACGTCGTCCGAGGCCGAGATAGCGTCGATGTCTTGTGTTTTATAGTGGGCATAGTTTCTTGAGAACGGATGTCCGGCCGAAACCCCGGGTTAAATCTGAGGGTTGAGACGCTTTGCCACAAGGTCAAGTTGTCAACATCTATTAGCTCGGATACATACATCCTACCTCTACTACGAGACGCCTAGGTATATGTTTAGATAGAGACCCTCGAAGAAGTTGATTCTATCGAGGAGAACTATCCGGCCTCTTGGACCTCGGAGCGATAGGGGTCATTGCAGCGGTCTTTCCGGTTTCCTAGACACTCTTCTCTTCTGTCGGCTTCGAGCAAGTTGACTGGATTCATGAGCTTAGTGAAGTTGATAATTCCCACCAAGTGTAACGGCAGGCCCCAATAGATAACGAAGGCCTTTTCACTCACCGGGCGACCATTGTTACCCAGGTAAGCACCTCAAGTAGGCGTGTATTGACTTATATACTGTCCTTGTCTAGAACCAAAGATTTGAAAGAAATGCTATGTAAGATAAGAAACAGTAGGACTGGGTTGGAGTGTTATACCTCTATTATTACTCCCTAATCAGATATAGTTATGGAGTAACGACGTAGGTATCTAGGTTAGCAACTTCAGATGATGTAACTTCAGTAGATCTTAAGAATAACATTATATTCATGAGACATTAGGTAACTACCTAAATTATCATACCGAGTTATTGCCAGCTGTTTAGAAGTGCCTAGCATGCAGAGCCAAACCTATTATAATTTCATCTCAGTACTTGCCCATCCCCATCTTCATACCCAACTTGAGTAACGTTAATGTGCTTGACCCAAACATCCCTCGTTTGACGGAAGGTAAAAGTCTCTTCCGCCCCGCCCCTTGATCATTATCCGTTGCGTTCCAGTGGCTCAAGGCTTCTTGAATAAGTGTTGAGTTACCGAATACATCGTCAAGCAGGTCGGGTATGCTAACTTGACTACCGTTAGTGAAGCTGCTGACGAGGTCGCCTATTAACTTCGTAACCGGTATTGTGGACGCCACGCGCCTATGGTTGAGGACGGCCTCGATGAACCTGATGTGCTGACCATTAACAACAGTTGCGTTACCTGTCGCGTCAATCTGGACGTTTCCGTCGTTCAGTGCGTCCGACTGGGCCGAAAGTATCGTCCCGATGTTCTGCATGAGCACGTCTAGGTACAGCTCGCCGTTGAAGTATCTCGAGTTATTCCCTGGAGGGAGTAACACCTCGTAAATGGTGATGAGACCAATTCGGAGGTCGCCCGCCATTAAATTAAGCGACAAGTTACCAATGCCGAGAGTGAGCGCGCCCCAGTTTGGTAGGTTGAGAGTACCCTGGATGTTGGTCCCATTATCTAGAGCTGGATAGAGAAGCTTCATATGTTCGATCGCAAACCCACTAAGCTTATTCAAGGAGGGTACCTCAACAGTCTTGTCTATATACCCATTTGAATGAAGCGCCCCTAAGTGGATCTTGGCATCACCACGAGTAGATAAAGCGACCTTAGGCTGATCAAAGACGTTTCCGAACCACGTAATAAGCTCAGTCTCGTTGGTAATCATGACTGTCTGGTCGGCAAGAACTATTTCGGTTTCTCCGTCTATGTGAAGTGGTGGTAGAGTGATGTTGACGAAAGGTGAAAATGTGGGAGTCTCATGATTATACATCAACAGGGTTACCGGGTCTATAGCTGCTGGCAGAGGCGTGTCAAGCGACGTCGTGATAGATATATTGAGTTTCTCTGGTGTTATAGCTACGAATGCACCGCCAGTTACAGGCATCTTTTGGTTGTCCAATATGCGCTGTACTATAGCTGGAATGATCACTAAAAACCTGAGGTCGCTGTTAGTACGCGTATAGGTATTCATTCCCGGCTAGAATACGTACAGGATTGGTAGGAATATGGCGAGGAAAATGATGAGTCCTATAAGATACCACCACCAGAATCGCCTACAATGGCGTTTGAACTTCTGTTTCTTCGTAAGAAGTGCCGCGACTGGTGTCTTTTCCGTAACATGATCAGCCGAAGAGGTCTCGTCACTTTGCCTCCCCGGAGCATTCGTAGTCCCTTCACTACCCTCACCTCTACCGCCATGTATAGAGGTCGTAGGGCTGCTAGCCTCATAGTGTGAGGTGTCTTCTCGAAAGGCAGATGCCATGATCTTGTCGTTGGCAGCAGAAGATGCTGGATAGATGGCAAGCGGAGAGAAGATGGGCGCTCAACAGCTTCCAGGCGGAAACGAGCGCGATGTACTGAACTTGAGGACGATTCAGCTATCACATGTTTGCCCAGCCCGCCTCGGGTTACATTGCGGCATTGCAGAACAGATGAGCTCCCGCTCCGTCCTACAATGCCCATCGGGCCAGAGCTAGACCCATCGAACACCGCCTTATAGCATGTTACCCCTCGCGACTTGTTGATCTCTCTGCACACCATTTCTACCGTTTGTGCTCACACCCCGGTTTCTGTAGTCCAATATTACAGGGGGATGGTCAGCTTTCGTCTATTCCTAGGATGATTCCTGGTTTTGCGCGGGTCACGCACGTATGATTGAAGACTATAACATGATAGCCCAGCGGGGTATTCGGCTTAGTCTATCCCACTGTCCCAGCAATTAATTGCTATTAAGTAGGTCTTCATTTACTCCGCAAGCAGCACAAACCACCGCACTAAAATGATGTCACCCTATATTCCGCTTGCCTAATAAGGAAATAGAGTCGATGGCCACTATTCCCACTTTGACCGTGCTGTCCGAGTGTATCCAATAATATATGGCCTTGCCGTATTGCTAGTTGGGCATCCAAATCGCGAATAGATTTGGCATTATGTTCGATCTCAAGGCTTGTATTATCTATTGTCTTTTCATCCAGACCATTCTGGACTGAAGTGTCCGTGCGGAAAGAAAAAAGACGGGTGGTAATTTATTCATACGAAGTACCCTCCTCTTCAATATACTGAATGCATAAACATTAATTTAGGCCGAAGTGGTTTTGAAGACAAGATGTGAAAAAAACAAGAAATGACTGTGAAGACGATGTGTTTACACATGCGATATAACAAGTGCCTAGGCAACTGTCAGATTCATGATGTCTTTCATGTAAGTGAGGTTACTGTGAGCATACATAATTGCGTAAAGTTGTAACCATAACCCTACCTTAATGCCAAGTTGTCGAATCGTGATCCAGAAAAGCTTGATGAGTTGGGTCCACAAATCCAGGGGTCCCTGGTAGTCATATGCAACCCATGCCGGGAGGGATTAGGATCGTGGAGAAGTTGGGGTAGCTGGGGTAGCTGGGGTAAGCTGACAATGACCAGAGCTAGAGAGCTAGAGAGCTAGAGAGCTAATAGGTACCCATGTGAGCAGCTTGGTAAATATCCCAAGATGGCATAAAGTCCGAAGGACGGTCTCCATCGCCGAGACATAATTCCATGTGATATGAAGCGGACGGGCAACGAGGGCAGCATGTAATATTGCTCATATTCTCAAACTTCCCATCTCGTCTGTCATGTTTTCTATTCCGTTGTCGAGCTGAATCCGAGCCTCAGCTTCAAGCCAAAGAGAAGAGAACGACGCCTCAGAAACCTCCCAATAGTCAACCAATTATCGTCATGTTGTTTTTCAAACTCTTCCTAGTGGCTCTGGCGCCTATCAGCCTCGTCGCCGAAAGCGCACCGCAAGCAGCGTCGACACCAGACTTGGATCTTGATGCACTTCTCGCAAAGCACAACCTAGCTTTAGTACCTCGGTCGGATCTGACAGACGCCCTGACAGAGCTTAATGGCTTGCTCAGAAGAAACCAGGTTCAGCAACAGAAAGTCGCACTATATCCGCGACAGAAGAGCAACAGCACCGGTTCCGGCTCTGGTTCGAACTCTGGTTCTGGATCCGGGTCAAGCGGCGGTCTTGACCTCGGTGACCTTGGAGGGCTCGACGATTTAGGCCAGATTCTTGAAAGTCTGACCAAGCTCATTACACAGTTGGGTGATCTCGGGGGCTATCTTTCGGCTATCCAACAACTATTAAGCGATGAGTTCTTGCAGGCTCTACACGACGCTATGGTTTACCTTGCACAGACACTTCGTCCGCCCATTCCAAATATCGCTAGGAACGTCCTCACTAAGGTTGAACCGCTAATCGACCTGCTCGGTTCCCTAGATTTAGAGGGTATCGTAGATGAAATTAAGGGCATCGACTTGAAGGGTATACTCAATGCGCTACAACCCCTTCTAACCCCCGAATCTATTAAGGGCCTCGTTGGTCTGTTGAGTAATACAGAAAAGCTTTTGACCCCGGAGACTGTCGAGGCTCTAAACTCAATACTGTCAAGCGTACAGCCACTGATTGACCATCTCTCGAAGATTGACCTTGAGGGTATACTCGATGCCTTATCTCCCCTTCTCACGTCAGACTCGGTCAAGGGTATAGTGAGCTTGTTGCACAATGCTGGAGATCTTTTGACGTCAGATACTGTTGATGCGCTCAAGTCGCTGCTTTCCAGTGCCAAGCCTCTCCTTGATAGCCTCAAGGATATTGATCTTCAAGGGTTACTCGATGCGGTAGCCCCACTCCTAACAGCAGACTCGGTCAAGGGTATCGTCGGTCTACTTGGCAATGCTGAATCTCTCCTCACCAAAGATTTTGTTGACCAGACCAAGTCTCTGATTTCTGGAGCTGGGCCGCTCCTTGACAGCTTGAAGCAAATCGACCTGAAAAGTTTGATAGATCAGATCTCTCCAATCCTTAATGAACTCGGCCAGCTTGACTTGAAGGGCTTGTTCGAAGCTATCAGCCCGCTGTTGACATCGGACTCCATCAAGGGTATTATAGGGTTGCTCGGCAATGCTGAGAATTTGCTGACTGGAGAATTCGTCGACCAGACCAAATCTCTCATCGCAGGAGCAGGTCCTTTACTTTCGAGTCTGGGTGATATCGACCTGAAAGGTCTGCTCAGTCAAGTTTCGCCCTTACTCGATAGCTTAAGCAAGATTGATCTCCAAGGTCTACTTTCGGCCGTCAAGCCCTTATTGACGCCCGACTCGGTGAAGGGTATCGTCGGGCTTTTAGGCAATGCTGAGGACCTGTTGACGACACAGTTCGTTGATCAGACGAAGACGTTGATATCTGGTGCCGTGCCATTGATATCCGCCGTCGGTAAGCTTGACTTAGAGGGCCTTATCGAGCAAGTAAAACCACTACTAGATTCTCTAAGTCAGATTGACTTGGGTAGCCTGGTCGAGAAGATTCAACCTATTCTTGACGCTATAGGCCAGATTGATATCGCGGGATTAGTCAAACAAATCACGCCAATTCTGAACTCCCTCGGGCAGATTGATTTATCCAGTCTCATAGACAAGATAAAGCCATTACTTGATGCTGTCGGTCAAATCGACTTCGCAGGTCTGATCAAACAGATCACACCGATCCTGAACTCCTTAGGCCAGATTGATCTAGCTGGTCTTATCGAAAAGATACAACCTATCTTGGATTCTCTCGGTCAAATTGATTTCGCAGGGTTAATCAAACAAATAGCCCCTATTATAACAATATTAGGCGAAGTTGATATAAAGGGAATCTTCGACGCTGTCTCCCCTCTACTCACACCGTCCTCTGTCGACGGTCTTGTAGGACTTGTCGATAACGCCGAGTCACTCTTGACGAAGGAATTCGTTAATGAAACTCATACCATCATCGACGGCGCAGCGCCGTTGGTTGGAGCTCTAGGAAAAATCGACATTGGAGGTCTCTTGGACCAAGTCAAGCCACTTCTTAGCTCATTAGGTCAGATCGATCTGGCTGGTCTTATTAAGGCTGTCAAGCCTCTCCTTGGAACTCTGAGCCAGATTGATATCCAAGGAATTGTTGAACAGGTCACGCCTTTGATTACACCAACTTCCGTCAAGGGAATAATAACCCTACTCGGGAATGCGGAGAATTTATTATCAGCTGCATTCGTCTCACAGACGACCGAGTTAATAGGCGACGCTACACCTGTAAGTTTTCCTTGATTTGATTGCTGTTTATACTTGCCATCGTCGTATCTTCAAAGAGAGCTTAATCTGACATTCTGCTTCTTCAATATAGATCGTAGCGACATTATCAGATTTTGTAAACGCCATTCTTCAGGCGATGCTTGGGAATTCATGATCTGAATGAATGAATGAGTAGCGTCGGGAAAAGAAATGCGGGCGACGGCACGAATAATGTAACCTAGTAAAGGTAATGAATAATTATGAATATTAATGGATTGAAACAATAAGCTGCATTGTGACATATGCATGGATTATGTAGTGCATTATGTAATGCATATAATGTAATGCAGCTGTACCCGCTTAAAAGTTCCCATGTTTAAGCTCTACATGTAGTTTGGCGCGAAGATGCAAAAGCCAGCACCAATACACATCACTTGGGAAGAGGACATATAAACTCTATATCTCATGGAGGGCTTGAAGGTTTCAATGTGTTTTATCAACGGAGACTAGGTACTATTGTAGTTTTATTGTTGGCGTCGAAAAGAGGCAGGTTTGCTTGTTCTAGTTACTGTTCTAGTTACTGCTTCCATCTTCGAAACTCATTGCAAGACATTTTCCAACAACCGCGTTATTCGAATCATCATCTTACACAAGGCTCAACTACCTACACTTCTCATTAAAGAGAAATTCAGAGGCTTCAAAGAATTATTAAATAGGTAGGTATCTATAGCAAGTTCAACAGAATCTATTGTATAATGTATTAATTAACTTAGGTACCTAGTTGTTGATATAAAGTCTTAACACCGGTTCCGGAGTTACATATAGAATCTCCGGCATACAGTGTGCCCTTAATGGCAAGCTAAACGCAGTGAGGTACATTGCTGATTAAAAATCTGATTGGCCGAGCTTCTCGCACTTTTCCTAACATAGTATTTTTCAAGTCTTTTCAGAGTGTTGATTTGCTGATATAAGTGGGGTCTATACCTATCTCTTGCTCACAGCTGAAGGAAAACATAGAGGGCAGGGAATTGAGTCTTATTGCTGTCCTGGGGTCAAGCAAGTCCTTTGAAGTCACCGCATATAAATCCCGTGAAAATGTAAGTCCGCACGGATGGATTGTTCGCCCGATTTAGTTGAAATATATTCAAAAATTTGTCATCGAGCTTTGCAACTACACCGTTTTAGAGAGATACATATATTTTCTCTATGATGTTTTCACGTTCAGTCGCCTTACGGAAAGGGAATATCCATAGTCCAACAGAATTCGCAGATCCTTCCAATTATGCCGTCAAGGCCTAAATCTAGGGTTTCTACATAGTATCCTAGGCACCATATAGGACATCGTGACCCGAAAGCCCGATTGAAGCTACTGATGCAGCGCGGAGTGGTTGTCGCAATTGATGGTGGTATGCCTACAGAACGTTCTACTATGTAACTCAAACTAAAAGATTCCCCGGGTCTTAAGCCCGTTACGTCCGAGTGAAGTATATAGAGATACCTGGTATATAACTAAGTCCGATAGCTTCACGTCTAAACCGTTAGTTCATACTATCACTACTTTCTATATCTTCATACAGCTACTTCGATATAAGAAGTCTTTATAATGTCGTATTCTAAGTGCTGCCTCAAGGGTTTCCAATGGAGCGGAACTCCATGCGGGAAGACCGGGAAGATCGCCGATCTCAATACTTACATCGCGGGTGACAACGCCGACGCTGCCGTGCTGCTCATCCACGATGTTTTCGGTTGGACTTTTCCCAACTTACGTCTGCTAGCGGACCACTTTGCTCGCGAGATCAACGCGACTGTCTATCTTCCTGACTTCTTCG
This sequence comes from Daldinia decipiens, assembly GCF_022478715.1. NCBI lineage: Eukaryota > Fungi > Ascomycota > Sordariomycetes > Xylariales > Hypoxylaceae > Daldinia > Daldinia decipiens. The sequence continues at coordinate 93,169 of NW_026054554.1, read as the reverse complement.
ACGGTGAAGTCATCGAGCCCACTCCAGCCATCTTATCCGGAGACTTCAGTGGTTACGACTTCGCAGGCTTTATGGTACGAAACTCCCGCCAGGCCCGAGAGCCGGAGATCTTTGCCGTCGCGAAGGCCCTGCGTCAGAAGTACAAGAAAATTGGCGCTATCGGCTATTGTTTCGGAGGATGGGGTGTATTTCGACTGGGAGCCAAAGAGCACAACCCCCCTCTAGTCGACTGTATCTCAACTGGACATCCGTCTTTGTTAACTAAGAAGGATATCGACGAGGTCGCAGTCCCCGTGCAGCTTCTAGCCCCCGAGCACGACCCTATATATTCCGAGGAGCTGAAGAGTTACACCTTTGAAAAGGTTCCTAAGCTGGGAATCGAGTTCGATTATCGCCACTATCCGGGCGTGGCGCATGGCGCTCTTGTCCGCGGTAGCGATGAGGAGCCTGGCGAGCTATTGGCTATGGTTAGGGCAAAGAATGACGCTGTAAACTGGTTCAACCAGTTCTTACACGAGCCGTAGGTTGACTGTTCGGGCTACGATCAAGACTGACATCACAACTGAATGTAACCAATACTCTTATACTAGAGACGTGGAATTGAATGAAATAACTCGTATGAAAGTGGTTTATTGGCTAGGTACCTATCCATGAACTTGGTCTAATCTGCACTCTCTCCTAATAATACTAACCGTAGCCTACAATAAGAACACCTAGCATTACTCGAATCGGCCCTCCTCGTAAAAGGTATTCCTCCGGGGCAACTCAGAATCGAATCCCTTAGATTCCTTCATGTGGTGATCGAAGCTCAGAGTTGACATTTGCACCTTATCGAACAAGCTACGGTCCAACACCGGCGCCATAGGGAGCTGTTGGCCATTTGCTCGTGCCGCCTCGGTCGCGATAGTATAGTTGTGATGCGCCAGACTCGACGCAATCTGGAAAGCATTGCGGATCTGGCGACCGTTCCAGCAGCCAGTAGACCGGGCGTTGTCTTCGTAGTGCTTTCCGGCAAAGTCAATAATCTCGCGGTCCCTGATGACGAGCGCGGGCTCGCCTGTCATGTGGTGTCGCTGGGCTTCGATCTCGCGTAGCTTGGCAAGGTTGAGTCGGAAGATTTCTTGGGTCTGGGTCTTGTCAAGTGGCGGGTAATACAGCGACATGTGGATACGTGACTTGAACGCTTCGTCAATGGTGTTCACACGGTTTGTCGTGAGGAAGAGTAATCCGTTGTAGTACTCAAGCACACGCAGGAAGACTGAAACTAATGCGTTGCGCTTCATGTCGACCTTTGAACGCTGCGAGAGGAACACGTCGGCTTCGTCTAGCAAGAGGACGCAATCCCACAGGTTCGCCAGACGGAAGACGTTATTCAGCGAATACTCGACTTCGGACGGAGTAAGACCAAGGTCACCGCAGGTAATGACGAACAGAGGTTTGCGGTACTCCATAGCCACTGCTTCAGCTGTCGCGGTTTTACCTACACCAGGAACACCGTGAAGTAGAACAACCAGACCACGACCCTTATTCTGGATCAGATCCTGGCCCGGTCCTTCGGTGGACATATCGACGTACCGTCGCTCGAGGCTCTTTTTCTGGAAGTGGGAAGCGACAAGACCTCTCACAATATCCTTATAATCCTTTAAGATCTTAAGGTTCTCGAATACGCCCTGCTCCCTACGGATAGGTTTCAGGAACTGAATGTTGACGGGCACAAATCTGCGCTCGCGTAAGGCGTACGCGAACATACGCTTGGGGAGGAGAACAAGGTCTTCCTCGCGTAACTCTAGAGCCTCTGGGTTCGTCTCGTACGTGCGGCTACCCTTCGTCCGTTGGCGTAAGAATGTATCGATACTGAGGTTCTCGCGGCGCTGCCATAGCTCAACACCCTCCCGCTTCTGTACAATTTCGCTCTGTGAATATGCAAGGTTCGTTCGCGAGGCATCAAACCACTGTTGGATACCCATTCCGTCGTCCTCGACTTCACATGCGATAGACTTGTTTACGGTCAATCTATGGAAGGAAGGTCGCCATCCGCCATGCTTCTGGTACGCCTCTTGGAGATCAACGATAACGTCGCTCTCAACGAATTCGGGGTGACGCATCTTCTCATAGTTTTCGTTCTCCAAGACCTCGTCGTTGGCCTCGGCAGTGTCAAAGGGCGGGTTCCTTGTCAAAGTCCAAGCATGGTATGACTGATGCCTGTCACCCAGAAATCTCTGGAAATCTTGTCCCTGCTTCTTGAGAGAATCTAGGAGTAGTTGGTGATCCTGTCGGTAGCGAATGGGAAATACCTCGAGAGACTCGACAAGTCTCTCGCCAACGAAAGACTCGATTTCGAATGTGTGACGCACAGCGCCGAAGGAGTCACCGTCGTGGTCGATATAGTAGGCGTAGATGTTGAACTTATCCTTCTTGTCTTGCAACGACTCTTCCGGGAAAAATTCCCATTCTAATTTTGAGGGATAGGCTGCTTCTACTTCAGGCATCTCTGTCCGGTAGATGCGCCAGACCTCATGATAGCGACCCGCTGTCTCCCCGGCTGCTGGCATGTAAATAAGGTCCCCGGGACGAAAGAGAGACCACAGATCCTCAAACTTGACCTTGTCGGTTGCACTTTCGGAAAAGCGGCTGTGTTGAGGCATTACCTCCTTTTCGATAAAGTTGACGTAGCATCGCATATCCCTAAGAGCCTCGGGGCTGTCCATAATGGTGTCTAAATCCTCAGCGTTCGAGTCAACAGAAAGAAGAGACTCATTGTCGTCATCATCATCATCATCATCATCGCCAGCCTCGGAGCCCGAGTCCTTCGCCTTAGACTTAATGCTCTCCACGTCAGGAATCTCTGGGAGTTCCTCGGATTCGACGTCGTCAATCTCCTCATAATCAGCCCACTTCTCTTCCAGAGTGGCGAGGATCTCTTTCATTTTTGGCTGAAAATATACTAAAGCCTTGAAAGGCCTGACGAAAGTGCGAGGTGTAGATCTCAATTCGGTATCCTTTAGAAGCGATGTGAGATGTCCCAGGACAGGCTGTGATTGAATGCGGATGCGTTGCATTTCGCCCTCGTTCATCTGAGCACTCTCTGCTTTCTTGTCTCTCTTGGCCTTTTCCGAGGCTCCATTCTTGGCTCGTGAAGTATACACTTGCTCACGGGGAAGACCATAAGCAAGTAACATATGCTGACGAGTACGAGCATGGTCCTCCTTTCGCCGAAGAGCCTGCTCACGGCGGATCTGGGCCTGCAAATAAGACCCAGCCATAAGGACTTCGATGGCATAGTCGGGCTCATCAATATCGTGGAAGCGATTCTTGAAGTTTTCAAAGTTGAGCCTGCGTACTTCGGGAATCTTAGGTCGCCATTTGGCTTCAACACGGCGACGATCGGCCAGAATATTTTCACGCCGCTCTGCCTCCCTCTGCGCAGCTAGAAATGATGGATCATTTTCACGGTAGTGCCGCGAACGCTGCGTGGAGCGCTTCGACTTGGAATCAAGATTCTTTCTAGGAGCCATGGTGCGTATCTCCAGTCAAGTTTTTATAGTAATATATAAGTGTTTATGTGGAAATGGTCCTATAATGGCTAAAAGAAAGGTATAGCTACAGGAGACAAGATTGAAAAGACAAAGGTAAATGGCAATATATATACCTACCTAGGCAGGTATATAGTATAGGGGAACCGGGATACACTCGTTGGCCAACTAAGCTTGAGCAGCATATCTTGTGTATCGTTTCCTCATTCTAGACCAGATTCCGCCAACAGTAGCTCATCCTTCTTAGAACTTCTCGTCACCGTTGAATGATGCATATGCATTAACTACCCAATCGCTTCCGGTAGACGATAAACAGTGGATATCAAGGCAACTATAGCCTAATGGGTCCCTGGCTCAGCCGCCGAAGGGCTGAGTCACCCCGGAGAACAACCTGGCGGAAATGATCAATGCGAGGTTCGATCCAATCAAGTAAGTCCGTTAGGATCCGTCGAAATCAAGAAAAGGCATCTCTTAGACGATAACTAGTCCTGCATATAAGCATGAGGCAGCCAACAACAGTATGGCGGAGTATTCCAAACTAACTTTGTCTGTGCCGTACATAGTGTGTAGGCGTGTAGTGAGGGGACGTAGACAGGCTAGCAGGCAGGCAGGTAAGCTACGATAAGGCAACATTCTTGGCGATGTCGATCGGATAGATCAGCGAATAAAACCCCTATAAAACTAGGGTAGGACTTCCGAAATTTCCGAGCTAACCAAGATTGAGAATACCTGCCAGCCCTACCTCACCTGCTCAGGGATACTGGTGCCATTTTAGATGGAAGGATTGATGTGTACCCAACCTAATATAACAGTTTCTACTCCTCCAGGTACATAGTTGAGTTATTCAACTAGTTATCGAATCTAATTCATTAACAAATGGAACACACGGGATAGGTACCTATACAACCTAATCAAAGGAGCATATACTACGATATAGAGAATTGTCGAAACCAAGAAAAACTTAAAGGTGCATAATCATCAGATTCCTTTGTCAAGTCGTGGATAGTACGCCCAGAGTATAGCATAATCTGACAGTCCCCAACTAATCGAAAGTTCCCCGGCAGCACACGGTCTTTCCGTTCAAATGGCAAGTCGATTTCGTCGGGAGATTTCCTAAGTAGGAGAGACGACTTATTCGTATTCAATGGCCGCATGCCAGTATTGAAGAATGCCTGGAAAGTGGAGGACTCCGGAGCAAGTATCGTGTCTCCTGGTTGGGTATGGGAGGGTCCAAACCCGTACTGTGGCTGAGACTTAGCGGCGTCCTGCCAAATGAAGATAGTGCGTCCTTTCATATAGTTCCAAGTATATTTGTAAAATTCTTTGTTTATTGACCCTTGTTGTATGTCCTCGCAGACTCTTTGCAGATACCCTCGATACTCGGCCCATGATTTATGAAAGCCTTCCATGTTGAAACTTGTCAGCCCGTCATGTTCATATGGTGTCTTTTCATTTAAAACGGTATTGACTAAACGAGCTAGGATATGTTCGCTAGGTTGGTGTTGGTGTTGGTGCACACTATGTTGGGATGCTTGTACTTGTAGCTCAGATAAGCTTGCCCATGTGTCTAAGAACCATTCATGAATCTCGGATTCGAAATATTCGCTAGGGAAAATAGCGCTAACATTGTTATTAGTCACTTTACCCAGTAGATAAATGCTCGATGACTTGATTGTCAGTATTGACCTGTTATGAGGCTCCAAATGGCCTTGAATATGAGGAGAAAACCAAAGCGGCTCTCTAATCTTGGGTTTCCTCCAATCGGGAACCCACGAAGGCATTTGGTCAGACTCATCAGCTGTCTTCCTGATAGCGCATTGAGCTAACAGACCAACAGTCCCTAAGTTCCCAGAGTCAAGCAACCCAACCACGACATCATGGTAAAGACATTCAGCGGTGATGGTATAGTCAACAGGTATCATAGTTTTCTCATGATCTCCGGTCTCCTTCTCTACACCCCTCCCATCTATCTCTTTAGTCCGTCCCTTTTTATTGATGTTATCTCTCAATTGCACATCACTTGCCAGTCCGGCCAAGGCGTATATCATGTCCCTAGCATCTTGGCATTCGGAGCCGTGAAACGAAGCAAGAAGATTGAACATGTGGGGTTGTGCATCATCTTTCCGGAGTATCCAGTCCTTCCAAAGGTCCGCCATCGTAACTAGGGAGCTCATGACTTCCGTCGCTATTCCCGTGCTTAGAGCTTGGACAAGCCGCACCCATGGCATACTCACGCCGGCACAATTGAGAAAGACATTGGGGTTCAAAACCACTTCTTGTATTATCCAGCGTCGATGGAACCATGGTAGCTTGGTGATGTTACCTAGTTCTCGGGTGATCTCTGCCGTAGAGACGCTTGGTCCAGGCTGCTTCGTATAATGATGGAGTCGGCGCAGTGAGTCAGAACCACTTTCATCAATACCCAGCCAAACAAATACTGATGACGCACTGCGATAGATCTGCCTCATGAAAGGGATTTGTCTTGACTTTTCGTCATTATCTTCTTGGTTGATACAGATTGCATCAATCCAAATCATACGAGCCACGGTTGGCATTCGGAACCGCTGCAAAGCATACAAGAGATTTGGCGTGATCATTAAGTAATACTGATCAACAATAAGTTCCTCTGTAAAGCTTGGGATTCCCCACGTGTACGACAAGGCATCATATTCGGACTTCTCGTGGTCTAGATTGATCTCGAATAATGAGCACCGGATAGGCGCCAAGGGGTCCAAGGAAGGATGCAAGTTGAGAACTCGCGTATGAGCGTTTGAAGAAAGGGGGCTTTTCAAATATGTGAAAGTCAGTATCTAGGATTGTCCTATACGTTTACTGCTTAATATAAATAAGACCGCAAATTTCGAACTATACTTGAACATTATGAAGTAACCCGTCGGATTGACAGGTAATGATAAAATACGAGGCTTGAATACTAACCAGTATTTATAAGGAACGAGCCTATGGGGAATCTCTTCACGCTGAGCCATCGCGAGTCATATGAAGTCTAATAACTTCAACTCTAGACGATTTAAAGGGGTATATAGTGACTGGGTGGGTGGGTTATTAATTACTGACTTAGGTTAAAGATATATAATAAAGAGTAGCGATTGCATTAATGGTAAGGAGGTTTAGACATTCTACAGAGGTAGGTGGTGTTTTATAAATTGGGAGTTCTAGAGGAATGCGGGGGATATTACATTAGGTACCTATGAGCCTGGGACGATCAACTGGCTAGAATTAAAGATTTCCCAACTTTGATATGCCTTTGATGTAAGTAAGTGGCTCAGCATTCAGCAGTACCTAGGTACCTAACGTACGAAGGCCCGGACTAGGTTAGAAGTCTTGCACATCTAAGCTTGGCAAAGTACGTGCGAGTAAACAAGAATTGCACGGTCTTCTTTAAGCTGTAGTAGCTGATATCGCTATAAATATAGTGGCACTTAGGTACCTAAGTAAGCCACCTAAGTTTTGGTGGACAATCCACTATCGGGCCCTCAGCTTAACACGTGGCTGATACAGTGTCAGTAAATCAAAAGACATTCAAGACACAGTACCACGGATCTAGTTCTCATCCAATTTAATAATACACGCCTTATGCACATAGGTATCCTTACAAGATTTATTCTTTGAACCACTGAGACATCTACGATAAATGGTTTCTGCTCAGGATAGTTAACTAACAGGTAACTAACTAACTAGTGGTTTAATCTTAGTTATATTTATAATTATTTGTGCTTAAACATGGTCGAGTTTTTTATTTGCATTTATTCTCACAGCCAGGCTTTTATATTATTACCCCTATTTTTTGAAAGCAGATAATTTATCGAAAACATAATAGTCCCAAAATGCTTCATTATGACTGATTAGGTATGCATTATATCCTATAAATGATTTCTAAACTCACTAGTATAAAATGAAAATATTTAGCGACCTAATCTATGCGTGTATATTTACCTAGTTAATACAAGTTGCTTTACTAGGCCTGCTACGGTACATATGGGAAGTTTTCAATTCAATATTGCTGGGCTCATTAACAATAGGTACCCAAGGTATCATAACAGCTATAAGCTACTAGAATACTAGTCACGATTAGTTTTGTTGAATTATTAAGTGCTATTAAAAATGTGTAAGATATCAATTGTCAAATAAGAAAAAAAAGTCTCAACTAGCAACTAGGTAAAAACAATGTGGCATTTAATGCCATATTTATTGCTATTTCAGATCACGTAGTTGATTGGTTTTGCTAAGTATAAGTACTTGATAAAATATCTCATAATTAAAAGGGGGGATAAAAGGGAGGATAAAAGGGAGGATTAATCTTCCCCAGAGGTGCACCAACCACTTCGGCCCCCTTATGTATTTTCTGATTGAGTAGCCCTAATATCGAGAGGTGCCTGCCTCCCTCTGGCTCATTTTTCCGCTTTTCTCTTGTCTTCCTCCAGCTTGTCACTTGTCTCTATGAGTGATCGAATGAAACTCTGGAGATCATCAGCCTTATCCATCCCTTTAGCGCAGGTCTCATAGCGCTTGGAATCGGCGTCCAGTGACAATTTTAGGAGACGGAGTGTGCAATAATGCGTGTCAGCCTCCCTGAGGTACCCGTTCAAGAAGTCGTGTTCCTTATCGCTCAAAATTCTATCGTTGGGGATGGTCGACTCGATGTCGGTTCTCATAACTGAGAGCCTAGTAATGCTGTGTGTTTCCATGATGAATAGAAAGAACGGTAGTTTGAGATAAATCTAAGTATCGTGTAGTCTTCGCAAAGTGTGGTAGGCAGGTTGATGTATGGAAAAGATTTGTTAAGAGGAGAGAGACATCACTAGAACTTGGGCGTGTTTATATATTCATAATTGTGAGAAGAACATACTCAAACACGTCACCATCAATTTTAAGAAATGTCAATATGGGCTTTGTACAATGACAAGGGATGTGTATTTTTGTCACGCAATTAACCAGGCATGACAAACAAATTTATTATAAGATGAACGAAGACTCCAAGACACCATAACTCGGTGCATATTAATTACATGTAGTTGTGACGTGTATGCGGCTTCAGATGTATTTACCTCGATTCAGGGACTCACATATATCGGTTTTTGATTTGTCGTACACGTCTCATTCCACCATTGAATTTGCTTCTGGGAGGTACTTATAAGGGTAAAATACCGAACGACAACAAATTTACCTAAGCTATGAAAATCCATCATAGACCAACGTGAAATTAGGTACATTTATTTACTCAGGAGATGGCTGCCTCCGTATCTGACCTAGGATAAGTTAAGTACCTTAGGTTGGTAAATCAACATATGGTTTGTATATTGGTGGTGAAGTTTACGCTTCCACTCAAGCAGTACTAGGAGAGCCGCGGGAAGGCTAATGACAAGAGTCACCAGCCTAATTATTGCCTCAAATGTTAAGTTCGTCGCTATTATGAAAGCCTCGCTAGCAATAAGGACAACATAAAATTGACGCATGTTCAGGGTATTTATTCAAGGGCAATCTGGAGTATCCTTTTTATACTGGAGGGTAATTGCGATGAGATGAGCATCAATCTCTTGCATCTTGGAATATTAGATGTCAGTTAGTCCACTAGCACGTAAATCGTTATTCTATTCTTTTGGGTTACTATTTTATCTCGCGCATGCCCGTGAATCCATATTCAAAAAGATCAGAATTGTTGTGTAGGATGTGTAGGTATTTAGTATCAGTGTCTTACTGAGGCTTCCTAACCCACGAATAAATGGCCGCAGTTTTGATACCGGTGTTTCCCCCCTAAAGCTCTAGGTTAGAGGCTTCGTCTACCATCAACCGCCACCCTCTCTATTACACTCCCTATGACTAAACTTCACGATATACTTCAATTCCAAAAATATGAGTAAGGCACACTTACATTCATGTTCCCCGTGGTTCAATCAAATCCCTCACCACAGTCCCCGGGAAGCTGTTAAGCTGATAGATCATGTCCAGAAACATCGAAAGCAGCTGATCTGCGAGTTCTTGACCGAACACAGCACTTGTGAGAATAACTTTTAGCACTTTTTTGGTGACGTCTTCTGGACTGGGGAATGGAATACAAGTCACCATGGGGTAGGTGTGTATCATCTTGAAGTCGTGTATAGCGAGATTGCATGGGATATTCCCTGGGAAGACATAGCTGGGAGCAACTGGTGCACTTAAGTAGTGGACAGCAGATCCGAATTCGGTATCATGGGGCCAATCAGTGCTCTTGGCCACTATCTCGTCCCAATCTGCGGTGTCGCTTGTCATGGTCTGGATGTGCTGACGCCGGATCCATTGGAGTAGCTCCTTCGCCGTCCATTCGGCTTTCAGGGGTACTCGAACCGGAATGTAGTTGATACAAGGTCCGACAGTGCTCTCAATGCCAGCAATATCCAGGTGACGATTCCTTACCAGCTGGGCAAAGACAATATCCTTGCTTTGGGCATGCTGAGCAACACATAATGCCCACGCGGCTTTCACTACCGTAGCCATAGTGACGCCCCCTTTGACTTCAGGCATCGGAATGTCACACGAGCTCGTTACAAGTAGCTCGGTGCGCGTTCTGTCCGTACTGCGAATGTACTCGTGGGGCGGGACGAGGTAAGACATCTGTGACCCTTGGAGTATTTCTCGCCATTCTTGAAAGACGGATGGCGTGTTATGTGCTATACGACCAGTGATAAAACTGGCGTATTCCAGAAGAGGGGCCGCAGAAGGAGAATATATCGATTCACCCAAGGCGGATCGAAAATCTGCAATCATACCTGACATTGCGACGCCGTCATATTGGGCGCGATGCAGCCTAAACACTATAGAAATAGGGCCATCGGTTTGTCTTCCTGAAACTAGTAGAAGCTTTGTGCTAGGAATGCCGAACGCAACGATCTCCTTTCGATCTTCCTCCCTGCATATGGATTCAACACCCACTGAAGGATCCTCTTCATCGATCGTGATTTCTTGGATTGGTAAATCGAAGTGACGCAAAGATATTTGAGCGTAGTCTTCTTTGAATGGGACGAACGCGGTGCGGAGAATGGCATGCTTCCGAACGAGATCGAGAACGGCATTTTTCAGTCTACCGGGGTCAATTGGTCGACAAAAATGGAGCGCAATAAAATTAGCATGCTGCGCAGCTATATGGCCCCGTTGAAAGTAAGTGGTTGGGACGATGTCGATGACTTGACTCTTATTCAAACGCCACTGTGCGCAGATCTCGTCCACGGACTTCTCGAGGGGATTTAGCGATGTTGCCCTGGTAAGAGATTTCCGCTTGATTCCTTGTTCCTGGGTCAAGATTACAGCCAAGTCAGACAAACGGGGATATTTGAATATAGTTGGCACTGAGATCACCAGTCCGTCCTCACGAGCAGACGTCGCGACCGTCATAGCTGTGAGCGAATCCAACCCAGCCGTGAATAGGTCCTCGTCTAATGGAATGCTCTCGGGAGGTTTGTGCAGCGCGCGTGCTATGAGTCCTTGGAGGAGAGCTTCTAAGGGTGTCGAAGGGGCTCGTATATTAACATCGGCGCCTATACCGTACGCTTCTAATTCCTGTCGGGATAATGAAGCGATTTGTTGTCGCAGTAGCTTTCGGTCTGTTTTCCCCGTCTGTGCCATGGGTAGATGAATAAGAGGTAGGAATACGGTGGGGACCATATACAATGGCATGAGAGCTCGAAGCTTAGAGGCTGCTGCTTTGACGGTTTGACGGAAAAGAGATGACGGAGGGTAGAAGATGCTGGCGCTCCCCGGTGGTAGTGGTGCTTGTGTTTCATCCAATGCTACTTGTTTCGATTTGATGAGGGCTATCAACTCCACCGAGTTCGAGCCCTTGACAAGTTCGACGACTACGTGACTGCCGGGGAAAGCTTTGGAAACAAGCGCTTGCACCTCACCAAGTTCAACACGCTGACCCCTGATCTTGATTTGATCGTCTCGTCGTCCGACAAAAATGAGGGAACCATCAACACCATAGCGAACCAAATCTCCGGTTCTATATAGTCGATTGGATGCATGATCAGTCCGCAGTCTTACCAGCCAAGTTGGAGGATCGATGAACGCGGCAGCTGATCGTTCCGGATCATTGATATACCCACGACCTACAATAGGTCCTTCTAAGATCAACTCTCCTACCGCGCCAGGGGGCACAAGTAGTTCATAGTTATCAGGTTGGACAATCCATGCCACGCAACCGTTAGGCCGCCCGATATTTCTGGCATTGCTGCTCTTACCCAGTGGCTCGGACACGGTGCTAATCAAACTACACTCAGCTGGGCCATACCCCCCCAAGAGGCAGACCTTGTCATGCCAAGTATTGAGATCCGTTGGAGAGATGGATTCCCCGCCAAGAACCAGGGTCGTCATATGAGTCAAGTCTTGTGGTCTCATCAGTCTGGCGACCGTAGGAGTTAGAAAAGCCCAGTTCGCCCTGAGCTTATTCGCTGCTTGTGCAATGTCGCCGGTGCGTTCCTCGTCAGATGGGATGCATACGCAGCCGCCCACACGCAGAGTGAGCAGTATATCTGTTATGGGGATATCCCAGGCGTGCGAAGAGAACTGTAGTGTACGTGTAGCTGAGGTCATACGCATGCGTGACGATAGGGTCTCCGCGGCGGTGGCCAGCGACGAATGGTTGACTACTGCACCTTTTGGTGTCCCTGTTGAGCCAGATGTAAAGACCAAGTAGGCTGCATAGCTTCCTTTAACCATGACTTTTTGCCAGGAGCTCTGTTTCCTAGTATGTCGGATACGGTCGAACAACCGGTCTGATATCTCAATCGTATCCATCGCAAGATCCGCAGCCTTACTCCGAGTATGTGGCGATGATATCACCAGCCGAGCCTTCGTGGCTTCGCAGATACTCTGAAGTCGTTTTGATGGGTGCGAAGCGTCCATCAGTACGAAAGAAGCGGCCGACTTCAAGATCGCAAGAACGGCAACAGGGGTCCAGCGGGTCTTCTCCAGCAATACCGGAATAACTGTGTCTGCACCGACACCCAGGCTGATGAGGTCTTCTGCCAGAGATGAAGAGATTTGATCGAGTTCTTTGTAAGTAAGATTGCCATCCCAAGCACAAACAGCGGGAGAATCTGGTGAATCGAGACACTGTTGATAGATGGAGTAATGAATGCAAATGTCAGTTGAAGCCGGCACGATGCTGTTTCGGTTGTAGAGCTCGCTTTTGTTATCCTCATCCAGCACCTCAATCTCGTTGAGACGGGCGTGAGGCTGTGCCAAAACTGCAGTCAAGACATGGCGGAAGATCCTTGCAAGTGTCTTTGCATATTCGTCTGCCAAATATGATTTATGGTAAGCGATCTGTAAATGAGACTGATCGGGTAGCATAATAATATTTAGCGTGATGGGGTACTATCGACATTATTTACGTCAGTATGAGATGGCAAGGGGTATGGAGAGGAAAGAAACCAATACTTGCCTCGGATCGACTTAGTACACTGTCACCCACTAGATCGATGGAAGAAACCCCCGGTTGGGCTGAGTCCTGCTTCTCACGCGTATCGTTGAACACAGAAATCATCGTATTGAACAACTGCTCAGGGGTTGATCCAATGGAATGCAGGGTTTCGGACAATGACTGATGCTGATGATCTAGACTGGCCAAGAAATTGTCTTGATACGTCTGCATTAATGAGACCACTGGCGCATCGCGTGGCAAGTCCACTCGTGCCACCAGAATGTTGAACAGCGGACCGACGATATCTTGGGCACCATTCAGTGGGATGTGACGGCCAGAAGTCATGAAAGTAAAGCAGACTTCATCCATTGCCGTGTATGCTTGCATCACAATAGCCCATACCACGTGTAGTACACTGGTTAGTGCCAATTTATGATCCTCACAGAATTGAGTTAAATTCGAAGTTGTCGTCAATTCAAGATCTACGGCCCCGAATTGCTCCAAAGGTTGGTCTTGTTCGCTCGGGCCTTTTAGACTAGGAAACAAGCAAGGCTGTGTGCCCTCTATATATGACTTCCAAAATTTGCTAGAATTTGTTCGAGAATGAGGTAGTTGCATGTATGCAATGTAGTCACGATATGGCGTAGGTGCAGGAGATTCCGATAATTTACCTTCGTAAGCGAGGGCCAGGTCTTGTCTGATGGCGAACAAGGAGTGTCCATCAACAAGTGCGTGGTTGATATGTAAACTGATGGTCACCTTGCCCAAGCTCGATCGTCGTATGACGAGGTATAGCAGAGGTTGAGGATGGCTTGCTGGTTCCGGTGCAGCTATCTCTACATCGTCATCGTCGTCATTGTTTTCAGATATGATAACCGTCGGTGTATAGTTTTGCAACACTACTTGGTCCGAGAAATTCTCCCCGCTGATATCCATGAATACAGTGCGGAGAACAGCATGCCGGTTGACTACCTGAACCCACGCATCACGTAGATGATTGACGTCAACAGGAGCTTCACTCAGAACTCTCCACTGTATGGCCTCTTCATAATGACTAATATTCCGAGCGCAACTCATTAGTATTCCCCTCTGAACATCGGAGCATGGGTAGATGTCTTCTATAGTCTGGTGCTCCCCGAGTTGGGAACGGGCTTGGATCATGTACTCCTCAAGTTGGCTAGGACCATACAAGGAACTACTGACATCGGTGGTATTAGAGAGGGTTTTAGTTGAAGGCTCAAGAAACTGGTGTATTTTCACGGCTCCTGCCGTAAGCTTCTCAATTGTTCGATGCTGAAATATGTCCTTTACCGTAATATTCATTCCTGCTGCACTACACTGCGCAGCAACTTGCATACAGGTGATTGAATCTCCCCCCAAGCGGAAAAAGCTCTGGTCGATTCCAATAGTATCGGGGGAAATACCAAGAACACGAGCCCAGATTCTCTGCAATTCATGTTGAAAATCAGTGGATGGTGCAACTTTCGTTGTAGAAGCGTAATTATCCCAGTCTGCGCGGGGAAGCAATGAGAGAAATTCGGTCACCAGCTTTCGGTTCACTTTTCCGCTGGTGTCCCGTGGGACTCTGCAAATCGGTATGAATAGACTGGGGACCATGTATAATGGAACCCTTTCCTGAAGCTCAAGCTCGGCCGCGTGTGCGCTGGAGAGAAATTCGGAGTCAGTGGGCAGTAAAAAGGAGTCGGATGTATTATTCATCACATGAATCCCAGGAGACCCCATTGTTACCTGTCCTCTTGAAAGAGATGTAGAAGTGGTCATAACAAGGGCAACAAGGGAACTTGATTGCACGCCTGGAAGTTTAACAACAGCGGCAACGACTTGAAGTGCACCTTGAAAGCAGTTCTGTACGTGATTTTCTACTTCCAAAAGTTCCACTCGTTGGCCACGGAGTTTGATTTGGGAGTCTTTGCGCCGCAGGTAAATGATTGATCCATCTACATCGTACCTGACGATATCTCCTGTCCGGTAGATACGGTTCTCTCCGCTCCCGGCTCTGAAGTCTTGTAGCCAGCGGGGTCTAGATGTGAATACCGCATCTGTTTGGATGGGATCATTCAAATAGCCTCGAGCAAGAATAGCACCCTCAACAACGAGCTCTCCCTCGGCTCCAATGGAAACCGGTGTGATATCTTGGTGCTCCAGATCTACGACCCAGCAGACGCCACCAGTTGCAAAGCCGATATTCTTCGCATATTTGTTATCGGGCTGGATTGGGTTACTAGACGAACTGAATACAGCGGTTTCTGCGGGGCCATAACCATTGAAGAGTCGAACGCTTGGAGCCCAGCGATCTATAATGCCTTGGGTCATTGGTTCGCCGCCCTGAACCAGCGTTTTTAGAAGGGGAACTTCCTCGGGAGTTAGCATATGTATGACCGAAGCAGTCAAGATAGCAAAATTGACACCCATCTTGTTCATACTAGTCGCTAGGGAGTTCTCCCTGTCAGAAGATGATGGAATACAGATGCAACCACCAGCAAGAAGAGTGAAAAAATGCTCAACAATCATTGCGTCGAAACTGTAACCTGAAAATTGCAAAGCACGAGTTTCCTTACTGAATCCAAGGCGATCAAGTAGCTGCTTGGAATTGGCTAGAAACGCGCCATGCTCAACGACGACGACTTTTGGGATACCTGTAGTACCAGATGTTGCCACAATGTACATGGCATCAGAAGCACTTGGGATAGGATATTGAGGAAGTTTGCTGTGACCGTCGGCTTCCCGTAGGAAAAACTGCTTATTGATTACTAGGACGGGAGCCGATGCTTTGGGGTGCCCAGCGAGGCTCTCAGCCGATGTGCGTAGCTCTTCAGATGTCAAAAACACCACGGGTCTCACGGTATTACAGACTTGACGCAAATGGTCTATAGGCTGTGAGCTTTCTAGGGTCGCAAAAGCAGCGCCCGCCTTAAGCACGGCGAGCTGGGCAATCACTGTCCACAGTGACCTTTGGAAATAGACAGCCACGAAGGTGTTCGTTCCGACTCCCAGCTTTTGAATATAGCTAGATAATCTACCTGCGTGGTCTTCAAGCTCTTCATATGACATGTTACCATCCCAGGAGTGGATTGCTGGTGCTTTTGGTTGTTCTTGAGCCTTGTCTTGGATCATAGCGTGGACGCATCGATTTGGTCTTAAAGGCAATAAGGCATTCCATTTATATATTTCATCCCTATCATTGGGACTAAGCCTGTCGATGTCCCCAATGGTGGTTGTATCTGCAGATCGAACATCACGGATCTGCGTCAAAATATACTTGAACAGAGATAGGATGCGCTGCATCTGGCGATCGGATACAACTGACGGATCGAATATAGCAGTCAACGCGATTGATTTACGCGAAACTTGACACCGGAGTGTCAACGCGTGACTACTAAAACTTGTGAGCTCAGACAAGAACGAGTGGCTACTGAACCAAGTCCCCTGAGCTTCCTCAGCTGGTTCGTCGGGCTCCACAACAATCATCGTCTGGAAGCTACATGACTTTGCAGGGTCTCCCCCTTTTTGAGCAATACTTCTTAGACCAAATTGCTCGTAACCATTTCGCTCGACTAGCCGGTATTGGACGTCTTCTAGCGCTTCTAGCACTTCTTGCGAGGGATCTATAAGCACTCGAAGCGGCGTACTCGCAATAGTTGGACCCAGCATGTCCTGAACACCAAGAACAGGAACAGCTCGACCCGAGGAGACTACTCCAAAGATTGTGTCTTTGCTGCGAGTGTATGTGTAACTGGTTAAGGCCCAGGCTAGTTGAATTTGTGTTGCAACCGTCACATGAGGCTGCGCATCGGCAGGACCAGCGAGGGAAACAGATTCTGTGACTAACGATTGGGGTTTTGGCTGATACTCCAGATGAGGCAGTGTCGGGAAGTGTACACCATTCCATTGGTCTAACTCCGCCGTCCAAAATGGAGCTGCTTCCACCTTGTTATCCTCTATGTACTTTACAAAAGAGCTGAACAAGGGACGCCTTTGTATTGGTAGCTCACGGTATACTGAGTCAATTTCTCTGAGCAGTAAAGGCAACGACCACCCATCGTAGATTGCATGGTGCATGGCAACAAGTAAATGACTTTGAGTAAGGCAGAGATGGATCAGAGGTGTCCCTAGGCCAATTTTCGGGTAAAAGTGAACGTCAGGCTGCTTGTTGTTGATGGCTTCATCCAAGAAAGAAACTGGCCCTCTTACTACAACCTGGTATGAAACACCCATATCGGTCTGGACGATGCGTGTGCGGAGAATCGGATTATTCTCGACCACCAAGCTCCATGCCGTCTTAACCCTTTGTACGTCGCTATTGCTATGTAGGGCGAAAGATTGGACTGCTACATACGCATCTTGTTCCTGTGCAGTGGACGCCATGAGACTTGTCTGGAGAGGGGTACAAGGATACATGTCTTCGATATCATCAATAGCGATCCCGCACTGCCGACTTGCATAGGTCTTAAGCGACTGGTCGTTTTGAATCATCTCAAATGGCATCGGGTTTGGCCCGTCTGACGTCGCAGAGGGGGAGAGATCACGGGAGGAACTGCACACAGAGGCCATGTCTCTCAGTCGCGAATGATGGAAGATATCCTGGTAGCCGAGATTTTGCAACCCTTCTTTAGGAGCCAGTGCTAGGAGTTTCATCGCCTGGATGGAATCGCCACCCAAGTCGAAGAAATCACTATCAAGCGTAACTTGATCCGGTGAGAGGTGGAGAACCTGTGCAAATAAGCCTTGCAGACGACGTTCCATGTCGGTTGTCGGAATTCCCCCAGACGCTGGATGTCCTCGTTTGCGATAGAGAGATTCGTGAGGTAGTGATAAAGCTAAAGATTTTAATCGTGCCCTATCAATCTTACCACTCATGGACGTAGGGATATGTGCAACTGGTATGTATGCAGTTGGAACCATGTAGGTGGGAAGAATCTTCCTCAAATTCGATTCAACATCGGCTACTCTTGTCTCAAACTCATCGCTTATCTCTGCCATTTCTAGTTGCTGGGTATAGTCTTTTGTTCCGCCATCTGTACTCCGGCCTGACTCATTGGATGTGATGAATGCGACTACTATTGTGCGGTCGCCGAAGTTTACCGCTTCGACCACTGCTTTTCCAGTGAAAGGAAAGAGAGCTTTTTGAATATGTGTCTCGATCTCAGAAAGCTCTATTCTTTGCCCACGGACCTTGACCTGGAGATCCTTCCTGCCAAGAAAGTGTATAGCCCCATCGTGCCCGTAGCGAACGATATCTCCCGTTCGATAAAGACGGGTATTTTGAGCGGCACTGGCACGGAACCGGGACAGCCAGCGCGGAGGCGTGACTATGAAAGGAGAATCGGGGAGTGAAGACTCCGGATCATGAATATATCCCCTTGCGACGGCTGGTCCCTCGATAACAAGCTCACCTATGGCGCCAATGGGGACTAACTTTTGGCTGTCGCGGGCGTCCACGATCCAGGCGGCCTGTGAGGAGAAAGACCACCCAAGGAAACTAGGTTCATGGCAGTTTGCTGGACCAGAAATACCGAGAGGACAACTTTCAGCAGGGTTGTACCCCGTGATAACATTCTTTGATGCCCACGTCTCAATATCTGAAGAGCGAACTGCCTCGCCGCCCAAGCACAAGGTTTGAAGTGAGGAGAATTGTTCTGGTTGATACAATCGGGCTACTGTGGGCGTCAAGAAGGACCAAGTAGCTCCAAGCTCTTTCACGGCACTGGGCAGGTCTCTCTTGCGCATCTCCTCTGACGGGATGGCGACAGAGGCTCCAGCTGTAAGGGCTGTCAAGGGCTCGAAAATGCTGAGATCGAATGCGTAAGAGGCAAAATGCAGTATGCGGTCGTTTTTCTGAATATTTAATGGTTTCAATGATGCCAGTGCGCATGAGGAGAACGACTTGTGTTCAACCACAACACCCTTTGGTTTGCCGGTCGAGCCTGAGGTGAAGACTGCATACAGAGCATTGCTCGGTCGTATACTCGACGAAGAGAATAATTTCGCCCGATCATCGTGTCCATTTTGTTCCGCGGATAGAGTCTCTTCGATAATAATTACCGTCCGGGCTAGACGTGCTGCCTGTGCGGCATTGTTGACCGTTGTCAAGATTACGGATGACTTGAGCTGCTGGCATATATCCTCAAGACGGCTGTGAGGATAAGAGAGATCAAGAGCACAAATAGCTCCACCTGCTTTCATTATACCTAGCATGGCAACTGGCATCCACTTGCACCGATCAAAGTATGTAGTGACAAAGATTTCTGGTCCCACACCAACCGCATGGAGTTGACACGCAAGAGCGGATGACAGACGGTCGAGCTCCCCATAAGTCAGCTTGCCGTCCCAGGAAACTACGGCTAGAGATTCAGGTTGGGAGTGGCAATGCTTGGCAATCAGATCGTGAAGACAGTACTCTGAGTCGGCAAACTTCTCTCCGTTCCATTGGGAGAGCTTTTGCTGATCCAAGCGACTAAAGACCTCAATTTCAGTTACCTCCTGATTCGGAGACTCAACAATCGAACTGATAGCGATACCCAATGCATTGGCAAGGTGTTCGGCCTGCCCATGTGACAAGAAACCGTCCCGACAATGTATAGAACAACTCCATTCAGAGCTCACAGTTATAATAATATTGTACTACATGGCGTTAGTTGTTAACGGGATTTGATACATGAGTCAAAATGCACGGGGACTGGATGACTGCTTTCTTACCTCTGACTGATCATCCTTACTCTCAAAGCTCTTGCCTGAGAGGTCGTGAGCCTCGTGACCATTGGACAACAGCTCTCCGATACCAGAGATTATAGCGGTATTAAACAAGCCATCGCGCCCAACTCCTAATTCATGGTAAATATCCACAAGGGAGATGCCTCGGTTCGGGTCCTCTGAAGCGAAGTCTGATTCTAGTTTGCTGACAACATCTAACGAATTCGCGTGTTCGGTAAACTCGATGACTAAAGGTAGAATATTGGCCGGCAGCATAGATGCGGCCACCAAGTCTTCAGCAGATATATCCCGCCTGGCTACCCCGTGTCCGAAACAAATATGATCTGAAGTTGTGTAGGTGCGCAGAACTAGGCCCCAAGCTACCATGAACATACTTGTTCTAGAAACATTATTGCTCTTGCAAAACTGATGCAGCTCTGCAGCTCCCCTATCTGGTTCAACCAGTATTGAATGAAATTTTGATGACGGGGTGGATGGCACTATCTTGGCCGTAAGCCGTGGGAAGAAACATGGTTCAACTGTCTGCAAGCGTTGTCGCCAATAATTGATCGATGTTTTCCTATCTGATAACCCATTTTCGCGGTGTTCGTTCTCCCGAGTGGGCCTTGATATGGCATCATACGAAAACTCATCATCGCTGGGGTGGTGATCTTCAGAGCAGTCGAGGCTTGAACTACCGCTGAATAACCTGTCAACCGTTGTTGGACTTTTCTCAATGATATTAGAAACAACACTGGAGGCCCCAGATGGTTTGCGGGTGATGTTTCCCATTGTAGGAGTGGTTGACAAGTACTTGGTTGGTAGCAAGTATGAGTGCTTCGTCTATGGAAAATAGACGGGTTGCGTACTCGGAGCTCTGTCAATCAAAGAGTTGTAAACTTAAACGGAGGTTCAGGTTATCACAGCCTATGAATCAGAGACAA
This sequence comes from Daldinia decipiens, assembly GCF_022478715.1. Lineage (NCBI taxonomy): Eukaryota > Fungi > Ascomycota > Sordariomycetes > Xylariales > Hypoxylaceae > Daldinia > Daldinia decipiens. Next base: position 72,566 of record NW_026054554.1, on the reverse strand, counting down.
GTGTATACACTGAGTTACGAAACAGTGTATTGTATAGAACTTCCCCTTTCTCTTTTTCAAGAAATCTAGTGAAACCGAGATATGCCTGGACGCAAGCCACTATATTCATTATTTTCCTGGCACCCAATTAGTGGCCGGCGGTATATTACTATTGATTAACGAAACTATTGGTTTTTTTTGTCCTTTTCTGAAGCTACTGCAAGTTGTTGTACACTCTTTCGCAATCATCACGAGAGCTGAAAAGATCAAATGTAATATCAAACAGACCGCCATTTTGAAAAGAAACTAGTGACTAGGCACGAGCTGAATGGTTCTAAAACCCCCGATTTATAATATTGTATTCTTGGCGTGGCATGGCCGGCACGAGACTTTGAAATTTTATGCCGCGTATACAAATCTCAAGGATCACGTTAAATGATATTATGCAATACGCACGTTGTGGACGAAGCTGTATGAACTAAGATTCTGTATTCATTCTCTACAGAAAGCAATTAAGATGGCAGCACGATGAAGTGACAGTGAATCGAGCCACTGTGCCGGCATAATGTACTATAATAAGAGAAAATTTGAAACTATAGGAAGCTATATCTACTTCGACGGCAACATTTTGGGTGTTTTCTTTCGTGGCTTTATGTGGATTCAACTACCTAAGATTAAACGTACGGGGCTCCTTTTGATAGTGTTCTATCAAATTGTTGACAGTTGTTAGAACTAAGGGGTTACTAGAGCAGAAGAATGCAAAGTGAAAAGAAACACGACACAAATCCGGTTATTCTTCCTCCATATCAGGCTGATTAGTCTTCAAATTCATTTGCTCTCCAACCTCCCTCATATTCAAGCACCATATTCCAATCGAAGAAGGTGGCGCAATGGTAATGCTACGCCGGCCTACCATCCTCTGAGCCAGCGGTGTCATAGTCTCGACCAGATTCCGAGAGAGATTGCACGTTGCATCGAGGGGCGTCAAAATCCCTGGAATTATCATAGTTGCCAGGGCCCGGCGAAAGGTATTCGTGTTGTTAGCACTGCCCCGGTGTACTATCTTACCGCTTAGAATTGCGGTATCGCCTGGGTTAAGCTCGGAGAACACCACCGGATGGTCAGCATCGGGTACTCCTAATTCAATCCACCGGTTACTGCCCCAGATATACTGAGTCCTCCCAGTCTCTGGTGTACAGTCCGTCAATGCAGTGAAAAAGTTGAGCATGCCTTCCGGTGCGTCAGGGCCAGATTTCAGTAGTCCATAATTAGGCTGGTCGCGATGCCACGGCTGCTCCTTTGTTCCAGGGCCATTCTCTATGACCGCGCCGTACCCTAGCCAATAGTCACCAGAGTCCTTGAAAGCCAGGCGACAGAGTCCGTGCAGCATTTCATGATTCAACATGTCATGTCGAAATGTCTTGCTGAAGCCGACCAGGTTGTGCACACGATTGACTTCCGGTGGCACTAGATCTGCCATTAAATATGACGGCGAGAGCTGTGCTTGTGGTTTATCCGGATTCCACGGAGATGGCAAAGCTTTCGTTGGCGGCATGTCACGCTTTTCTCGCTCGCGAAGCTTGAAGAGCGGAGGGTCTACATCTTTATTGAGGCTTGCGACCTGCTCCAAGGTCAAAAAGCTCTCAATGACAGCTACTCCATCATCTGCGATGGCTTTCCACACTGTTGCGGGATCGGCAGTAATTGGAAAGCGTTGCACTTGGGGATGGACCTTAGATTGCACGGTCATTGTGGCGGTGACGCTTCAGATAATATGTGTAGCTGAAAGTGAAAGGTTTTGCGTTTGTTCTTAAAAAAATAGATCAGAGTATATAGAATCTAGACGGCGACATGAAGTGTAGGAAGCAGCTAGCTGAGGCTCTTCGTCATGGTATAGAGACTTTATAGATGCTGCAATACTACTATACGGTAAGAGATACGAAGAACATGGGTGCCTTTACAGCTGAGTAGTTATGACGCATGTATGATTCCGTATATCCTACGCGTAATGCACTCCAGCTCTCGGCACTACGGTGGCTATTTTAATGAAACAATATCCAGCTGATCCTCAACGATGCATGAAAAGATATAACCTAATCGAATCAGTACTATGTGCATGTGTAGAGCTTTACCGCATCCATAAAAGAATATACCGCCTATTTATAATGTGCATATATGTATGTACCTGATGTATGTGCTTTTTTTTTGTTATTGGCGCTGCAGCTTGCTACACTCATGCAACCTCAGCTGTACTGAATTCTCCTATCGACCACTTCTAAATATTTACATGTGGGTCGAAGAGCTTGGGCGTGTGTTGAGAACTCATATCGGTTTCTACGAACACCCTGGTCTGGTTTTATGCATCAGTAGGGTCGAATTATATTCTATTTGGACACGATGACCGGGACCGGGAGATGAAATGAAGTCTTAATGCCTTTCTCTCTCGCTATGTCAACGCTAGATCAATAATGCTACCACGGAATGAGGTCCGAGACGCTATATTACCATTTATTTACGTCTTACAGATTTATCCACTTTCAGCTACTGCCTCTTTGCCGATCAATGTCTAATCTAATAGGTAAGCTTGAAGATTTTGGTCTAATGGAATCTAGAAGACCAGGTCCAACCCTACGAGGAAATTTCTCGTCAGGAGATACAGATCCGGCGAGGCATCAGTCTTTATTCAAATTGGTCAAAAGCGTCCACAATCGTCACCTAGTCAAGATGTAGAAACAAGACGTGATGGATTTCAACATCTCCTCGAGCTCGACTGGTCAGTTCCTGACCAGTCAGGTGCTCCAACCTTTTCCCGTCGGTTTGGTAACAGCAAGTGCAATCCTAATACCTATCTGCTATACCATATTCCATCGTGTTTACTTTCATCCACTTCGACATGTCCCTGGGCCGTGGCTCGCGGCCGCGAGTGACCTATATGGATTTTACCATAACTTCATTCGGGAAGGGGGGTACTCGAAGAAATTCCGGTATCTTCATGATAAATATAGTATGTTTTGAAGGCTATCTTGACATCCATCTGCCCCTTCTGCAGATGTTGTCTCAGACGTTGACTCTTCATTAGACTCCCCAGTTGTTCGCATCGGCCCAAACCATGTTCATGTGAATGATCCACAGTTCTTTGAAGAGTATGATAGCGGTTTCTATCCCCTGTTGAGACACAGGACTAAACAAAAAAAAGCTAACTCTCTCAATATTAGGGTCTTCTATATCGGCTCAAAGTACTCTAAAGATCCGTCATTCTATAAGTACTTCGGTGGGCTGGATAGCATGATTAATCCTTCATATTTTCGTATATATCGCTCGCACATAGCGTCATTATACTCGACCAGGTCAGTGGATAGTCTTGCACCAAGACTCCTTAGTGAGCTCCAGTCCATCGCGAAGCGGCTATCCCCAGAAGTAGGGACAGACAAAACGATCAACATTCAGCAGATGTTACGTACCCTTAGTGTCAGTAAATATTCCATATACCTGTGTTTTGCACGCATTATGACAATAAGTAACCTTGTGTTTGGGTGAAGGCAGATATGGTTCTTCGAATTCTATTCCCACAGGACATTAACCTCATTAATTACGATGGATACCATCCATTCTTAGAGGCATTTGATGTAATCATGACCAAGACATGGTTGAGTAAGTATATAATCATCTGAGTGTCCTTTTCTGAGTACGAGGCTTACATCCAGTTCAGTGGTCACCTATCCTGTTGTCGGCATGGCATTAAGCTTGATCCCGGGTTCCGGTTACATGAATTTCAAGTTAGCTTTCGAAAGGTTCACCCTAGTAAGCTATAAGTTATCATTTCGTAACATCAATTAGAAGCAGAAGTAACTAACAGGAATAACAGTATTGTAGAAATTGGGCGGATGAAGCACAGAATCTCCGAGACAATGTCAATGAGTGGCCGGAGCGCGATTCTCATATGACTCGGTACCTTAATATTGACCCCAACGACCAAAAGAAGGTTGAAGCTGTGCCCCATCCGCTAGAAGATATCTTCAATTTCATTGCTGGCGGGAGCGACACAACGGCATACTCAACGGCTTGCGCTGTTTATTACCTACTCAGTTCGCCCGATGCTCTTGCCAAGCTCCAAGCCGAGCTCTACGACGCGGCCCCATTCATACGAGAACAGTTTGACCATAAGAAGATTCAAAGTCTAGTCTACTTGGTATGTTGTCGCCTTGCTTCTCCAAACCCCCGTGGTTTCATATGCGAGGGGAGACTGCTAAAAAGGAGTTGTGCACAGAATGCGGTAGTCAAGGAGACTCTTCGTCTCGCCAGCCCCGTTCCAGGATGCCTTCCCCGAACAGTTCCTGATGGCGGAGCTCGTGTTGGATCGATCAATATTCCGGCGGGAGTAAGTACTAGTTGAATTCAGCTGGTTATGGCTGCTGATGTCCCCAAAATAGCTTATCAATTAACATCACTAACATGATGCAATAGGCTGCGGTATCGGTGAGTTTACTAGCAATTCAGCAGAATGAAGATTTGTTCCCAGAGCCCCAAATGTTCATACCCGAGAGGTGGTTGGGTGAACAGGGTAAGATCAATGAAAAATGGAACGTGGCGTTCAGCCGAGGGCCACGTCAGTGTATCGGAACCAAGTAAGAATATATTCCAATCTATTCATCAACCCTTTAAAGAAGAACCTAGACTAATTGTTGTGCGCCTCGAAATATAGCATTGCCTATATGGAATTGCACTCTTCTCTTGCCTACCTATTTTCTCACTTCGAGTTTGAACTTGCAATGAACCCCGGTAAGAAGCTAGAGTGGGTGGATCGCTTTGTTGCTACAAACTTGGAGGACGTTCAGGTGAAAGTCGTGAAGGACCTGTGGCTATGAAAGGATCGTTAGATACTATATTAAAGTAGACGAATATGGTAGAAATATTTCGTAATATTGAAGATATTGAAGACTATCATGTCAGACAAAGGTCATGTAATTAAACAAATGTCGATGCCTTATGGTAATGGGCATTTTTGTTAGATAAAAGTCGTGTGATTATGGAGTTTGCTGTTTGGACCATAATCTAGACTACTCAAAATTTTATACAGAGGTCGTTTACAATACAATTCTCATCTCACAACAATATATTTTTCCCCTTTAGCATGACTACTTAGGTACCTACCCATATTCTAGCCATAAGTCGGTTCCTACAAACGAATGTAGATGTTTGCCTATACATCTTAACATCAAAGCTAATCTTGAGGAGCATATGAATTTGGAATCTAGAACACAATCTACATCGAAAATATCCAAATGTTCAACCTTACTAAGACCAATTATCCTTTTGCCGAACAAAATCATTAAAGTTTTGCGGCGGCCTCCCTGTCACTGCCTCTACCACATCATTTAGCCTGTTCTCGGCGCCATTCTTAATGATAGTGTCCATACCAGCAAGCATTTTTGCATCGTCTACAGGAATACCCGCGGACTCCAACCGCTTCCCTAACTCAGCCTCGGTCAGCTCTAAATGTGTGATCTTCCTGTAAAGAACAGAGGTAAGAATTGCCGCAACCTAGAGCTTGATTAGATTCAAAACATGCTGAAGGATATGGCAAGTAACCCACCTGGTTGTAAGACAATAGATCGGGACCAAGAATGACGTGGTCGGTGTTATGTGACTTTTCGTCAGTCAAGGCGCGGAAACCGACTTGGGCGATGTCGTTCGCGGAGACGAACGGAATCTTGCCATCACCAGTTGCTGAATACACCAGATTCTCCTGCTCTATGGCAGCTCGTTGAAGCTCGTTTGGGGCAGAGAAGTTTTCTACAGTCCCGCTATTATGAGATACGGCTATTTTTACCTAGATAATGAAATAAGACGGAGAGCGTACCCATAAACCATGTCGGTCTCAAGACTGCATACTCGATACTCCCAAGGGACTCTAGATACGCATGGACCTGACCCATTGCTGGTCCCCCTTTCTCAATAGTACTTGCACTAAGGAGGACGAACCTCTTGACACCCCTCTGGCGTGCAAAGTCCACAAACTTGATCATGGGGGGGGCTAAGTCAAAAATGGGTGGCGGAACAAGATAAGCCGCCGAGATGGGGCCAATGCCCGTACTGAGCGCCTTTTCGAAGGGACTCGCATAGCTGTCATCTTTCGTCCAGTCGAAATATGCGTGTGGATAGGGGTTTGTTTGTGAGTTATGGCGTGAGGCCAAAAGAAATGGGAGCTTGGCAGCGTGGAGGAGCGGTGCAATGCGACTGGCAGTCTTGCCTCCCGAACCAAGTAATAGAATGGTCATCTTGGTGATAGTGAAATCCTAAGATAGACTGATAATTCGGTTAGATTGTGTACGATAGCTAGGTAGTGTTTACAACGACCAGAAAATTCAGATGATGTGCAGGCCGTGTGATCAGTTCGTAGCTCCTGAAGAATAGCAAGGGTTTAAAGAAAACATCTCACTAACGAATCATTTCTGACAGTTAGTTTCGACCTCTTAGTAAATATGTAGCTGAAAAAAAAGTATACTAGTGAGACTATAAGGCCAAATACAGCTTCTATATTTACTTTACTTTTGATCGACTTGTAATGATCTGCAAAATATCTTTCGTCAAAAGCAACAGAGGTCTATTCCGATTAGTTCCGTGATGATACTCCGCTCGCCGATTGGCGGCCGGTTGGCGGTGGTGACTTTCGGGTTCATGCAAGGCGCACGGCATATCCGGACCGGGTATGGTGCCGGTAAATGGCCAACTAGGTAACCTAGTAGAATGGCTGGGGTTCATGATTCTAGCCAAAAACAGATGTCTTGAGTGGACGCCACTTCGTCCGCCCTTGCTGGCCTGGTGAGATCGAGAAGCTCGAGCTCGTGATTCGTGATTAGGCCGTACACTTCACTGAAAATATGCCCGCTGCAATGCACAACTGGGAATAGAGTGTTTTACATTAAGCGCCTAGATTTAATAAATCCTTAAGCGAAACGGCCAAGTAATCACTAGTGGTCAATAGCTGTGTAGGTGATGGCATTGAGGATGTAATGCAGATCTAACCCAAGTATTGTACAATACACTGCTGTAATGCGGAACAGGCGTTAAGCAACTAGTGTCGATAGTTAATAGCTAGTACTTAATGGTTGATCACATTGCTGCTATAACCCGCGTATATTCACCGCTTTACACGAACCGGCGCGGATCGGCGAGAATCAACCTATCTAGGAAGTAATCAACTGTGCGGCTGCAGCTGAATGCATGTAGCCAGAGCGGGTATTATATCAATAACAACCTTAAATCAACCTTCCTAGCTGACCTTCCTGGCTGACCTTCCTAGCTGCCTAGGTTAGGTGCTACTGGGTCGGCGAGCGGGCCGCCTATCCGAGACAGCGTGGTCCGGTAATACGAAATGTGACAGCCCCTAGTGAGGTGCAGATGAGCTTTCTAAGAAAGCAAGACGTGTAAAAAGCAAAAATCAAGTTCAAGCAGAAGGACACATAGTGCCATGTAGGTGATGAAGAATAAGTGCCGAATTGTGCGCCAAGTCCGGCAACGTGCTTGAGCGGTGTAATGTGTAATGAATCGAGTTGTGTCGCCAAGCAAGATTGCAAGATGGAAAATACAGCATACACATAACCCAAGACCTAACATGAACTCATTGATCAAGCATAGTTTCATTCGGATCATTCTGTATGGCACCGAGTCTTATAACTAAACTGAAATACGAAAAGTACGTAGAATGCAACATTATCTTTGTGTATTAGCGCACTTAAAATGAGGGTCCCCATTAATACATCTTCATTGCTATCGAATGAACACTTCAAACAATATCCCAAGTATAATTTAAGGGGCTCTTAGTGAGTCTCTTGGTGAGTATCGATCATGTTTGCTGTGCCGGGGTAGCACCCGTCGATTTCAGATGGACTACGACAAGTTAGGCTTTTCGGAATATTTATACATAGAATCTTGTAAACTTACGAAGCGGCCAGTCTCCGGTCTCGAGGGTTTGTAGATAGACACTGAGGTACGGCTTGCCTTTCCGGTAGGAAAACGAGATATAAGCGTGCAACCAATTCATTGTCTCGAGATCATCGTAAGGACTATCATAGAATATAACATTAGCGTCCGGATATTCTCACCCCATCTCGCAGTTCGTAATTCAAACTTACTAGTACGATCTGAGGCTATCCGTATATTTCTGAGCCATGTCTGACCATCCTCTTCGCTCGAAAAACGTCGTCAGAGCTTGGGAAATTGCCATATCGTTCATACCAAAGACAGTAAAGTAGACTTGAGGCTCAGGCATCGATTCCCCATGGTGAAGTGTGTAGTTAGCCATTGTTGGGAGCTGCTCGCATGGCGTGGTGTGTAAAGGTAGATATGGTTCGGGATATTTTTGAAGTCCAGGAGGGATCTGTAGGAGTTCCCAAAGCTCTTCGATCATCTCCCAACCTTCCTGGGTAGACTTATCGTTACGACGTCCTCCCAGGGTCCATAGGTCCCTCATTGATTCTAGGGACACCATCATTTCCAAAAGGTAGATTTTGATTCGAGAAACACCCGGTTCCACAAGGTCGCAAGAGAAAAGACGTGGGGTAACGGTGCTTGATGGACCTGTTCTTGATTTGACGTAGCTTTCCAGCGTCTCCAATGCCGGTTGAATGGTTGGGAATTTCTCTGCCATTTTCCCCACAGAATCAAAGATGAGTGTCTGTATCGACTTGCCAGTCGCCAAAGCCTTCAGAGCTGGATAAATATAGGTTTTGACCATGGAATTGTTCCCCTTCAGGTCCAATGCCAGTTTATTCTGAGTTCTGATCTGACCCTGCACGAGACCACGGTTCATCAGATGTGCCGATTCCTCGGAATTCAGAGTCAACTCTTTCTTAAAGTAAGTGAACCACTCAGTGTCCAGATCCGGCTGAACCTTCTTCAAGCTCCGTAGAGCGTTCCAAATAGCATGAGTATTGAAAGGGTCTTCAGGTGTACCCGTCTTTTCATCTATAGGTTCATATGTGTATCGGACAAGTGAGTCGGAACAATTCAGGCTCAGCTCCAGAGGAGTTCCATATCGTGTGAGGATGCTAAGCCACCGGTCATTCTCATTATCGGGGTAAACGCCCAAGTATGGGATGATATGCTTCTTGAAGTGTCCAAGATGTCTGTATTGAAGATGCGTATCATAGCCAGCTGTTTGGAGCATATTGGAAAACATTGGGGCCGTAGAATGCCACCAAAGTCTTTGCTCATCATTTGGAAAGTCAAATACATCACTCAAGACATTATAGGTATGATTCTCGAGCTTCGTACTCGAGATCAGTGAGGGCATTTTGAACTGCTTTGGATGAAGCACTCTGTAGAGGGTTGAAGGTAATGATGGAGAATGTTCTTAACTGAGACTATGATAGATGTTGCCGGTGCAAGAGACAGCAGTATGACTTCCAAGGATAAGAAGCGAGTTACTAGCAAAGAGTCGCCCCGTTGGCGCCGCTCGGTAAGATATGTCAAGATATTTACCGTACTGAACTTTCCCTAAATCACAATTTGAAACTCTTCACTTCCGATCTACCACTCCTAAATCTGCTAGAGACAAATTAATTTCACAAATAATCGATAGATCGTCAAACAGTGCACTCCAACTATTGAGCTACTGTATTCTGAGACTACTTTGCCCTGTATAACGCCATGGTGTGAATACGACTATACTAAAAACAGCTTTCTGGGCGTATTATTACCTTGCCCTGTGTAGCTGAAGGGAAATAGGAGACGGAAGTCGTGATTACGTGGCACCCAATAAGTGGACAGATACTTATAGATCAAGCTCGACATAAGCTAGTCAGGACTAGCTAGAATAGGACGGTATACTTCTGAGTTTCTTCACTTCACTGTCAATTTTCCTTTTTTTATTGCCAAAAGACCATACGCTAGTGCGTTTATGTCAGGTCTTGGTTTATTTGAGTATGTCTTTCGAGCAGATGCGTAGGCCCCCTCAATATGGCCTCCTGCATACCAAGGGGAGTAACGTTTCTTTTGATTTCCTCGTATTCAGTCTTCGATATGGCATATTTTGTGACGCGAGGCAAATATAGCCTAAGCTTATTGAATCTAGACGCTTATTTGAATTCCACCAAGATATTCAGTCTTTACAGTATTTACCTATTCATATTTTGGTTAAAACCTATATGTCTTCCATAGCTTGCAATATCTACTCTCAATAGCTGAATCCTAGTAGTTATCGACTCTCCTAAAATGCTGCGTACATTTACTGTGGTTGTCGGGATCGGTCTGACCATTATATCGTTATTGATTCCTACCCAGGTGTCTTGTAGATGCAGGCCATTTGAATCATGCTGGCCAAATGAAGCCGAATGGGTAACCTTGAAAAATTCCATTGACGGCAATCTCCTCCCTTTGAAACCCATCGGACACGTGTGCCATAACCCGGCTCTTGATCCCCATGCCTGCGAAGATCTCAAACTTCTGTCTCTTGATAGTGGATGGAGAGCAGCACAACCAGGTAAGCTCCGGTAATTAGTAATTCACAATCACGAAGCTGATCCCTAATGCGACAGCCTCGCTCCAAGACTGGGTTTGGGAGGGTGGCAAGTTCCAAAACGAATCATGCCATATTTTCTCAGGCCCAGAATCCAATTGCCATCAAGGTCGAGTACCTCTATACTCTGCTTTAGTACGATCCGCCTCTCACATCCAGAAAGCCGTACTGTTTGCCAAGAAACATAATCTCCGCTTGGTGATAAAGAACACAGGGCACGATGGAGCCGGGCGATCAAGCGGGCCATCATCATTTCAGATACATACGAATAAACTGAAAAATCTTGAGTTTCACGACAACTTCCTAGCTCAAGGAGCCACCGAGAGCTCGGGTGGTCCCGCCGTAACTATAGGCGCCGGTGTGATGCAATGGGAAGTGTATGAGAAAGCATCTGCAAAACGGTTATCCCTGGTTGGGGGAGAGTGTCCAACCGTGGGTGCCGTAGGAGGTTTCTTGCAAGGCGGTGGAGTGTCAAGTTTTTTCAGCTATGCTAGAGGACTGGCAATAGACAATGTACTGGAATATCAGGTAGTTACCGCAGAGGTATGAAGCACTAAGAAACGATGTTCCCCCTTCTAGTTTGTGAAGCTGACCTAGCCCCAGGCCGAAGTTGTTGTTGCGAATGCGCATCAAAATCGGGATCTCTTTTGGGCACTACGAGGTGGCGGCGGTGGTACATTCGGCATCGTTACGCAGGCGACCGTACGCCTCTTTCCAGATGATCCACTAACATCAACTACGATATCTGTCTCATCAGAGGAAACAAGTAACATTGAATGGACGGAAGCGATTAGTCGCTTGTTGTCGACTCTACAAACAATGAACAAGAATCGTTATCCTGGGCAATTCCTTCTACAACGCCCGTCCAATAGCTCAGGTGTAGCGAGTCTAACGGTCCACTTCCCGAACATAACTGATACCTCGATGGCCGAGAAGCAGACACGAGCAAGCTTCAAGTGTCCGGACGGCAGTGCAGGACTCGTGTGTTCGATATCATCAGAGTGGCTTGCTCAAGGTAGCTTTAGTCTTCGGAAGGCTGCTGATATATATCCTGAGAACTATGGAATACTTTCGGCATCCCTTCTGGTTTCAAATCGAATGTTTGGAACTCCTGAATGGCCTGCAAAATTGGCAGAGACATTGGTGAAAATTCAAATGTCTTCTGGAGATATTTTGTTCACAAGTAACTTAGGAGGTCACATAAACGAGCTTGAGGTGGACGAAACTTCTTTACATCCAGCGTGGCGTTCCTCTGCTCAACTAATTACTTTCGTACGTTCTGTCGCGGCATCATTCGCAGGAAAGACAAGTGTAATGAACGAATTATCAAACATCCAGATGCCCATTCTATACTCGATGGACGAGGAATCCCGAGTGTCTTATCGTAATTTAGGGCTTCCCAATGAAAATAACTTCCAGAATCTCTATTGGGGCAGCAATTACCAGAAATTGCTGAAAATTAAGCGACGTTGGGATAAAGATGGCTTATTCACCACAAAATTGGGAGTTGGAAGTGAGTATTGGGACGAAGAGGGGCTGTGTAGAATACATCCGAACTATTTTGAGAGAGCTCTGGAAGCTCTGTGGTTCTTTTAGTTAACTTTAATTTCAGATTTTATTTGAATTCTGTACGTTGATCTCGTAATATGTCGTTTAAGTGTTACAGAGGGCATGTTGACTGATCTAATCCTTCCTATCCTTTACCTTAGTTGGTGCTTCTAGCTCCGGTTCATTATTCCTCCTTGTGCCGATTGCCATATTCCCCCCCTTTTTTTCGCTCTGGCTATATATAGCGCGGGCAATCTCTTCTGGTCTTTAGAATAGCAATCGAGGTTTATTAATATAATTTTGGTATTGTCGGTCTACCTGCTACATTCACTATAAGTCCACCGAAAATGCATCAAAAGGCCTCTATACCCGTCACCGATATTCGTCGTTCAAAGTTTGAGACGGATATTCCCAAGCTGGTTCTCGACGGTCTTTCGAAACAGCCAAAGACGCTACCTGCCCTCCTCTTTTACAGTTCTGATGGGTTGGTACACTGGGATCGACACTCGCGCGGGCCGGACTTCTATCCGAGGCTTGAAGAGATGCAAATATTGAGAAACGAAGCTCATAATATGGCATCCGGGATTGCTAAACATAGTGTCATCGTCGATTTGGGTAGTGCGTAAGTCAAGACCTTGGACGCCCTTTGATGGCGCCATGCTACCTGTCTTTTGCCTGTGTGATTCACATTTTCAGATTGGAAACTAACTGAATAAATATTTGAAGGAGTCTCGACAAAGTACTTTTTCTCCTCCAAGCTTTAGAAGCCCAGGAGAAGGAGGTTACATACTACGCGTTAGACCTTAGTGAAGAACAGCTCCGAAACAGTATGGAGGAGATCCCAATGCAAATGTTCAAATACGTTCGGTTCGGTGCCCTCTATGGCACTTTCGAAGATGGAATCCACTGGCTCAGGGACGCCCCAGAAGTCCGTGATCTTCCTCACTACATACTCTTGCTTGGCCTGACGATTGGAAATTTCTCACGCGAGAATGCGGCTGCTTTTCTCAGTCAAATCTCGACTAACGCACTTTCCAAGAATCCTAAAAATAGCAGCATCCTCATCACCATAGACAGTTGCAAGATACCCACCAAGATCTTACGAGCCTATACTTCTGATGGTGTTGTTCCTTTCGCACTGACTGCTCTAGGATACGCAAATCATCTAATGGGCCTGGGGAATGAGACTGGACCGGCATTTTCCCCAGATGAATGGGACTATCTCAGTGAATGGAATTTTGTCCTTGGCAGACATGAGGCATCTTTGATACCAAAGGGCCATGACATCAGACTTGGAGGATCTCTACATGATATAATTGTTAATAAGCATGAGAAAGTTCGGTTTGGATGCAGCTATAAATATGCCGAGGAAGAAGTGAAAGCACTCTTCGAAGCTGCAGGCCTTAATTGCGTTGCAACTTGGTCGAGGGACAATTGTGACGTTGCATTTTTTCAGCTTCAACCGGACGCAAAATGAGTTTCGTCAACGGAAACAGGATGACAACTTCGTAGAGGGGCACATCATCGTTCTAAGATAGCTATTTAATACTCTTACAATTCCCCAGGCTCCATTGAATGATCGCAATCGTTTCTTATGATGATAACTACTAAATGAATTTCACTCTTTCTTGACTCACCTACGAAGTAGAGATTTTAATGCATTAAGGACACGGGAGAGTCTTCAAAAGCAACCAGCCTTGGCATATTGGACAGCACGAGGTTTGGATCACGATTTGGGGGCTGTGAACCGAAACTACCAGCCACACATTATTTTCAAGGGCAGTCTTATACAGCATGTCTAATAGACGATTCCGACACATGATCGCCGACTACCCGCTAGCCATATACAGTCCAAAAATCAATAGTATAGACTATTAGAAAAAGGAAGTGCGGTCCCGAGATACCTCACGGAGATACAGAACGGGGATACCTAATGAATTCTCCCTGCAAAAATTGATTTCCATGAATTGCTTTTAATACTTAGTGTGCAAAAACATGCATTAGTGTACCTAGGTATGCTGGACGAAGGTTGCCGTGTCTCAGATGGCCCATTGCCATGCTGATCATCGGCTTCGCTTTAGCTGAACATACTCTACCGTATGTCTGATACGGTGATACTGCAGAAATATTACTTTCTCACCGCCAAGCAGACACAGATTGCATGGCACTAAGAACTATACGCCGAACTAAGCGGTCAATAATCTATAGCCAGCGCAAATTGCGTCTTGACTCTAAGAAGTCCTACATTTTGTGGCGTGAAAGCATACGTCGACCATGTCAGGTGTGATACGAACTATTCCTGGGTCAAATTATTTCCTCTGTCAATCTTTTCTCAAGATTTCAATTCAAGCAGCAAACCTTTACACTAGGAACCATACAACACAGAAGCAATGGGTTCCCTTGCGAAGATTACAACTCGCGATGACATCCCAACGCCCACTCTCACAACCACAAGTGGGTGCCCTATCGCAAAGCCGGAAGGCTCACTGAGGGATGGGAAGCATCTTTTATTACAAGATTTCAACTTGATTGAGACTTTGGCTCATTTTAATCGAGAAAAGATTCCGGAACGTGCCGTCCATGCCCGAGGTGCCGGAGCATACGGCGAATTCGAAGTGAGTCCTCCCTGGAGATTCCTTGAAACAAGAATTACTGTTGTACCGTAGCAACGGAAAGCTAACTGACTCTTTTCGTATCTATAAGGTCACACATGATATTTCGGATATTTGCAGCATTGACATGCTACTTGGTGTAGGAAAGAAGACACCCTGCGTCACGCGTTTCTCAACAACAACTTTTGAACGCGGATCAGCCGAATCCATGCAAGACCCTAAGGGTATGGCTGTCAAGTTTTTTACTGAGGAAGGCAACTGGGACTGGGTCTGTTTGAACATTCCCATGTTCTTCATTCGCGATCCTATCAAGTTTCCAGGCTTGGTGCACGCTCAGAGGCGGGACCCTCAATCCAATTTGGCAAACCCCAATATGTGGTGGGACTGGATTTGCAACAACCATGAATCTCTACACATGGTCCTGTGGCTGTACAGTGAATTCGGGTCTATGTTCAACTACCGTAGCATGAGCGGCTACGTTGGTCATGCCTTCAAATGGACCATGCCGGACGGATCGTGGAAATACGTGCACTTCTTCCTTTCTTCGGACAAGGGACCAAATTTCGAAAAAGGAGAGACTGAAAAGAACGCCCAGCCTGACGACCCCGACTCGGCCACGCGTGACCTCTACGAAGCTATAGAGCGAGGGGAATACCCGACATGGACCGCCAATGTACAAGTAATTGACCCTAAAGACGTTGACAAGCTTGGATTCGATATCTTTGATGTGACCAAGCATTGGAACTTGGGCAATTACCCGCCAGACATCGACGTAATTCCGGGTAGGCCATTTGGAAAGCTGACTTTGAACCGCAACCCTCAAAATTTCTTCGCCGAGGTAGAACAGTTGGCTTTTTCACCTTCCCACCTAGTTCCAGGTGTTGCGCCATCGGAAGACCCTCTCCTCCAAGCTCGTATGTTCGCTTATCCAGATGCACACCGTTACCGCCTAGGTGTCAATAATCAGTCTATCCCGGTAAATAGGCCCAAGAATGCTTATAATCCCCAGCTCCGTGACGGCAGCGGCGTGCATGGCGATAACTACGGCAAGGTCCCTGGATTCGTGTCGGCCTCTCGCCCAATGAACTATGGTAAGCCAATCAACGGTGGTGCAGAGTTGGACGAGTGGCTTGCAAAGGTTAATTCCCAGGCTTGGCTGGACGTGGGTGAGAACGATTATAAGTGGCCAAGGGAGTTTTGGAAAATTCTCCCTACCCTGCGTTCTCCTGAGTTTCAAAACACTATTGTTGTTAACATGTCCAAGTCCTTGGTTAACGTTGACGGGGATATCCGGGAAAGGGTGTACAAGACGTTGCAATTAGTTGCCAACGACCTGATGGAGCGAGTACGGGATGCCACTGAATCTTTAGTATCTACAAATTAAATTGTTGATTGGACAACAACAATTTTATCGTTGTAAACAGGACTATCTGATGCTTTGTCAAATTGTTATTTCCTAATTTATGTTACTGGTTTAAATCCAACAACCCAGAAACGACCCGAAAATCGAGCAGACCGAAATATAATAAATCCTAACCCGTCTTCAATGTGATGCAGTGTCTTCCACTTGATTAATATTGGCTTCTAAGCGTAATATTGTTGCTCTAACCTATACCATTATAACCAAGCATGAATTCATGGATTGCCTCTTAGCATAACTTTGCTGTTCAATGGCTGATAATCTTTAACCTAGTTCATTAGTGCTGAAGTTCAAATCTCTATTAGAATATTTCGCACCCAGTTTAAAATTTCAGGCGCAGAAACATGCTGGACTAGTTGCCACAGTGATTTACAAAGACTCGTATATTTGAGGAGAGAACAATAGTGCTTAGCAGATATGACAATGGGCACTTTCATGTATGGACCCGGAACTTGCTCGCGGCTACTGGTTCGTAGATACAGCTCTCGATACCACAACACAGTTCCTTCTAGTGTCTCATGTTTGCATCGTGGCATCTATCATTAAGGTTTTCCAGCACCCACGTTCACATTCGCTCCGTAGACCGGCCGTGAGTCCGTGCTGAGTAGCCAAACTATTGTTCTTGCAACATCTTCAGGTTGGATCAAGGAAAACCCCTCACGTTTGTATGAGTCTTCTATATCCTTGAATGAATTGGCACTTGGCATGAACTTTGGGAGCATGGGTGTATTTGTAATGCCTATTGGGACAATGTAAGCGGTAGATCCAACAGAATGAGATGAGTACAAAATTATCAAAAGCAGACTGAATATACAACTTACCTGGAGAAACACCATTGACTCTAATTCCCAACGAAATAGCATCAGCCGCGACACAGTCGGTGAGATAGGCAGTAGCACCTTTAGATGTACCATAAGCATACACGTCGGGTAAGTGCAAGAAAGCCGCTATACTAGAAACATTTACGATGCTGCGATCTCGACGAGGCAAGTCCTTCATTGCTCGTACTTCAGCACGAGTACAGAAAAAAACTCCGTCGAGGTTGACTTTCATGACTTGATCCCATTCCGCGTCGGTTTCTGCAATAATGGTAGGCGTTGTTCGCAAACCCGCTCCCTGGCCTATGCCAGCAACGTTAGCTGCACCGTTCAGGTCGCCATACTTCGTAACAATGCCCTGTATCCACTGCTCTACCTGTTGGGAAGATGTCACATCCAAGACTGTAAAGTCAACAACAGTTGCCGGGTTGAGCTCTTTGATCTCGTTTTTCAGCTGAGCGAGATTCTTGGACGAAACATCGCCAACACAGATGAAAGCAGCTCCACGATCCGCCAAAAGACGGCTTGTCGCAGCTCCAATGCCGGAAAGTCCACCCGTGACAGCGAAAATCCCCCCTGTGACTGTAGCCATTATTTAGGTTAGTGGTATGTAAGAACGTCAAAGGGCAGAAGTACATTTGCAATCTCGGATTGTACCAAAGTAATGGAAATCTAATTAGTATCATCCAATCATATAGATGATGTAGCTATGGCGGTCACGGACATATAAGCATCTACGTCATCAATAAATGCTAGGCATTAGGATTGCTTTTCCTATATTATGCATCCCAAACGGGGAAGCTGAAAAAGCGCGAGACATGGAGACTAAAAAAGCAATGAAAAAGAAACAGGGAGAATGCCGTCAAAAAACATGCCCACAGGTCAAGGTCTCGATCAGAGAAAATCAGTGCCGTTTTTGTGTTACACTATTGTTCGATTATGAGGCGCCACTGTGCAGGGACAATGATAGACTCAGTACAATATTGAGAGGTAAGCATCTTCTGAAGCTGAAATGACTAGGCTAGTGTATACCCAACCCAGTAAACGATCTACCCCTGTACATCCCCGGTGTGCTCTGTTGCCAAGAACTCGTTGCTAAACGGATAGTCCAGGTAGCCTTTCTCTGAGAACGGAACGTAAAACGTGTCACGATCGTAGGGTTGAAGTGGAAGTTGGTGTTGCACGCGGAACGGCAGGTCAGGATTAGAGATGTATAACCGGCCAAATACGACAGCCACGTTGCCATACTCGGCATACGTTTCATCAACCATCAGCTTGGCTGATGCCGCATCGTAACCCCCTGCCAGCAGAACCGGCTTCGACTTTCCCCACATGTGAACAAAAGTCCTGTTATCGGCGTCAGGATGCGTAACGTCTTCCACCCATCGGGAGTTGGCTAGATGGAGATAGGCAATGTTCATCTCACGGAGGTGGCTAATGATGTGCTCAAACTGGGGAACCAAGTCATCCATAGTTCCCATGCCCTGGAACGTGCTCCACGGTGAAAGCTTCACGCCGACGCGATGGGCACCGATCGCATCGACAATTCCACTTGTAATCTGCAGTGCGAATCGGGCGCGTTTCTCAATAGTTCCACCCCAGCCATCAACCCGTTGGTTACAGGACGCCTGGGTGAACTGATCGATTAGGAAACCATTAGCGCCGTGAATCTCGACGCCGTCGAAGCCCGCGAGTACGGCGTTCTTGGCAGCTTGAACATGCTCATCAATGTAGACTTGTATCTCGGTCTCTGTCAGAGCACGCGGAGTAGGATCGTCTGGTCCGGCAGGAACTGCGCTGCTGGATGTGAGGTCGAATCCGTTTGCGGTTAGTACCTCGACCTCAGCGCTGCGTCCTGTGGCCCAGAGTTGAAGCCATATATACGATCCTTTCGAATGAACCACATCCACAATTTCCTTCCAGGCGCTGATCTGTTCCGATGCCCAGATTCCAGGGACATTGGCAAACCCCTTTGCTTGGGCTGAGATCGCAGTTGCCTCAGTGATCAATAAAGTCCCAGGCACAGCTGCGCGCTGTGCATAGTAGTCCTTGACGAAAGGTAATGCCACGGCATCGTCATCAGCACGAAAGCGGGTCATAGGAGAAAGAACCATTTTATGTTGCAGTTGACAGCGTCCGACTTGCAAAGGCTTGAGGAGGTTCGAAGAGGCATCCATTTCAGATAGAATAATGATAACAAGAGTGCCTTTCCACTTTGTTGATGAAATATAATGAGTTGTGATACGATTACAAGGAAGAAACTTATTTTCTTTATAAATCGGTTCGAGGAAGCAAAAGACAGAAATACTGATCTATCAGCCAAATATGAGATTATATAGCCGTATTTGCACCATACTACCATATTATTTCAGAAAGACCGTAAACCCATACCGTATTCTAGTTATCTTGAGCTAAGGTGATCGTCTGAGACGGGGATTAAGGAGCTATTGCAGCCACGAATATAGAATATGCCGTGCACAAAGCCAGTAACGGCTGAGGCCTTGGGCTCCCAGAAATTTTCAGCTCAAAATATTAGATCATGATGCAAATCTTGTCTTGCAGATTTACTGTATTGGTTCATTCTAGATTACTCATAATTCGTCTCTGCCGCAACAAGACCCAGCGTTGCTCCCCCGGGTCTGAATTCCGTCCAGGAGCATCAATTGACAGATCCAGGCTTCAAGAACGTTCTAAGGAAATATTTCACTGCCAAGTCAGTAACACCTTGTAGTAATTGAAGAACGGACAGAGTCAATAACGCCTTCCAGGAATTAGACTAAGGAATCGACATACAATGCAGGTCCAGAAAGACACAAAACATTTGCCAGGAACTTCATACTGGGAGACATATCTCGAAGAATGCGTCTCTTGCCATTTTCCTACACTAGGCGGTGTCGTTCCGGGCAAGAACTGGTCGGTGTCAGTGCCATTAGAGAATGATATTAACGCAAAGATACGAGATCTTTGTGACAACACAGGAATCAGCGTGTTTACTGTGCTCCGAGTAGCGTGGGGCCTCGTTCTTCGCACCTATACAGGACAGGATTTAATATGCTTTGCTGATTCTATGACGGCGGCATCCCCCAGCGATACGATTACGAATGACCAGCCTACGTGCATTAGTGTCTACAAAATCGATTTTGATGACGCTGAAGCCATGATCTCAAGAGCACTCAAGACGACTGATGCGACCCATCTCGAACGGCTTGCCATCACGCTACCGCCCGTGTCAGAATCCATCCGTGCAACTCTGGGTGTATCTGATAAAGATGTATTCAATACATTAATGTTGTTTCGAGCTGAAAAGGGACTGAAATCAGAGAGACCCATCGCAAATGGAGAAATTCATGAAGTCGACAACGAAAAACAGGTTAGTCTCGCATCATCAAAGCTTAGACAGCTGCAGTATCAACAATAACACAGAAATACTGACTGTGGGCCCTCTAGTACGATGTCGACATTGTTGTCCAGTGCGAGGTAGGTGAGAGTAGAGCATGCATAGTCCTAGATTATCAAACCTCGTTCATCTCACCTCAACGAGCGACCAGTATCGCCATAGCATTCGCCAAAGCCATCGACCACATAGTCACTCACTACGATACTAATGGTGATCATGGGGGACGTGACCAATTATATTTATTGAGTGATCTAGATAAATCAGAGATATACAAATGGAATAGAAATGAGCCGACTCGTTCCCATCGCTGCATTGACACCCTCATCCATGAGCAATGTCTGTCTCAGCCAAATGCCCCTGCGGTATGCGCGTGGGACGGCGACTTCAGCTATAAACAGCTGGACGAACTCTCAGAATCCATTTCCAGATACCTGACAGCGCTTGGCATTGGGCCGGATGTGTTTGTACCCCTTTATTTCGAAAAATCCCGATGGACCACTATCGCCATGCTTGGGGTGATCAAAGCCGGCGGAGCGTTTGTCCTGCTCGATCCCTCTCATCCAATCGAGCGACTACGGAGTATCTGCAAGAGCTTGTCGGCGACAGTCATTCTCTCTTCCGTACAATCTGCACAATCGGCTGCGGAGCTAGTAGCAACTGTCATTGAGATTGGAGACGCCAAGATGGACGTCTTCAGTGCTGTCAACACAAGAGCGCACTCGGCGACGGCTCCATCAAATGCCCTCTATGCCATCTTCACTTCTGGTTCGACTGGTGTCCCCAAAGGGATTGTTAGTGAGCACTCATCGTTTCACGCCGCAGTCTCTCCGTACATCAAAGCTGTCGGACTTGATCAAAAATCACGAGTGTTTCAGTTTTCATCGTATGCATTCGATGTGACTATTTTCGATACACTCATGACATTGATCAGCGGCGGGTGCTTGTGCGTGCCGTCGGATGACGATCGCTGGAGCAATGTTACAAGCTCAATGCAATACTTCCGGAATTCTCACGCGAGTCTTACGCCAACAGTTGCACGGATCTTGGATCCTAAAGATCTCCCTACCTTGAAGACATTAGTCTTAGGAGGGGAGAGGTTGGTGAATTCTGATTTTCTGAAATGGGTCGACCATGTGAAGGTGGTCAATCTATATGGCGCGTCAGAGTGTTCGATCATGTCTATCCAATCCACCATTGGAAATTCATCTGACTTTCAGATTAACGACCACTTGACTGGAAGCAATTGTTGGATAGTCAATCCAAACGACCATGAGAAATTACTACCCATCGGTGCAGTCGGAGAATTGGTCGTAGAAGGATCTATCGTCGGACGTAATTATCTAGACAATGCAGAAAAGACAGCAGCTACATTTATCCAGTCACCAAGTTGGTTACGTGAACTAAGAGGTTATGCCTCAAGCCATAAACTATACAAAAGTGGTGACCTCGCCAGATATACTGCAACCGGGGCCATTCAGTTTGTTGGACGTCACGACAGCCAGGTCAAGCTTCGTGGGCAGCGCGTCGAGCTCGGAGAGGTAGAGCACCATATTCTACGGATATTTACCCACGCACGGGATGTCGTGGCAGAGATGGTCACCACGCCTGATCCATCGAGGACCCTGTTGCTGGTTGCTTTTGTCCGCACTGGAGACATAGCCGAGCCAAACAGCAGGGACCGCACTACGGAAATCCCCCAGATAATAGCTGAGCCGTCCGATTGGTTTCTCTCTCAAATCCCCGTCGTGAAATCGAGACTTCAGCAATTGTTACCTTCTTACATGGTCCCAGCAGTGTTTCTTCCCTTGAATCTCTTGCCGCTCACGAGCTCAGATAAAGTAAACCGAAAGCTTCTGCGGGAGCTCGTGGCGAAACTTTCAAGAGAACAGTTAGCGAGTTATCGACCACAAATGAGTGTGAAGCGTACGCCAGAGACAAGGGCAGAGAAGCATATGCAACAATACTTTGCCCACGTGTTACATCTTGAAGCAGAGCAGGTGGGCGCAGATGATCACTTCTTTGACCTAGGAGGTGATTCGCTTGCGGCTATGAAGCTAGTGGCAATGGCGCGGAAGGATATGTATAAACTTACCGTCCAGAACGTGTTCGCTCAACCTCAGCTGTCTGCTATAGCATCTATAGCCCAATATGACAATGGAGAGAATGATGGGGAGGAAACAATACCGCAAGCGTTCTCGCTAATTAACAAGCAGCGAGACATAATAAGAGCTGCGGCCCAGCAATGCCACCTGCCGGTCAGGTCGATTGAGGATGTCTACCCTTGTACCCCGCTCCAACAGGGGCTACTGGCCGAGACGATGAGAAATCCTAGATCATTCGTGGCCGATATCCCCCTTTCCCTGCCTGGGAATGTCGATTATAAGCGGTTACAGGGAGCCTGGAGCGCTGTAGCGAAGGCACACCCCATTCTGCGTACAAGAATGATCTTGTCGAATTCGCATGGTCTATTACAAGCCGTTATTCGGGAAGATATACGATGGATGGTTTTGGACATGAACGAAGATCCTAATTTTATGGTTGGCGTTGGCAAGCCCCTAGTGCAATTGACCCTTCGTCGTTGTCAGGAAGAAAAGCAAGCGACATTTCAGCTTTCTCTCATTATCCACCACGCTATCTACGATGGATTGACCCTGCCGCTTATCTTTTCAGAGGTCGAGGCAGCATATAATGGAAACACCCTCACTCAACATCTCGTCAGTCCCTTCATCCGCTATCTACAGTCTGTTCCCCTTGGGGAAGGCTACTGGAGGTCTAGAATGAAGGGCCTCCGAACTCTAGCCTTTCCTGCCCTGCCTTCCCAGACGTATCGGCCATTGCCCAACGCGATTACTCAGGCTTATATTATCACTGAGGGCCCATTGGTAAGAAAATTCACCCATAACACTCATGTGAGGCTCGCCTGGGCCCTCACGCAAGCCTGGCATCAAGGGGTCAATGATGTCTTTTTTGGAACAGTAGTGTCGGGTAGAAATGCTCCAGTCTCGGGCATCGAGTCAATGACGGTGCCCACCGTCGCTACTGTTCCGTGCCGGGTCACCATTAACCTTGAAAATTCGATCCGAAAAATGCTCCAAGAGGTTCAGGATGACATGGTCGCCGGTATTCCATTCGAGCATAATGGCCTGTCCGACATACGCCGGCTGGGTAAGGACGCTGAATTAGCATCTTCGTTCCAAACGCTTCTTTCGATGCAGCCGATGGGAACCCGTAACGACTTCATATGGCAAGAACAAGAGGACTTTAATATGAATCACCGAGCGGACGCAACTTACGGTATCAACCTGTTCTGTATTTCTAAGGGAAACGAGTTAAATGTCACTGTAATCTATGACGGGAATATGGTGAAACAAGAAGAGATGCAACAGATGGTATCGCATTTCAGTCGGACTTTGAAGGTGTTACATCAAAGTCCAGACATACAAGTTCGAGATATCCTGTCAGATAAGGGTCATGAGAGTAGGTATTGATGAGAGATTATCGGATAAGAATGATGTGAGCTTATAGTGTTTGTTGTGTATCGTTTGTAGTGCAAGTCTTGTCCTAGAACAATATACAATTTTCACGATATATTAAACTATTTGACACATTCTGTCAATATAGGAGCCGATAACACTGCAAAGAGCTACAATAATGGGTTACTGTAGCGCAGAAGAACAAAGGAGATGATTGTAAGCCGAAGAGGCAATCTATCCGCAACTCTGGTTAGGATTATTAAGTACACTCCTTTTTTCCCCAGCTACCTACATAAGCTACTACTAGCCATGAATGACCATACATACCTACATTGACATATATCCAGCATATATACATCTATATATTAAATGCACGTACCACTATAGATACATTTATCCATACGCCGATTCCACCGTGGGTAAAATTTAATTTGTTCGGAATACCACGCGATCTTTACTAGTACGAGAATAGAAAACTAATGCAAATAATTGATAAATGGTCTCGTAGGCCGTAGAAAAAAAATATTCAATAGTTTTGGGAAAACCGGGCAGTAGAGCAATGATCATAAACACTTCTGGAGCTGAAATGTTGCATACTAGCACACGAGATCGGAAACACCGAAGCGGTGAAGATTTTGTTAGCCACGAAATACTTGCTAAAAGAAAGAGAAAAATACAGAAGGTAAATCCCTGAGGCCATGTAGCGATTCGGGCTGAGACATGCATATATCTATTTTGAGCCACTTCACTCACTTCCCTTCGCATATTTCTACTAAAATGAGTGCCTAGGTACCTTAAGGGAATACTGCCAGGTACAGTACATAGAATGTTGTAAAGAAAATCTATATAGACACAACTTCCCCCATCAATCATATACGTTAGGTAGAAAGTACAAGCAAGTAATATATCATACAGTTCATATACGGTATCTTTCAGCAATTGTTAATTTCTCTCGAAGCTAGCAATGCTGATAGCCATGGATACAGTCCCGCAACTTTTGATTGATCATCTGTTGAGTATAGTAGTTTTACTCATTATCCTTTTCATCGCTATTTTTTGGAAGAATATCGAGTCTTCGAAGGACAAATTAAGCCATATACCACTTATTGGATCCGAATTGGGTAATACCGAGCAGAGACGCAAAGCATTTACCTTAAACGCAAGACCGTTGTACGCCAAGGGCTACAAACTATTCAAAGATGCTCCGTTTCGAATAACAGATGAAAATGGTGAGTTTGTATTTCCCTCTCCCGGCTGCGCCAACGTGGAAAGTTATACTGACTTGTTAATAGAAGAAAAGGTCATCTTACCTCGGCGTCATCTGGACGAGATAAGATGGCTTTCAGATGACTATTTAGACAGCCACAAGTCAATCTATAAGGTCAGCATATTATCCTATAGCGCTGCAAGTATATCCCTAGCTGACACCAATCCAGCACACCATGACTCGCTACACTAAACTCGAACCAATCCATGCGCACATGAACCTCCTCACCCATGTCACTAGAAGCGATCTTACTCATAGCTTAGGTAAATGTATTACCTCTATTACGACCATCGTGATCTGACACTCGTTGTAGCTCGTATCAATACTCAATTAGCAGCGGAGGTGGAGCGCACAGTTGTTGAAGTGCTTCCGAGATGTGATGACTGGACTTCAGTCCACGTGGCATCCACCAGCCTACGGATAACTGCTATAGCTTCAGGAAGCATCTTTGTCGGGAGCGACCTCTGTCGTCGAGAAGAGTATGTGAACAGCAGTATAAATTTCACAGTCGATATATTCACAGCAATTCCGAAACTGAAGATGTGGTCACCGTGGTTGCGGCCTATTGGACAATACTTCATTCCTGAGTTGAAACGAGTTGCAGAACACAGAAGAAAGGTTAAGGAGCTCCTGGATCCGGTCATAACTGAGAGGTCAAATATGGCCAAAAAAGGGCAATCATTACCCGATGATATGCTCCAGTGGATGTTGAACAAGCGCGAAGATTTCAACCTGGCCGAAGATGATATATCCACAGTTCAATTGAACCTTGGGTTAGCTTCGATTCATACGACAGCGCTGACAATTGTGTCCATGTAAGCCCATGCGAGACAAACATCTTGATAGTCAATTAATGCTAATATTCACAGTCTGTATGACCTCGTAACTCGTCCCGAACTCATTGAAGATATTCGAGAGGAAATAAAGAGTGCCGTAGCGAATAATGATGGTATAATAACTATGCGCGCCCTTTTTGAGATGAAGCTTCTTGACAGTGTCATGAAGGAGACCGTAAGGTTGACTCCGGGAAGCCTTGGTTAGATATGCCCATTAATCTGTGATATCGAGAAGGAACAGATGGCTGACTGGACTCAGTTCGATTCAATCGTTACGTGAAGAAGAGTGTAACCCTAAAGGATGGAACGTATCTCCCGTCCGGTACTTGGATTGAAGCAAATCACGGCTTCATCGTCTCGGACCCAACATTATATTCTAATCCTGAGGTATTTCCATCATTCCCATACTTTGAACTGCATATATCCGAGCCGAGGATCTAACCACAAAGATAATATAGAATTTTGATGGCTATCGGTTTTTGAATCTCCGAAACAAGACAGCAGTCGACCCTCTGGGCTACAAGAACACGGAGCAGTACCAATTCGTTACGTCGACGAAGGATTTCATGCATTTCGGTTATGGACCGCATGCCTGTCCTGGTCGTTTTTTTGCGGCAAATGTGATTAAGTTAATTACAGCCCGCATTCTCATGGAGTTCGATATCAAGATGCCAGATGGTATGACCGAGCCGTATCAAAATACTGGCACAGGCTTTGATGTGCGGCCGGACGTAACGAAGATGCTCATGTTTAAACGGGTCAAGGTGTAGTTCTGATGGAATCGATGGAAACACTGTGAACGTTAAATACCTATACACGCCTTTCGCAACACTTTACCTACATTAGGTACTTTAAGCATTGTAATCAGTGTCGCTTAAAATCACTGTAGCGGGTGAGCGTCCTAAGAGATGCTTAACCTAGACATTTTTACCGACATAAACACAAATAGGATCAATTCGAAAAGCATAAGCGACATTCGTTATACCTTCCTTTGGGCTTCTTCTGAAGTAGGTCGTGACAACAACCTCATATACGATTTGAAGGACGGCCTGGCCTCGTCGCGCTTCGAAGCTCCCTACATAATTCACCTGGCCATGAGCTAAATCTAGTGCTATCTTTTTCCTCGTTCCACTCCATCCATTCCTCAACGTCTGACTATAATGAAGCCTTATCTCCTGTTATCTGACCGGAAAAGTGATCCCCTTAGTCGCAATCGCTAGCTTACAAACCAAGAGTGTTCGTTGAGGCGCTCGTAGTGTCGAGCAAGCAGGGGTATGGCGTATCTGTCACGATGTAGCAAGGATTACAATTTATGCAGCCGTGGCGTGGTAAAGCTAGAATCCATCCTATTCAATATTTTCTATTGAGCTATGTTCCGGTTAATACCTGGTCAATCTATTCTAGCGTTATGCTTAAGCGACCGTTGGAAGGGTCTTTGGTGTTTTGGGCCTATCTTCAATGTCCAGCTCAGGGTCCACAGGTTCAGGGCTTTGTGGCTTTGAGCCCACGATCAGAGTTGAACGAAACTCTTCTCTCTGTGGCCTAGTCCAAGAGTTAGCAAAAAACCCCCATTTTAGGTATATGGAAGATATTGTACAGCAGATATTTCAAATCAACATATCGCAGAACACAAGTCATTGTGATGACTAAAATCCATAGGGCAATAGATGATTGCCAACCATACTTGTCTTTTTTACGTTAGTATTATCTCTAGTTCAAGAACATTAACCCTGGGGGACTTACAATAAGGGGCCTGGACGGCGGGCCAAACTAGAACTTGGCTCCACGCTGAGACTGCATAATACGTTGCGATAGCAATTCCGACAACCAGTGTCCTAGCCTCCGGATCTTGCGGTAATCTACGAGTTTTAGTTGTCATTCCAATAAACCGTACCGGGAATATTCTCACAGATCAGACAGCCAAGCCATGATGAGAGGCGCAGTTCCCAGTGTTAAATACGAGATAAAGTAACTTGTGTATGCGGTAGCTAATGGTGTTGTGTCCGGATGGGAAGTCCATATGCTCATAGCAATACATGGGACAAGGCCGATAACAGCTACATTAGGAGGTACATATTAGTTTCACTCTAATCGCACGTTCAAACCTGTGGGATCTACTCACCCTGTGCTATAATCAAGGTCCATCGTGTCCTCAAGAGATCTGATAAAATAGCCCAAATCCAGACTAGAACATATAATTAGCTTGGCTAAAAGGGGGTAAGAGACGTGTATGTACCAAAGACGACGTTTATAGCACTACCACCAATCGGAATGGCATTAACTTGAGATGTAGACCAGACAGGTGTACCATCTGGATTCTTCAAGCTTTTCAAGAACAGATTAAAGTAGGCGTATCCCCACGGCGCCAGCACGGTCGCGATGTATAAAACTGGGATAAAGTAGGTCACCCAGTTCAAAAGAGTGCGCCTATATTCAATTAGTACTGCTTAGGGTATTTCAAGGGTGTTGATAAGGATTTACTTACTTTGCACCAGCCCAGGTCATTTTCTTCGGTTCGGCTCGTCCGTGACGTTCCAAGCGTTCCATCGCAATTTTGGCGTGCCCCCTTTTAAACCAAAATGCCCTAGGATTGACGCGATTTGGTAGGTCCGGTAACAAAAAGAAACCTAGGGCGCCCACAAAGACCGTCATGATCCCATTGATGATGAATAGCCAACGCCATCCGGCCAGGCCGTTCGCATCGTGAAGAGTATTGATGATGGCGACTTGCAATGCCCCAGACAGCATAGAGCCAATTGCTTGGCAAGAATGGTAGAATCCCATCCTCTTAGCAAGTTCTGAAGGCGTATACCAATGCACTATATGAGCGTCAAGGTAAGTATCTATAGGTGTACAGCAAAGACGAAGGGGGATGGAAAGGGGATAAAAGATCTTACTAAATAATGTCATCATTCCAGGCCAAGCTGAACTCTCGCAAAGTCCCAGGAAAACACGAAGTATGTAAACTTGTTTCGCATTATGAACTAGAGCAATGAGTCCTGTTATAACACCCCAACATATCTCCAATCCAGACAACCAGTAACTTGGCCGCACGTATGTTAGAATAATTTGAGATGGGATCAGCATTATACAATATGCGACACTGAAATACGTAGTGAAGCTGCGCCAAGTTAGCTGACTCGCTCAATTTTATATAGACGACTGTAAACTCACTAGTTAAGCTCATTGCCGTTTAATCCAAGGTCTTCTTTCATCCCCGAGACATAAGCGTTGCTAATATTTTGCTGGTCGAGATCTTTAAAATAAAATATCAGACATCCTGCTGCTCTGTTACAAATTATTAATTCGAGGCTTACATTTGATAACTAGCGTCGAACTATACGTTAGCCAACCCGTCTTATAGAGAATCTAATAAGTTACCAACCTTGAGACACGCATCCGAAAGTCATTAGGAAGATGTCCAGTCTCTGAACGAGATCGCGCTCCTCTGGCGTCCGCTCATGGCGCTGCGCAAATGCTAATCGATTAACATTCATATTGTATAGCCCTTAAACTTAGACATGATTTATAAAAGAAAGAAGCCGAATCACCTTATTCGACTTGGGCATCTCCTCACTGATATAGCTGTGTCTTATCTTTGGCTAACCCCGCTCATGATTGTTATGACCGGGGGTTGGTTCATGATCTAACTACCTACTACCACCTAAGGTGCTTATCTGGTTTCTAGCTTAACATAGTGCGCCCTAAATCAAGAAGAGATATTGTTTGCCGAGATGTAAGACTCTATCACAGGATCCCTTGACAAAAGGGGTCCTGTGGATGATTTCTTATCGGGACATTTTGAAAACTTCCAGTCAAGCTTGTTGTTTCTCGTCAATTGTCGAAACCCCGACAAGTCTATACAATAAATAGTCTATCCACAAGCATATCTGCATTCTGCCAATACCGGTTGTATCAAAAGCGGGGCACTTCCATTCTTCAAAGCATACGAGCAGATGTCATTCTCATCGCATCCGCCCTCCAAGTCTTTTTCGGGCTGGAGACGAATTTGTCCCGATAACAACTTATAAAAACCGTTTCCATACGCGTTCAGATGGTACGCAAGCGAAAAAGAGTAATCCATGTAATAGCCGGGCTGAATTTCATTAATCGTTATATTCCAGTTAGGCGTCGTCCCGCCAGACGTTGGAGCGGAGCAGATGTCCTTAGTATATCCGTACGGTGTCCTGTCATCGAATTTCCAGTGCACTGAACACTGCGCGGTACTGTTGCTAAAAACAATATAACCACCCCCCGAGGCGTGTGGTGCAGGTCCCGCCGGTATTCTGCTAGGATTTGAGATGGTGATATTTAGACTCGTGGCATTGGTGCCGTATGGGCCGACACGGGGGCTGCGGTAATGGAATGAAGATAATTCCCAAGGCTTGAGGGGATACCACGGAGGCAAAGGAGGATCTTCCGACAGTGCAATATGGGACTGGCACAGGAGGCCATAAAGGATGATGGAAATCGGGTTGAAGAGTTTCATTTTTTTTCGTGTCGCTTGCTGGTTGTGATGCCTAGATATTTTCTCTTCGGGGTCGTACCAGATGTTAGGAAGTCTCAAAGGGAGGAACCTATCTATCGAAGGGAATTATATATAAAAAAAAGCTCGAAAATACATATTCGCCTTTAATACGTGATGATGGATTACTCTAGTAATATATGCAGGCAACGTTAAAGTACAACGTAGTAGCAGCACGTTCGAGACTTTCTTGTCCACCCGAAATGAAAGAAAGTTTCTTTATATAGAAGTCGTGTTAGCTATGACTTATGTCGGCTAAATAACAAAGAATTGGGTATACACCGGCATCAACATCTTACTACAATGGTACGATACGATTGGACAATCTTACGAGAATATATTCTTTTTACACAGCTGAATGGTTCTTCTTCTTGGCTGTTATACAAGTTCCAACTTTTCTTGAGGTAATGTCGAGTATCGAAGTTACGTTACTATCAAAGGTCTGTATCACTCTGGAATCTTTGGATACTGACTTTATTCAACAAACTACCTAACCTACCTACCTACGTAACCTACCAAAAACCATAGCACAGGTAGTTAGATAAACATTAGTATTACCATTAGATAAGAATACAAATCAAATATTAAAAAATAGTATTCATATAAATAATAGAGATGAAAAAACTACCTAGTAGGCAATCAACCCTGTGCTGATATTTGATATTACACACAGAATATCACCAGTGTGCATAAATTTGGTATCGCAGTGTGCAAATGATATCGTCGGTTGGGTCTCACTGTTGTGGATCCCCATACAGAGATGCCCCTTTTTACAAACACTTGTCGTTCAACTGTTTGAAGTGATGATAGCCCAGCCACATGACAAATCTTATGTAAACCACGACCTGAAGTTAATAATCACTATACCAAAGTTGCATTGTATAGAAACTGTAAATTTCTCATGATATCAAGCCGTTGTTGCTTGGATTATGTTATTCTATAGCCGGGCTTACCTACGCCAGGCTCGGTATACCGGACTTTTCCGGAATTCAAAGAACACCGAGCTAATAATATCCGCTGTCCGAAACAACATGGCTTTAGTATCATTCATCATTTTACTCTTGTCCAAAAATTAGCAAACCCACCATCATGTTACAGGAATAACTTAGTAAACGGATATAGAATATTAATTCCATTGTTAAAACCGCCTATGTACTATCTAAGTTGTGTATATAACAAGCCTAGATGGCGACTAGAAATCGAGTTGAACAGCATCAAACAAGATACAGAAACACAAACGTAAAGACACTTGCTAGAAGTTCATTGAACAAACTATCCATTCAAAATGCGATCTCACGACCACCGTCTCATTGGGGCAGCCAAAAACATCCCCGTCAACCCTCAAACTCCCGTCTTTTCATTCAGCCCTATCGTTCTACCCTTCTCAGACCGACCTCTTGACTTGGACTTGAAAGTTACGGCCCCTGCAACTGGTGACGCTCTTCCAATAATTCTGCTCTCTCACGGCCAAGGCCGAAGCAACAACCTTAACTCCCTGGAGGGCTATACCCCTCTTGCTGAATTCTGGGCTGCGCATGGGTTTGTAGTGATTCAGCCTACACACTTATCCTCTTTATCAATCCCGGTCGAGGCACCCCCAAAAGGCAATGAGTACTATTGGAAAGACCGTGCCCAGGACCTAGTCAGGATTCTCGATGAAATTGACACCATTGAGGCAGCTGTCCCTGGACTAAAGGGGCGGTTGGACAAGACCAAGGTTGCCGTCGCAGGACACTCCCTAGGATCATGGACAGCAAGTCTGGTTTTAGGCGCCAAGAATATCGATTCACGAGACGGGACCGCCTTTGAGAAGTTCGAGAAACGCATCAAGGTCGGGGTATTACTTACCGGCACGGGAAATGCAGGCGAGGACCTTTCGGATATGGGACGCCTCATAGTTCCCTTTTATGGACCTGACTTCAGTGAGATGAAGACACCAGCTCTTATTGTGTGTGGAGATCAGGACGTTAGCCCGCACCTGACGACCCGCGGCGCCGATTGGCATGCGGACAGCTATCACCTCTCTCCAGGTCCCAAAGACCTGTTGTGGCTCAAGGGAGGAAAACACGGACTTGGAGGCGTGAGTGGCTGGGATGCAGCAGAGACGCAGGATGAGAGTCCCGAACTCCTAGGGGCAGTTCAGCGATTGACATTGGCATATCTGCGAAGTGCACTCTACGATGATAACTCTTGGGACAAGGCCCTTGATGCATTGAAGCAGCTTGGTGAGCTGGGTACAGTTGAGAGCAAACGATGAGTAAAGATGAGTTGGTTCAATGTTAATAAGTTGGTTCTAAGAGCTGTCGATTCCGTACCTACCTGGGCAATCTTACAGGATCCATATCCATAACATTCATTATTATCATTATATAACTAGATATTTAAGTTATCTCCTCTCTATAGAAACGGCGTTTCATATCATCATAATGATGTTTTCAAGGCTTTTAATATATTTGTGTGAATTGTGTATTTTACGTTCGCTTTGTTAGACATCAATGCTAACAAATTCAAAGTGAATTCCTGGACTCAAAGGTACTATATTGGCAAAGGCTCTTGGATAGATCTCCCTCCCTTATATGTACGAGGTGCCTCTTAGAGTGTCATTCGCGTCTTTCTCGTGAGCAGCTTCCATAGATACCTTGAAATCGGCGTCCCTAGATAGTCACGGACTTGTTGCGGTCGTCTAAACAGTCCCACGTAATAGGCAATAGAATCATTGTCCGTGATTCATACGGTCACTAGGAATACTGTAACCATGCACATCTCATATGATTCCAAACACCTCTGACTCAGGTATTCATTCAATGTAGGTACCCACCTTGTTTCTTGTAGTCTACGGATGATAGTAAAAAAATCACGCCGCGAGAATATATAAACTCTTCCATTCTATCATCACTTACCAAGGCTTTCACACAAAACGAAATTGCACAATTTCTTTTACTAGTTCGCCTTATATCAGTTTGCATCTACTCAAATCAATTCGAAACCATTGTTTACTCAAAGAGGCTTCACGAACTCCTGCTCACTTCCGCAGGTTCAGTTGCCGTCAACAATTAAACCCATCTATCAACATGGCGAAGCTCACAGATCTCCCTACAGAATTACTGCAAATGATTGCAACTGCAAGAGATGACCGCACTCCCTGGGAAATACTAAAAGAGGAGGACCTAGCCAGACTATCTGTAGTCAATCGACAGCTACATAAAGCAATAAATGGCATATTCTTCTCTTACGGCATTCACAACGGAAGCAACCCCCCCTCTTATGCTGCACAATATGGCAATCTTCATATTTTAAAGGCCATGGTCGCATTCCGTATCGAACCTATATCTTGGCATTACATATTACTGGAGGCTTGTGTATACGATCACCTCAATATTGTTGCCTGGATACTAGACCGCGGTATCAAACTAGAGGATCTCGGCCTCACAGTGAATACCGATTCACACCACCTGTTTAATCCGTGGGTGAGATCTTATAGGCGTCGGTGGATGCCTTATGGGGGGTATAAGCTTCCCTCTCTTCAGAAAGGATGCGTCGCCTTGAAGGTTGCAATCGGCAACGGAAACCAGGATATGGCTCTACTCTTATTATCGCATGGCTCCAATCCTTTTTTTGTCACAAAAGAAGGCAAATCTATATCAGCATTACACGAGGCTGCGGGTGCCAATATGGTCCAAGTTGTGGAGTATCTAATACAAGAAGCAGGGCTACCTGTTGATCTACCTGATTATCGCGGATTTACTCCCTTGCGTTACGCAATAAAATATTCACAGAATCGAGATCTGGACACCGAGATGCTGGAGAAGCTGATAGAGCTTGGGGCAAATATCAATAGTGAAGCTAGTGGTGAGCTCCCACTTACGTCGGCACTGTCGAGGGCAAAATATAAGCATGCATCTATGTTGCTTGATGCTGGGTCGAAAGTTGTACCGGACCAGCCATTCCCAAGAGTCAGGTTCCCCATACATGCCTTGATATACGGCTCGAAAGGGGTCGCATACAAGTGTCCGAGACAGATTGCTCTACTCCATAGGCTTGTCGACACTGGTGCTGACCTACAAAAGAAATACATATGGGGCCATACACCATTGAGGGAGGCATTGTTAAACGGAAGCGAGAGTCTATTGTCATATCTTCTACATATACTTGGTGAAGAGCAACCACATCCGGATGATCTTCTAGACGTATTAGTATGGGCTTATGAGCGTGTACACCATTTCCCCAAGAAGGTGGAAGTTGTACTGAAATGGGGGGCCAGAATGGACACCATTTTAAGTAATGGTGAATCATTCCTCTACTGGGCAATCCGTAACAACACTATCAAAACCTACTTCTTGGACAAGCTCTTAACAAAAGCGACCGATGCTATGCTTGACCGCAGCTATCTCGATGACCTTCTTGTAGAGCTCACCAGCCCCGTTTGCAGCACGACCGACTCGTATCAATTCTTACAGATTCTCGGCGAGCATAGTGCTAGACTCAAAAGCCCCGATCACCTGTACGATGTCTCCTTACATGTTATAAACATTTCTTGGACGGTGCAGGACTGGTTAATTGCGGGATTTGATATTTTACCGGCCGAGAAGCTGCACCGTCTATTTCTCCTCGCTCTGGAAAAGCGCGAAAAACTAATCCCCTACGAGTTACTCGACCGTATTGAGCCGAATATTTCGGAGCTGGACCCCGAGTGGTTACATGAAGCTGCTAAATATTGTCACTTCGGCATTATCACTAGGCTCTTAAGGTACTCTAAGAGTTCCGATTTGAATGCTGTGCAAAAGTCAACTACAGTCTTGGCAAGGTTAATATACCACGACAGTTACGAATGTGCTCTTGAGGTGATGGAACACGGCGCTGATCCAATTTTACCTACCAATCATCCAGTCTGTGATGGTGGGCAATTTCCACCTCCATATGGAATATGTCCAGGAGCATCAGCTTTCGAGATAGGATTACATGAAGGTATCCCCCTCGAAATCATCCAGAAGATGTGGCAGAAGATTGCTCCTGAGGCCCGACCTGACCCGGGGCTATTTATCCCATGTGTCTACAATGGAGAAGATAAAGAAGACCGTCACAGTGAAGTGGTCGCGTGGTTGAAACAAGTCAGAGTGAAGGATGATGGATAACTCAAGATAAGGGGGTGGTTCAGGAGGCTTGATAAACATGGAAGATGCATCGAGAGGCGCCTGATGGCTGCAAGTGTAAAGTCTTTTAATACCTATAGACGAAAATGAATTAGGCCAGTACCAGAGGCGCGAAGCTACCATACCGATTACATAGAAGTAAAAGCTTAGCAAGCAAATTCTCCGAGGTTTTAAAAAAGAGATGTGCATGCTGTACTGCTTTGTTCAGAATAAATGCTTTGTTATTGAAACGACAGTGATTATATTGCCACCGACGAGGGGGAAAAAAGGGTAGAATATAGCTAATTTCAAAGCAAGTCTTTGATTTAAAGTGACCTTCAAAGGTTTCGACCAACACGTCATTCCACTATGTATGATCAG
The DNA here is from genome assembly GCF_022478715.1 of Daldinia decipiens. Lineage (NCBI taxonomy): Eukaryota > Fungi > Ascomycota > Sordariomycetes > Xylariales > Hypoxylaceae > Daldinia > Daldinia decipiens. The sequence goes on along the minus strand of NW_026054554.1, from coordinate 36,662 downwards.
TCATACGAATGAGCCAAAATCGAAGTGTGTAATAGGCCAAGGGGGTATGTAGATATACTAGTATGAGGTAGATATACTAGCGGTCACCTTCTATAGATATTCTATAGATATTCAGTTGATCAGGTGGGTGATATGGGGAGAAGGGCTGGATCTGTAACAGATTCTTTATAACCTATCACAATCGCGAGCTTTGTTCGAATGTGCTTTAATTCTGTAATTTCGATTATTAGCACCTGGTATTTCGAGTATAACATCAACTGTACGAATACGGACACAATTCCAAATCATCTATACCTAACGGCGTAACAACGTAGTTGCATTTTCCCTAGAGTTGGTATAGCACGTTTCCTTTCTCAAACGAGAGAGCTGGATAGAATAAATGGTATCTAGCGTAGAAGTAACGAAGACTGCTCGACAAGGCTATGTAACAAAACCTAGGCTCTTTCTCTTCTCACACTCTTATGCGTATCATAAACCCGTGACATGCAAGCATCGCTCTACTTACCCCCAAACCGTCTAATCCCTGCCAAAACGTGGCTTCCGGCGCCGATAAAATGTGGTATTCCCCTGTGCTGAGAAAGGAGGCCAAGAAAGTCGCCATCATCCGCGATAGTCGTGCGCATCATCGATTGGATAGTTGCACTTAAGCAAATCTAACCTCGTTGAACAGACCTGCCCGGACCTGAACCAGGCTCGCCAATTCCAACAAGAACTGTTGGTAGATAATAACATTGGTGAGAATGTGTGAGACCGAAACTGTCTTTACTTCGGGTGGTGTCTCGGGTGGTGTTGGGGCAATAGATTGGTCCACAACATCGCCCTCGTCTTTACTATCTTGGTCTTCTGTGGTATCTGCTTTCCCTTCATTTTCATCTTCTTGTTCCTCCTCGACATCTGCCGTAGCATTGGCACTCTTTCGTTCAAAGTCTAATGGAATCGGTTCGATCTTCTGTGCTGGTAAGCTTATTTGTTGGGCAAGTATTCCTTGATCGACTGCTGCGAATGCAGCAGCTTCACTGACTATCAGACTATCGTTACCAGAATGCTGGCTCCCAGGAGAGAGCGATCGTGCCAGTCCGCTCTTGGACGGATTATCGTAGTTTAGAGGAAATTCTTTCGGTGGAGGTTGTATTGATTTTGGGGTTGGCGATGTAACACCTTGCCCCCCTGATGTACCTGATCCCGTACTTGAACTTCGAATTGTTTCCTTCCGCCCACGTGGGCTACCTGACCGGCTTGGACTTCCAAATTCGGACAATATTCTCTGCGCAAATCCTTCAAGTGCACTGGGACGCTGTGGGGATGCCGCGCGAGATCCATCTTGACTTGTTTGATCTGGTATAGAGGCTCCCGTGGTGGAGGTTGGCCGGAAATTTTGATTTGGTATAACGGTATCAGCCGTTTGGAAGGCTTCACGGCGTTGCTGCAAGAGTTCCTCGAATCGCGGCACCGAACCTCGGAAGTAATCAACTTGATCAGCAAGCGCCTCTAGAACAGTGAGAATGCGCGGCAAGGCCGATGACTGCCATACCGGCCAACGACGGCACTTTTCAATTTCTTTTAACTTCTCAGTATCGTCAAATAAAGGGTATTCGGGGTCTAAGGGGAAAGATGTAGATTCATCAGTATCACCATCGTATGAATATCTTCTTGGGTGTCGCATAAGCCATCCCTCGACAGATATATACCCGCATACCGCTAAATCAAGTATAGTCTCCGTAGCGGATAGGTTCATCTCGACGGGATTAATGAAAAATGAGTCCAGAATATCTAAGATGCTATTCCACAAAGGATCTTCCGCGCTCAGTGTGTGTGGCAGGACATCTCCAGGTGCTCCAGGCAAGGAGTCGGGAATTATTGGTAGATTGGGGTTGTTTGTGGGGAGGTTTGGAGTAACCAGTTTGAGAGAACATGGGTGACCTTCTACACGCGACATGCTGTCTTTCAGGATGTTCTCGTATATCTCATTGAAATTGTCTTGGCCCCCAACAGACCCGGCTAGGGTAGTGAGAAACTCGACTTCTTGTTCATGAGCACCCACAGTTCTACGAGAACTATTGGTATCGATACCTTCTGTGTGGAGAAGAGTCGTAGTCGCGTACCGGTGATGCCGCTTAAGGATCGCCGCCAAGAGCTGAAGCGTAACGCATACGGTCTGCTGATTCCGAGACTTCAGGCATGATTGAATTAAATCAACTAGATTGAATAGTAAGGGTGTATAGCTAGGTTCAACTTTAGTAGCCATCATAGTGGCGAGGTCCATGGACTTTCGCTTTCGCGCAGCGCTAACCGACGGCTCGGCATCGGGCGGCGCGGCCGACTTCGCATCTGGGAGAGCTAGCAAGTAGTGAAGGATGAGGTTGATCATATCGGGATGATCCAAGGCTTCTAGTATGCGTCGAAGATAAGTTAAGACGGCCACTGATGAGCCTCCATCTACATCTGAAGACTCCAAGAGGGATGGGTACCTTTTCGAAAAGTTAGACCATAGATAGTTAGCAAAGGTTTATGTTAGAACTTACAGTAGTTGTTGCAAGAAAATGACCTGGAAATGCTCGAGAAGAGTTGATTTCACTTCCACCGATCGACAGTGGTTAAGGACATCCTGCCAGAATAGCAGATGGGAAAGGAACGTCTCTAAATGCAGCTGAAAATCTGGGCTACAAGAACTAACAATCTCAAAGGTTGATGTAGGATGTTGATAATCGGACAAAGCAAGAACTGGAGGGAGGTTCTCCGGGGGATGGTCGATAACAAGCTTCCGACTTAGTTGACTATATAACGCGCCAAGTCCGGTAGCCATCAGGGTCGACAAGTCACTCTCTACAATCCACTGTTCCAGAGCAACAGAGGAAGAAGCGGCTTCGATGATGTATAACAGACCAGTCCGAGCGAAGTCACCGATTTTCCCTTCATGATGTATATAATCCATCAGCAGATAGAAAAGCGGAAAGTCCTGCTTCTGAATCTTTCCGGCAAACTTCTCCCTCTGGTCCTTGGTCTTCTCGTCATTTGCATGGCTCTCGGGGTGGGATTTGAACCAAGCAGGAAGGATACCGGGCTCAAGGCGGATCTTAGTGGTGATATTAAACGCCAACTCGACAACCTTGACTTCGGTATCGGGACCTAATCGAATACTGTTGATGCCCGTTATACGAACCAGAAGATTGGTTAAGCTCGCGGAAAAGGCTTCACTTTCGACGAAGGCCTCCTCTTCACTTTCGATAAGAGTAGCAAAAAATAGGACGGCTTCCTTAATGATCCACTCATTGTATGACGATGTCGCTATCTTGGCGATCGGAACGTAGATCTGCTTGGTAGCGGAGAAGGATACACAAGGATGAGGTAGCGGCCGTCGGGATTCGTCGGCGAGTATATTGGTGAGCCCCTGGAGGCGGAGCTCAATGTTCTCGGCGGCATCTTCGTCTCGGGCGATATTTGGGCAGTTTCGCCATATTTGCTGGTGAAGGAATTAGTTTACCGAGGATTACCGAGGAATAGAACATAGAAGAGGTTGCTAGACTCACGAGGAGTTGGCTGTATTCCTTCTCGAAGCGTTGTCGACGTCTTATGGGATCCCGTGCGGCATCCTTGCTCGAGCTCCCCGAGGACAAGCCGGTGTTTGCTATGAGGCGCGACCACTGAAGCTAGAATTAGTAATTCTCGGTCGCGAAAAGTATGAATAGTTTATGAAATATTTTGAATTTTGGATGGTTAGATGAGGGGGAGAGTGACTTACAAAGTCCATAGCGTCTTGAGAGGCATTTCTCTCAATTCTCAAAATACGTGTTTAGAAAAGTTGCAATTATCAGCATTGAGGCATTGAATCTTAAGCTGTTTCTAATCTATTGTGGTAAGTCGCATAAATCACCCTCCAAACCCGGTGCCCAAGATGTTTCTTGATGATTAGGCAAACCGGGGTAATCCTTGCATTACTGGATTAATTAGGTCTATATCGGTTACACGATGGCTGGAGTGAGGCTTGATCTTTTGTGGCTTTACTTTGCTACCATTTGGAGGTCTGCTATGGATTCAAATTGGGATTTGTCCACCTTTGGAATTCGTGTAACACAGAAACAAGGCTAATTTTGGTACCTGTAACTCATACCCGATACACGTGCAGGTACCACACCTCGGTAAGAAGTCTCCACCATTAGATAGGTACCTAGGTACATAGTACACCTATCATTACTGTCACATGACCTAAGGTCATTGGACCCACTTAGTGTATACATAAATATATATATTTTATAAATATTAAATATTCTTCTTAAATACTTTAGAATATAATAATAATAAAGATAATATAACATATTATTATAATTAATAATTTTATTATTTTTTTCGTTTTTATTAATATAAGATTATATAATTTAAAACGGGAAAATTAAATTAAACTAAACCAATTAAACCGTTTATTAAATTTATTTGTTTAAGTTATTATTTATTAAATAATCTTTAAACTTAAATTATTATTTGCTTAACGATTTTTATTATCCCGATTATTTATTTTATAAATATTTATTTAATTAATTAATTATATTTTATAATTTTAATAATATTATATACTAAATATTAATAATTTATACAATATTTATATTAAATATATAATTATTAATTTATTAATTTTTTTAAATTAATTATTTTTATATTTTAAAGATTTAAAAAAGAAATATTACTTTTGTTTAATTGATTTTTTTTTAATAAATTTATTTTTTACTTATAAAACATTAAATAACGTTATTTATTTAATTATTATATACTTTTTTTTAATGTTAAAGAAAGAAATATATAAAAATATAATTTTAATTTATTTATTAATTAAATAATAATTTTTTAATATTAATATCCTTTATCAAATTAATTATTTTTATTTTATTAAAAAGATTATTTATTAATCTATTAAATTTTTTACTATTTTATAATAATTCTTAAATTCTTTAAAATTTTATTTTATAAATTTTAAAATAATTAAAATAACCTAATTGTTTAAAAGATTAAATTAATGTCAATTAAATATTTAATAATAATTTTATATTATTTATTAAATAATTTTACAAAATTAAATTATAATTTTTATTATTAAAGATTTTAAATATCTTTACATAAAAAACTTCTTTTTTTACATTAATTTAATTTAATTTTATTAAAATTGGAAAAGTAATTATTTAATTATAAATTAATTTATAATTTATATAATTATTAATAATATTAAATAATGATAATATTTTAATTAATTTTCTTAATAATCAATTATCTTTTAATTAAAATTATTTTAATTTTAATATTTCTTTTATAATAGTTTTTGTAATAGATTTATTTGTTTAAGTTTTTATTTATTTTAATAATTAAAATGTTAATTTTAATGCTAATAATAATGAACTGGTGCTGGTGTATCAGGTGACCTTGACCCTGATCATGTGATCATATTCTTAGTATAAGTACCATTTATGGTCGCACACACCCATTTTACATAGTATCATCCACTTTTAATACAAGTCATTCCTTTTCATCATCACCACCATTTAAAAGTCCTTGATATCAGGTCTAATAGGGCTTGATCCAAGGCCAAGACGTCTAAGTCTTGTTCAATACCTACATTATTTCTATATTTAATATAATATTTTAAAATACATTTTTTATATATTAATTAAAAATAAATATAATATTAATATTAAATTTATTAATAAACTTTTTAGAAATTAATATTTATAAATTAAATTAATATTAAAAAAATTTATTTAAAAAATAAATTATAATTATATATTAATTTTTAACTTTTTTTTTTCTAACAAATTCCTTAAACTTTTTTACGTTAAAATTTTTAATACTTTCGTATTTAATTAAAAAAATTATATAATTTTCTTTTATTTAATTTTTTTTATTTTTCTATTAGGTTTTAACTTTTTTACGTTTTTTTTCCAAATATTTAATTAACCAACATTCTTCTTTTTTACATACTTAATAATAACATTTCTAATATTTTAATATTTTTAATAAATATTATATTTACTATCTTTATTATTACAATAATATTTATAATTAATATAATATTAATTAATATTATATTTATTATTATTATTATTTTTGTTATTAATATTTATTATAAATTAACGTATTTTTTTAAAATTTTTAAATATTTTAATAAATATTTAAAATTTATTAATTAATTTCTTAAAATAATGTAATAAAATAAATAATATATATTATAATTATAATATATTATAGTATATTTAATACACAATTATAATAAATTATTATTTTCCTTTAAAATCGGATTTAAAAACGCGTTAATATAATAATAACTTATTAAGTATAACTTATAATATTTTTATATCGGATTTATCTTTATTCTTCTTTTCAATTTTTATATTATAAAAAATAATAATTATTTAATTTTGGTAATATTATATCTTATTCTATTTTATATTAAAATATTATTCCATAATTATATATATATTTATAAAACATTAATATTTAAATATTGAATAGGAGTTGGTATCTCTTACAAAGTATGGCATATCACTTCAACGTTTAAATCCTCGTAAAAGGCCTTAAATAGCTAATAATAATATTATATTTTAAAAAAACTGTAAAAATCTACTAATCGGATAAGATATATATAATAAATACGTAAAATAAGGCTATAAGCTATAAATATAAGAAAATAACAAATGTGTCTATATTAAATGCATAATTAAATAGTAATAATCGTGGTTATTTAATCAGAAAAATACGACAAATATTAAACCTTTATATGGCCTATAACCTAAGATTACATAATAATACCTTTGTTCTTAACGATGTAACACCACACCAGTTTAATACCAATTATATTTAAAATTAAACTATAAATAATTTATTTCTTATATATGTAAACATTTATTAAGATAACTTAATTGGATAGATTATAGTTTAATTATAAAATTCCAAATATATTAAAAATTTAATTATTTAAATTTATAATTATTTAAATAAAGTTTTATATTATATTTATAAAAAATATTTTAAATTTTTTAAATCTTTAATTTATATTAGTATATAATTGTTTTTTAATTGCCAATTAATTTTTAATTAATTTAATAATAATTATAATAATTATTTATTTATAATAAAATAATATTTATTCCGGGAATTTTATTTTTATCGTTTTTAAGTTAATTATAATAAAGATCTTTTAATTATTAAAAATATTATACCGGATAATTTGCTATATATAAAAGAATATTATAGTAAATTATTATTGTTAAAAATTTTTAAATAATGAAATAAATGATAATAATTAATATAATTTTAATAATAAATAAGTATAATATTTTAATTAAATTTTAATTTATATATTTTATCAATTTTTATATTTTTTAATTGGTTAATAATTATAGAATAATTAATTAAACTATATTTTTTATATTTTTATTTATATTAAATAATAATATAATCTCCTTTTATATTTTTTTAATTTAATATTTTTAAATTTAATATTTATATAATCTTTATATCTTTCTTTTATTTTTATTGATATATTAATTTTAATTTTGATTTTTTATTATTTAATTTTTTTATAATTATCTTTTTTAAATTTTAAAATAATTATATCAACTATTTTAAAATTATTTTAATTAATAAATTTTAAAGTTAATTTAATAATTTATTTATTATTTTTAAAATTTATAAATTTTTAATATTTTTAGTTATTTTAAATAAATAATTTTAATTTATTTTTTATTATACTCCTTTATATTTTATTTCTTCTTAAGTCTTTTATAATATATTTATTTAAGTTAAAGATATTATTAATTAAATAAAATTCTTATTAACTATATTATAATTGGCGTTTTTAAAATATATTAATATAGTTAAAGATATTATATAAAAATATTAAATTATTAATTTTTAAAAACTTTTTTTTTATTTTATAAATATTTTGCTAATTATTTTTTATAATTATTATTTATTATTTTTTAGTAATAATTTATATAATATAATTAATATTAATTAAGCGATATTTAATTATTTATATATATATAACAATTAAATCTTTAAAGATCTTAATTTCTTTCCAATTTAATACTTTTTAAAATGGAATTAATACTTTAATCGAGAAAATTAAATATTTATTATATATAATTTTATATAAATTAAATCTATTAAATTTAACTATAGTTTTATTAATTTATATTATTATATTTAAATATTATATTTAACCTTTACCAATTTCATTAATTATCTTTATAAATCTAAACTTAATCAACTTATAATTAATTTTAATTTAACCTTAAATTTATAAAAAATAAAGTAATCTTATTATTCTCTTAATCTTTAATTCCTTATAAATTTTTACAATTTCATCCTTAAATTTTAAACCTTCGTCTACTTTAATCTTTAATAATTAACCATATTATAAAATTATTCTTTCTTTTATAAACTTTGCCATTGAACTGGTGCTGGTGTATCAGGTGACCTTAACCTTGATCATGTGATCATATTCTTAGTATAAGTACCATTTATAGTTGCACACACCCATTTTACATAGTATCATCCACTTTTAATACAAGTTATTCCTTTCCTTCTTCATTAGTTTCATTATTTAAAAATCCTTGATACCAGGTTTAATAGGGTTTGATCCAAGGTTAAGATGTTTAAATCTTGTTTAATGGCAATTCCTAGCAACTTAAATCTGTAATATTAATCTTAGAAGGATCGTTATTATCGAAAATGCCTCATTATAGCCTAATCAAATGGCCTCTTATAGTCAATAAGGTTTACAATCTTATAATCTACAAAGCCTACAATATATTAGTTAATAGCCAGGTTTACGATAATTTCATTAATATCTTTAGTTAATAATCTAAATATAAATTAAATAACCTAATTAAACAATTTAAATTTTATATTAATTATATCAACTTATTTAAAGATATTTGCTTATCAATTAATTTAATTATATTTTAATATATTAGTTAATATATACGATACGATATAATTTCATCAAGAGCCTCATTAAGAGCCTTATTTACAACCTTATTAATAGTCTTAGCAATCACGTTATTTATTAATTAAATTAATATAATTCCTGAGATACCAATATTTTTATATTTTAAGTTAAGATATATAAAATATAATATAATTTAAGAAATATTATTATATTAAAATTTAATTATTAATTTTAGAATATGTGAAGGCTATGGCATATCTCAGCTAATTAAATATTAAGAAATAAAAAGTAGCTTTATTAAATGCATAAAAGGATTACGGGAATAAGGTTGGTAAAAGTATTAACAATTATTACGTTTAAGGTTATATTTCAAAATATTCAAGAATAATATATAATACTTTTTAAGTTATATTATATCCAATATACAAAACGATTAATTATAAGAAGTTAGTAATAAGGGAGGTAAGTTAGCTAATTAGTTAATAAGTTATTAGGTTTATTATAAGGGAGGTAAGAGCCTAGTTAATATTAAAACCTATTCAAGTTAATATCAGGATATTAAGGGAGGCAAATAGCCTTATTTACAAAAGTTATACGATACCGGGATAAGAGAAGGAATGAGATTAGCTAAATCTATTGCAAGGGAGGTAAAGTTATACGACGATCCTTATATATATTCAATTCGACAGTAAGTATCACGATCGGACCCGTTACTATACGATTCTATATGGCTAAGGGATATGATTCAATAATACAAGATATCTGATCAGTGGATCCTAGTCAAGTTGGTTGAATTACACGGCATATAGATTCATTCAGGATACGATTCAAGACCTGATAATACCCAGGATATTGGGAAGGCTGTACCACAAGGCTGATGATCAATAGTCCCAATAGCCCAGGCAGTACGAAATTTTTTTTTCAAAGCCTAGGATTCGATCCCCACTCGTATTATTTTATTTCCTTTTTTTTTCAGGTCCCAACCCCTATTTCGTGGGTCGAATTTGATCTCGTAACCTCAATAAAATTCAAAAAGAAGTTATAAACTAATGTTGGTATATTAAATAACCTTAATCTTAATTATATAATCATATTTTTAGTATAAATACCATTTATAGTCGTACACATCCATTTTACATAGTATCATCCACTTTTAATACAAGTTATTCCTTTCCTTCTTCATCAGTTTCATCATCTAAAAGTCCTTGATATCAGGTCTAATAGGGCTTGATCCAAGGCTAAGACGTTTAAGTCTTGTTCACCATATTTATTAATTTTATTACTTTTAAAAAGGCTATTTTTAAATAGTTCAATAATTATTCTTTAACCTTAATAATCGCTTTATATTTATAATTATTAAATATATACTATATATTTAAAATCTAATAAATTAAAATAATATTTAAACTTAAATAACCTATTTTATTTAACAACTTATTTTAATTTACTTTTTAATATTAAATATAAATTTTTATTACATTTATAATATACTTATATATTCCTTTTTAATAATATATAACAGAAATATAATAAAATATTAAAATTTAACCTTTATATTTATACTAAATATATAAATTAATAATAATTCTTTATTTTGTAAACTTATAATTAATAATTTAACAATTTAATTAATTTTTATTAACTTTTTTTTAAAAAATTCTTTTAAATATAATATATTTTAAAACCTTTATTTTAAAATTAATTTAAGCCTTTTAATCCTTTTCCGTATAATTAATAAATAATTATTTAAATAATTTTAATATTATTAAATATCTTACAATTTCTTGAAATTTAACAATCCATTTATTAATTAAATATAATACAACTAGTTATAATTCATTTTATAAATTATAATCATAATCTTAAACTTTAAAATTAATTAAAAATAAAATAATTATATTAAATTAAACATTAATAAAATTATTTAAATCTCCTTTCAATTACTTATCTTTTTAATTAAATAATTTACTAGGTTTTTTTAATAAAACATTAGCTATTATATTATATTAACTTATAATATATTTTATTTCAAAATTAAATATCTTAATATAAACAATCCATTTTAATAATGTTATATTTAATAAATTGTTAAAATTATTATTTAATTAAAAAATCAAATATTATAAATATAATTCCTTAAATGTTTTAATATCTTCATAATTATAAAACATTCCTATTTTATAATATTATATTTAAATTTAACTCCTTTCTAAATTTTTAATTTATAATAAAAAAATTTAAAATCTTTTTAATTATTAAACTATTTTATTACTACTTCCTATTTTTAACCAAATATGTTTATTTTCAATATTATTTATTAATTTAAATTATAATTCAATATAATAAGGTATAATAATTTTATAAATATTTTTTTAACCTAATTATATATTATATTTAAGATATTTCTTATATAAATAGTTTTCTTTTTTATAATAATTTTATTAAAGATAATATTTTAATAATACAATTTTTAATTTATATATGAAAATATACCGTTAAGTTTAGAAATAATTAGATTTTAGAAATATCTTTACATGTATCCCATTTGAGAATCTTTAAAACCTTAATTTTTCTTAATAATTAACCGTTAAATCCATAAATATAACTTATAATCTTAATAATTGGTTTATAAAATTTAGATTTTATAAAGTTTATAATAATTTTGATTAATTTAAAATTAAATAATATTTTTATTAAATTCTTAATATATTTTAGTATAAATTAATAAATTTTTGGGTAATTTTTTTAATTATTATACCTAATATTTAGGTTTTTAACATTAATATTATTAAAAAATAATTTATAAATATTTAAAATTAAATTATATAATATATAATTTATAATTTTAAAAAAATATATAATTAAATTTATTATTTTTATTAGAATTATAATAAATTTTAAAAAATTAATTAAAGTAGTAAATATTATTATATTTTGATTATATACTAATAAATTTAATTAATTATATTTTAAAAATAGATTTATATATAAGAATATCGCGTAGGTAGCAAATTTTTTTATAAATATATTGTAATTCTTTAAAAAACATATTTTTAATTATTTAAGTGTTTAATTTAGTAATAGAATTAATTAATTATAATTTATTAATTTTTTTTAATAATAAATTAAATATTATAATAAAGGTTATGGCTTTTTTTTAAAATTCTTATTTTTATCTTATTTTATAAGATCTTAATTACTTAATCTTTTAATAAAATTGAAATCAAAATACTTTTAATTTATTAGGCCTTATGTTAAATTATCTTAATTATATATAACAGCGTAATCTTATTTTTAATCTTCTCTAATTTAATAAAATCCTATTTTAAAACCATTTTTTAACAATAAAATATTTTAATAAATACCTTTTTTTTTAATTAATAAATTTTATATTTTATAATTTAATTTTTAAGATTTTAAGTTATTTAAAGATAAATTATATTTTTTATAATTTTTTAATAAATTATAAGGTAATATTTTAATATAAATTATTTGTTTTAAATAATTTTAAACCTTTAATATTCTTTAAGGTTTCTTTAAGTATTTTATTTTTTTAATTTAATAATTTAAGTGGTATTGATTTGTTAAATAGTGTATTATTAATAGGGTAAATTTTTTACAAATTTATTTTTTTAAAATTTTATAAATTTTTTATTATATATATTTAAAATCTTTATTAATATAGGTTCTTCAACTTCTAATTAATTAATATTATTAATCTTCTTAAACTTTGTAGGATGGACCAGGTATGAGGTAATAATTAGGTAAGGATTAGGTGTACACCAATAAGCGTACGGCAAAGGAAAGGGAACACACGGTACTGAAATGAGGCTATCACGATCTGTTGTTGCTTGTTGTTAAGTTATATGTGTGTGGGTTAGCTTAAAAGGTAAACCCTTTTAAGCTTAGCCCCACGCACGTGGTGGCACGTGACTAGCTTACATAATTGGCTATTCCCCATATTCCAACACTTTTATTAAAAGAAAATTATTTTTATAAAAAATATTTAGTTTAATAAAAAAATATTTTATAAATTTACGTTGAAGTTATAATTATTTTATATAATAAAAGAAAAATTTATATATATTAATAATATAAAATATAAATTAAATACCATTTTATAAGTTATATTAAATTAAATTAATTTATAAAATAATAAACCTTTTATTTATAATTTAATAATTAATATAATTTAAAATAAAGGAAATAAATCGATATTAAAATTAAACTTAATAAAAAGTTAATTAAAAGATGAAATTTTTAATTTATATTTATAATATATTTAAATAAAATTAAAGTTAATATTTAAACTTAAAAAAAACTAATATAAATTATAATTATAAATTTATAATATTTAAAAAAAAATATTTAAATTAAGGTAAATATTTATAAGTATAAGAAATATATTATAAAACGTTAAAATTATTATTTTAAAAAAAATAAACGTATAAAATCAAGATTTCTTATAATATAATTAATTATAAAAATAACTTTAAATTTATTAATTTTTAAAAAGGTATATATTTTAATTATAAAAAGATATTATAAATATAATAAAATAATGTGGTTTAAGGTTTTACGTAATAATTAATAAGTAAAAGGTAAAGATTTATTAAATAATAATGATATTAAAGGTATAAGTTTATTAATTGTAATTTTAATTATTAAAAGATATAATTAAAACTAAATAATTATATTTTATTTATATAATATTTTAAATAAATTATTTAATAAATTTTTAAAAATTTATTTATTTAATTAATAAAAAAAATATAAATAAATAGTATAAATATATAATAATATATATTATAATTAAAAAATATTTTTAAATTTTAAATTTTAAAATTTTAAAAATCTTTTCATAAATTAATATTAATAAAATTTAAATTTAAGTAATAAAAGGATTTAAATAATTATTTTTTAAATAAATAATTTTAAAAAAACATAAACGTTAAAATATTAATTATAATTAAGAAAAATATATAAAAGATTATTAATATTAATAAAGTATAATTAATATTATTATTAATAAAATAAATATTTCTTTATAAATTTAATATTAATAATTATTTAACTATATATAAATTAAAGGTAATAGTAAAAAAAGATTTATAAAAAGTAAATTTATTTATTAATATATATATAACCACTTTTATAATAAAAACGTTTAAAGTTATAATAATAATTATAACGTAATTTAATTTAAAAATTAATTAATATAATATAAAAAACATATTTATTTATATATTTTTTAAAAAAAATAATAACTTTATATATATATAATTATTAAAAAGATATAAATAATTAAATAAATATATATAATTAAAAAAAACGTTATATAAATTAAAGAATATTTTTCTTTTATAATATAAAAAAATAAAAATAAAAATTATAATTATAAAAATAATAATTTTTGTAAGAAGGATCAGGTATGGGTAATAATTAAGTAAGGATTAAGTGTATATTAATAAGCGTACGGTAAAAGAAAAGAAATATACGGTATTAAAATAAAGTTATTACGATTTATTGTTGTTTGTTGTTAAGTTATATGTGTATAAGTTAATTTAAAAGGTAAATTTTTTTAAACTTAGCTTTATGTACGTGGTGGCACGTGATTAGTTTATATAATTAACTATTTTTTATATTTTAATATTAGTAAATTTTTTTTTCTTTCCTTTTTTCGTATAACGTAATGATTTAAATTAAGATTGTAATATTGAACAAGACTTAAACGTCTTGGCCTTGGATCAAGCCTTATTAGACCTGATATCAAGGACTTTTAGATGATGAAACTGATGAAAAAAAATGACTTGTATTAAAAGTGGATGATACTATGTAAAATGGGTGTGTGCGACCATAAATGGTACTTATACTAAGAATATGATCACATGATCAAGGTCAAGGTCACCTGATACACCAGCACCAGTTCAATATCTTTAAATTTAACCTTAAATTTAATTTTATAATATCTTTAAATTTACTGTATTTTATTATAAGGTTAAAGTTAAGGTTAAGGTTAATTAAAGTTAGTTAAAACTGGTTAAAGCTAGTTAAAGTTATCGGGGTATTATAATATTATAATTAATAACATTGTAAAGGTTTAAGTAAGTTAAAGTGGTTAGGTATTGTAATATTAAAGTAAGGGTGGATTATTAAGCTAGGGATAAAGTTATATTAATCGATTTTATTAAGCTTAAAAACGAGGTTATCGAAGTTGTTAAGATTAATATTGTTAAGTTAAAAACGAAGCTGTTTTAATTAATTTAAAGTTATTTTTAACCAATTTTAACCTTATAATAAAGATCTTTTACGGTGTTGATCTTTTTATTTAATATGTTATTATTTAAATTATATTTTTTATCTTTGTTATATTTATTATTATTGTATTAAACTGGTGCTAGTGTATTAAGTGACTTTAACCTTGATCATATGATTATATTCTTAGTATAAGTACCATTTATGGTCGCACACACCCATTTTACATAGTATCATCCACTTTTAATACAAGTCATTCCTTTTTATCATTAAACATCATTTAAAAGTCTTTAATATTAAGTTTAATAAGGTTTAATTTAAGGTTAAAACGTTTAAGTTTTATTTAATATATTTTAATATAACTTATAACGTTTTAAAGTAATTTTATTAACTGTTTATATATAATAAACTTATCGGGGGTTATTTATAAAATCGGTTTCGATATTATTAATGATATTAAAACTGGTGTTTTTTATAGGGTTAATTTCGGTGTTATTTTTTATAAGGTTAAAATTAATATTTTTCGTAATATTAAAACTGGTGGGTTAAATTATACTGTTTATATTTAAAGTTTTTATAATATTGTTAAAATAATTTTATTTAATTTATTAACGTAAAAAGGGTTAATTATTAATATAAAGTTATTAAAATAATATTTCGAAAAATATATACGTTTATTTATTAAAAATATTAAGAATTTATTTACGTTAATTATTATTTTTAATATTTCGGGGATAAATTTAATTTAGTTATAATAAACCTTATAATATAATAGGTAATTTATTATAAGTTTTTAAAACGTACGATTAACCTTTTAAAAATACTTTATTTTTTATTTTTTAAATTTTAATATAAAAATTTTTTAAAATTTATTATTATATATAATATTTTTAAATATTATAAAGGTTTTAATGTAATAAATATTAATTTATTATATTATAGTTTTATTAAATATTATAAGGTTTTTACTTAAGGTATTATTATTAACATATTTATTTTATATTAAAGTTATATTAAGTGGTAAATATAATAAAGGTATGTAAAAATATATGGTAAATGCGAATCTTTTAATTTAATTAAAAGCTTTAAAATTTTAAAGTAATATAATAACCGGGTGAAAGTTTATTATTTTTTTTATTAAAATTATACGATATACGTTTTTTTACCTTTTTTAAAAACGTAAAAGATTTAGTACCGTTTTTGTTTTTTCTTTTTTTTATTAATTTATAATTTTTTAATTATTAATTAATATAAAAAAGATTAAGTATAAGGTAATAATTAAGTAAGGATTAAGTATACATTAATAAATATATAATAAAGAAAAAAAAAGGAAAACATATAATATTAAAATAAAGCTATTACGATTTATTCTTATTTGTTGTTAAGTTATGTATATACGGGTTAATTTAAAAAGTAAACCTTTTTAAGTTTAACCCCATGTACGTGGTAACATGTAATTAAATTACATAATTAGTTATTCCTTATATTTTAATATTTATAAATAAAAAAATTATAAAAAGAAAAATATTAAATAATTTAAAAATCTTTAATTTTATATAAAATAACAATGTAATATACGTTTTTATAATTTTACCTTAATTAATTAAATTATTAAAAATATTATTAATTAAATCTTATATAATGTTTATTTAATACGTATTAATTATATAATAATAACTTTAAAATAAATTATGCCTTCGATTTTATTATAATAAAAATAAAACGTTTAAAAATTTTTTTTACTTTATTTATAATTAACTTTACTATCTTTTAATACTTGCACCGCATAGTTTAAATAAGCCGTATTATTTTTTATACGTATTAATCCTTGTTTAATAAAGTATTTTAACAATTTTAAAGTTTTCCCGGTTTAATAACTTAAAGTTTAACCCGATATAATAAAACTTATTATCCGGATTAACTTTAACGCTTTTTAAGCTTAACTTATAAAATAAAATTAATTAATAAATTATTAATTAATTATTAATTATTAAGTAATTAATTATTTTATTTTATTTTTATTTTATTTTTAAAAAACTTTATTAAATATTATAAATTATATAAACCATAAACTAAGTCACGTGTTAATATAATAATAAATAAAATAAGTAAAATCATATATAAAGTTATTTTTATTTTATATTATATATATATAAATATTTGTTTAAAAGTTATTAATGTTATTTAAATATATATAATAACTTAAATATTATTAAAAAAAAATTTTTAATATAAAATATAAAAAACACATCCCTTTTATAATTAATATTAAACTGGTGCTGGTGTATCAGGTGACCTTAACCCTGATCATGTGATCATATTCTTAGTATAAGTACCGTTTATGGTCGCACACACCTATTTTACATAATATCATCCACTTTCAATACAAGTCATTCCTTTCCTTCATCAGTTTCATCATTTAAAAGTCCTTGATATTAGGTTTAATAAGGCTTGATCCAAGGCCAAGACGTTTAAGTCTTGTTTAATATTTACATAATAAAAGTAATTAACGCTTTAATTACTTATAACCGGTGTAACGGTTACGTTACACCCACGGCTATAAGGCCCGTGCACCGTGCGATAATATTACATTTAATTATTACATTAAAATAATTTATTACCTTTTATTTTTTTACTATTTCGTTAATAAAATGCCTTATATTTTAAAATTAAATTAAGTTAAATTTAATTTAATTAAATCATCGTATAAAGCTTTAAAATTTAACCAATCAAATCTCATCGAGTCTATTCGAAAAGTTATAGCCCATACCTTACTATATTAGGTTAAACTTTGGGCTGTTGGGCCGGGGGAACTTTGGGATTGTCTGTAGACTCTGTTCAACATGATTCCGGTTCTTGAGACTTGCGTTACCGCACCGGGCCAAAATGTTTATGCCAGCGCCTATCTCGTCTATCTCAATACGGCTCTTCGGCTTATTGCCGTGTACGCAATACGTAATGTAGATCCAACCGTCAACGCCATAACTTAATATCGTGTCATTTACTGTTCGCATACCCCACAATCTGATTACCGATCCTAGCCCACAATCTTGGGTGGTTGGTCGTGGTAGAAGCCCTTGCTGATGATATGCTATCTGCACAGATTTTATCTCGGCCAGTTGCCCAATCTTGTGCAGCTCCAGCATCTCACCTCATGGCGTCTCGAATTCCACCCCTCCTAGACACCTATCTACACCTACCACCTGAGACATCCCTCGTCCTTCTTAGTGGGGTTCTGGGGTCAAGTACGAACTGGCTGGTTCTCCGCTATCTTTACTGTCTACTTTCGACCCCATCCAACTCGATAGCAAGAGAAGAAAATAAAGAGGATGCCGATTCGTCTAGCATAGAGCATACTAGTATAGTTTTTGTCAGCTTTCTACGCGACTACACTTTCTGGAAGGAGGGTGCCGGAAAACTTGGTCTTGATCTTGATGCATTAACCAGGAAGGGCAAATTCTTCTTCGTCGACGGTCTCTCTAGCTTGTACTGCGCATCACCTATCCGCTCCCAGGGACATCCTCAAGATGATGTCACCGGGAGGAAGGCCTTGTCTGCTGCCTCACTACAGTATTTGCGCAAAGAACTCGAAGACATCGTAGCGCAAGTTCAGCGCTCTGCTTCTAAGCAAAGAACTGTCTTGATTGCTGACCAGTTGGACCTGCTGCTGGCTGCCTCTGGGGACGATATTTCGAGCCGAGCACTACGGGATACCCTGCTTAGCATTCGCGAGGTAAGTTGCCGAAGAACGGACATGTCATATACATCATGGCTTCCCAAGTATGTATTGTCGATTAATAATAGGCTTGCAATAGAAAGTACATTCATCCATCATCACCCTATCTGCAGATGAACCATTAATGTCATTACAAACGACATCATTAGAAAAGGAGCACGCTGCATTCGCTATAACCTTAGCCCATGATGCCAACCTTGTGATCAGTCTAAGGATGCTGGATACGGGAACTGCTAGAGACGTAAGTGGTGTCATAAGAGTCACCCCAAGCAGCGGGTACAATGGGATAGATGGGTCGACCGAGGAACGGGAATTGCTATACCTCGTAGCGAGCGATGGTGGGGTCAAAGTATTCGAACGGGGTCAATAGCTATCTTGCCAATGATGCATTTCCAAGAAAGCATAAAGTCAGCCCAAGCATAGGTTTAATCAGTCCAAGATAGCTTCATGCGATTAGGTCTCGGAGCCTACTCCTAAGCTCAAACTAGAGCCTACCATCAAACCCATCTTCTCTAAACCGATAGGCATCCTAACGGCCCACGGACGTCGAGTAGTTACTTGCGATGTAACAATTAGAGAGCCTCGTCAAACATGTGAGATCATGATGCCATTTTGTTCGGAAATGCTAGCATTACATTTCCGCCGAACTCAGAATATGTACGAGTTCGCCATGAGCCAGCCCAAATGTCAGAAACACCGTTCCCTTGCCATGCCAGTGCCCTCATCTACCACTTCTCCCGATGAACATCCTATTTCGCAACTGGACCTCGCGCGTCCTTGGGTACGCCGGTTCGGAATCCGTTCTTAAATCTGCGAGAGACATCCTTGAGGTAGCGCATGCGGCCAGTGCCGACGGTCTTTCTGCGCTTGGCTTTCTCGCTCCAGTTGTCTATAATTATCAGGGTCAGCTTCGCACCACCACATTAAGACAATCATTTTCCATTCTTCGGTATGGTGATTGGTTCGCTTCCAAAATCGAGGGCTTCACGTACACTTTCGGGTCTTAGCGGCGGGATATCCGCAGGAGGAGCAGGTGTGCTTCTGGATGTGAAGAGAACGACGTCCTGTAGATACATTCGTCAATGAAGTTCCGTCATAGTCTTGGAATACGATCCGCATCTATCGCATAACACAAAACCGTATCGTCCCCAGAGATTGATTTTACTAACCACATCGTCGACACAGAGTGTGCGTCTTGTTGTGACGCTTTCCGAAGCTGGAAGTTCCCTTGGCTATATTCGAAGTCAGTCGGGTGTTGACAGCGGAAAGATCGTTTCGAAGGGGTACGCACTCATCTTGACTGCGAAACTGTGTAATAAATACTTGTTAGTATTGCAGGCAACGTAAGGAACGCAATTAATTAAGATTTGAATATTTTTCGGAATGTCTGGTTATATTTTCTTACCTTCAATGTGATCTTGGAGAGAGAAAGTTTCGTAAGTAGGGTGTTGTACGTCTGGACTAGTAAAGTGGTGGTGTTGCTTGCGTCTCGAACGAAATTTTTGGATTGCGATTTTCGTGGGGAGTCAGGAACAAATTATCCGAGAAGTACCCGAAGCGACAGCCCTAAATCTACTAAATCGCTTCGTTTATTGAATATGGACAGTGCTCTTGAGCTAATGCACATATACGATGATACCTAGGTACCTGAAATAAAGTACCGCATCCACCTAGAGCAGGTACACTTATGATAAGATAAGGAGAGGTAGAGGAGTCGGAGCTGCCCCTCCTCACTCTCTCTCAGCTGCCATACCTAGACTGCTAGAGCTTGTCCCTGTGCCTTACCTGCTTGCGCCCCATGTGACAAGGCCAGTCCTCCGAACGTTATCAAGCAACTTTAAAAGTAGGTGCATGAATGAAGACGACTTGCTTATATAAAAGGGCTCATATAAAAAGGTTGCCTACAAACTAATTCCACTAGCAGCCTAATCTACAATCAAGTGCAGGTCACTATTCTATTCTACGTATTCCCGCACGTCACGAACAACTCTTACCCCCCCATCATCATCCGTAGTCTTTGTTTCTTCCATCCCCATCTCGATTTCTTTAAACCTGAAAGCAGTCATATCTTCGTTCCTATTATTCCACCCGACCATCTTATAGTTGAGAAAAGAAGCGCCAGCACCGAAGCGTGGTTCGTAATCAAGAGATATCTATCCAAGATGAATCTCATATACTCGACGGTCAACACGATCCGGGACAAGTACACTCCCGTGAGCCACACGTCAACATTTCGAAAGACGGGCCAGATCACCCCCGAAGAGTTTCTAGCGGCTGGCGACTACCTCGTCTTCAAATTCCCAACTTGGTCCTGGGTAGATGCCGATTCCGAGTCCAAGCGCGTGTCCTACTTACCACCCGGAAAGCAGTTCTTAGTCACACGAAACGTTCCTTGCAACCGCCGCCTCGATGAAGACTTTGCTGGAGATGCGGGTCACGAAGAAGCAGTGGTTGGCGACGGTGACGATTTCAATCCCAAAGGCCACGGTGACGATGACGGATGGCTACGCACAGGTGGTCTAAGCAGCTCGCAGCCACTCAAAGCTAAGGACGTACGAACCGTTGATGATGCGGGGAATGTCGGAGATGGCCTAGATGATGAAGATGAAATCCCGGACATGGAGGATGACGATGACGATGACGAAGCCATCATTCGCGATGTCGATCCGCACAGGAGAACGGCGTAGGTGCCCCTCTGCTTCTATCTCCTCCTTGGAAATCCGAAAGCTAACTTCATACCTTATAGCGCCCGTCGCACGTACACCCTTTACATCATGTATTCCCCTTACTACCGCACACCCCGCCTATATCTATCAGGCTACACCGAAGGACAACCCCTCGCTCCTCATCTAATGATGGAAGATATCGTCGGCGACTACAAAGACAAGACGGTGACATTAGAAGACTTCCCTTTCTTTGCCAACAACGTCAAGATGGCTAGCGTGCATCCGTGCAAACATGCCTCTGTCATGAAGACTCTCCTGGATCGCGCGGATGCCGCCTTAAAAATAAGACGTGACAAGATGAAGTCCGGAAAGGCAGTTGGCATTGATGCTGGCATGGAAGGTCTAGTGGACGAGATCAATAAGCTTGATGTCAAGAGTGCTGAAGCCGCTGCCGAATCAAGTAATGACGATTGGGAAGAGGTGGAGGTAGAAGACCAAGAGGTAGCTATCCGAGTTGACCAATATCTCGTTGTATTTCTTAAGGTATGTGAATGAATTTTTGAATATCAAGTCAGGCCTGGGTACATGAAATCTTGAATAACACTAACTAAAGTCCAGTTCATGGCCAGTGTTACCCCCGGCATCGAGCATGATTTTACAATGGGCGTGTAACGATCCCATTCATTGCAGCATTGATACGGAGTGGACTGTTTTATTAACTCTGGCACATTCGGGGAGGCGTTTGGAATTTGGATGTGGATTGGAGCAGGTAGAGAGAGCACTGGGTCGGTATGTGTTTTATTACTTAGCTGATACTAGTAGCTAGCCAGTAGACAAATCCCATCGAGGGTAATCCAACATCAGTATTTAAAAGAAAAAGAAAAACTATAAAGTATTTCCTATTTATCCGTATGGCTCCATCTATGATCCAAAGTTCTTTCTAACGTAGCATGCATACAAAGTCAACCCAAATCATACTTCCGTCCCAATATTGTAGAAGGTCTGTTGTTATGAGGCTACCCAGCTAAATATATCCAAGACATATATATATTCCATATGTGCAGAGTTGACTATATATACACGTTACATCATATATGAATGATATTTAAGCAGACTTCTCCTGGACCTGGAGTGTAGACTCTTCGGTGTGGCCCCTTCCATGTTCTTTCGATTTCGTCTTCGCCATATGGTCTTCTCCAGGTACATCAACGCTCGATTCTGTCGCAGGAGTATCCTGTAAGAAATTACTCTTGCCAGTATAAAGGCGCACTACCCAGGGTGGTAAAATACCACCACGGAGTTTCCAATTCCAGGGGTCCTTTTCAGCCTTGTTAGGTGGGACAATACGTCCTCCAGATACCTTCTCGATCAGCCACACTAGGGTATTGAGTAAGACATATAAACAAATGCCACCAATAAGACCATCAGCAATGCTGTACGTGAAAGGCATTGCAAATATAGTCACGAACTAGATCATGTGAAGTTAGTTAATGGTCACCACTACGTAGATGGACAGAAACATAGAAACAGAGAGTTTCGGGTGCTACTAACGGCGGGTATGGCATCGCCAATATAATTCCA
This sequence comes from Daldinia decipiens, assembly GCF_022478715.1. Taxonomy (NCBI): domain Eukaryota; kingdom Fungi; phylum Ascomycota; class Sordariomycetes; order Xylariales; family Hypoxylaceae; genus Daldinia; species Daldinia decipiens. Next base: position 13,489 of record NW_026054554.1, on the reverse strand, counting down.
GTTAATCTCAGTTACTGCCCGCATCATCATTGATCCGACCAAAACCAGTACGCAACCTGTAGCCCATGGAGGGATTGACGCGAAGATTGGTGCAAAGAAGATGGAAATGAAGAAACACAGGCCCGTAGTCATCGAAGTAAGACCGGTCCGCCCACCATCAGCAATACCAGCTCCACTTTCGACGAAGGCAGTAACAGGTGGACATCCCAGGAGAGATCCAATAGATATGCTAATCGCATCAACCATATATGCCATGGTTGAGCCCTCGAAATCCTCGGTCACCGGGTCGATAACATTGGCAAATCGTGCCATCGAATACTAGAAGGCCTAGTGTCAGCATGCCATTTATAGGGAGCATCTATATAAAGGTAGATGCAAAATAAGAAAGAAAACAACTCCAGAGTGTACTCACCAAGGTTCCTGTGCAGTCAAGGATGTCGACGTAGAGAAAAGTGATAAACGCTAAGCCAAACTGGCCCCCATATTCCGCAATGTCCCAACGCTGGACTGTGAGAGTCTTGCTGATCTGATGGAAGTCGACAACCTTCTTGAAGAAATCGAAAGCGTCATCGCCAACAGTGGTATCTGGGAAATAGGTGACAGAAGTTCCTCGTGGCCACGAGATGATACTGACAAGTAAAATTCCAGCGATGATAGCCCCCTTCACACGATACATCATCAAGAGCGTGGTTAGAACGCCACCACAGAATATACCAATCCACATCTTCGGATTACGCATCTTGTCGCCATCGGGACAGCGCCCAGTCTCTGTGTCTACAGCTGAGCAACCAGCTAGCTCCATCGGCGTGTCCTGTGCACCAGTCACGAGTCCGATGCCCTCGCTAAATGTTAACCCGATCAAGGTTAGAAAGAGGCCGATACCCACGCTCGTAGCAAGTTTGATCGATCGCGGGATAGCCCTAGCGAGCCATTGACGGAGGCCAAGTATAGCAAGGGCGAAGAAAACCCATCCTTCGACGAAGATGGCCGTTAGAGCTACAGAGTAAGGCACAAGGCCCGCACCGTGATATCCGACTACGGTATAAGCAAAGTAGGCATTCAAGCCCATACCAGGAGCTAAAGAGACCGGGCTATGATTAGAAGGATTCATTAGCTAGGTTCTAGAGCCACAGGGGATTGGAAAGGCAGCACATACAGGTTTGCAAACAAACCCATGCAAAATGACGACAACGCTGAGATGGCGGCCGTCGCCGTGACAAGATCGCGCTTGATTTCAGCAGCACACAACAAATACTCCTCGTTCACTTTACATAGCGGGTCAGCTAGTCCGCCGTTGCACACACAGGTACCTTCGAGTAGTTGTTAGCCCCTTAAACTCTAGTAGAATAACGAGAGCAACTGGAGACATACCGCCCGTATCAGATACAATGCTAGAGTTTACTGCGATGATATAGGCCATAGCGAAAAAAGCAGCGACTCCAGCGCGCAGCTCGGTGAAGAAATGGGAACCTTTTCGTTCCTTGGGCTATATTACAGTATAACAACCTCGTCAGTAATCAAGTCTCCGTCGTAGACCTCAGCTACTTGGGTGTCATAGGATAGCTTACGTGACGTGATCCCTCGAGCTGGAACCACCGCCCGACAGGACTTTTCGCTACCCTAACATTGAAATCGTGAACCCACGCCATGTTGATGGGTGACCTCTGGGCTAGCAGGTTTCGCCCTTTGCGACGAGTTTGGTAGGTCACAGAGTAACTGCTCCGACTTACAGACCACTGGATAGTGCTGCAACGGTAAACCGAGGTAAGTCGCAAACAGTACCGGTATGAATTAGGATTGTCGTATGAAAGAGAAGGGGAGATAAGAATGATGAAATATTGATGTCAGCACATAAGAAGTATCCGCAAGGCAAAAGGCCAAAAGCCACATGGCACGCGAGCACCTAGATGAAAAGAGAAGAAAAATACGATTCTAGCAAGTTGGGGAGACATGAAGATGTCTAATCATGGTGGTATTGGCTAGTGACGATCTAGTGTTAATTAAATGAGATAATACCTTTACGGATCTTATCACTTCTATTTTAGCATCGAACAGGGGGCGGGGAGCCTTTACTATAGATTACCTAGTAGGTTTACTGTTTTCCTATCGCTTGTTATTCGATACAAGGCAAGCCATAATTTGCTGCTAATGGCTGGAGGGCTTGTCCTTAGAAATTTTCAAGGTGCAAATTTGCTGGTCTAACTAGCAAGCGGCGGATTTAAAAGATAAGGATTGACGACATGGGTTAGCATGATCGATGCAGGGTGGCAATGTCTCGGTGTGGCATTTTGTATGTAAGCCAAGGCTATATATATCTCCAGCCAATCCGACCCAAGAGATTAGGATGAATTAGGACTGATTCAAAATCTAAGATCTCAGTGCTGTGTCTTAGTGAGATTAGTTTCGGGCCATTGTTAACGAATGCTTCATAACCATGTATTTATATGTTTATGTTTTAAGATAATTAATTATATGTCTTAAGTTATAATTGACGAAATTTGCTACACATCCCAACTTTATATAATCATATGAGCTTAGTATCAACCACCACGTAATATAATATTATGTGTAAGCCATAATAACCTCCTATCGTCGTCGTTGGAATTGTACGTAAAAATGACGGCGGACCTCTTGCCAAGGAATACCTCGAAGAGTGTCATTTCCTACAGGACGAGAGACTATACGATATGAACCTGTATTCAGATTAGTTTAGTTGGTTTATGTGAACTTTAAGGGGTGGCCCGTCTCCTTTTCCATCGGCCTTGGCTGTTAGCTTACTGACTGTTTATTTGTTTCTGCACGTGTTAAAGTTTCATCCACTTGAGGCATTACAGCCGCTTCATCTACAATACTAGTCTTGGTATGATGCTGATCCAGCAGTATAGTGACGATAAGAGTATTAATATATAAAAACCGATTTGTCGCACTGGTTCGATATTGACGATATATTTTTGAGTAACCCTTCCCAGGCAGCATGCTTCATGTCAAGACTTTCGTGTCCTGCCGTCTCTAGGCTGATCTCTTGACTAATTTGAGTTGCTACTTAGTATTTCAATCACTCGACGACTACTATGATGAAGTTTCTTTTCCCCTATCTCTCACCTAGCCCCCCTTTGCACTCAAATACTTCTAACATCATATATACTATAGAGTATTAATTCCTAGACTTGTTCTATAACCTATAAACGACCACAAGTAATGACTACATCTATATGCAGCGGTATCTCAAGATTAACAATAATTTTAAAATTTCCCAGCTTAATTGTGTCCTTTTTTGAGAGGAAGTCTGATGTGATAAGGTTGCGTCCCCTAGTATATTTAATAGGTTAATCCTGTCACGCCGCCACTAGACACAATCACCTTGGGAACCTTGAATAAGGTGGTAGAATAAATAATGAGCTGTCAATATCTACTATTAGTATATAGTAAGTAGGATATTGCAAGTTGGTGCGTAGAGTTCCTATGGTGAGTTAGGTTGACTACCAGATAGTAATCTCGTAAGTAGAAGACAATCAAGTAATATGTACCTAATTAAGCTATTCTCCGTGTTCCTAGGGTGTAGAGTTACGTGCTTCCAGCTTTCTCAAGAGTCCCGCAGAGCAGAAGCCATTCTAACATATGCCTTTGAAGGATGTAAATAAAGGGCGAGGGCATAGGTCTGGCTAACTAAGACTAGATAACTAACAAAGCGAAGAGTTTTTTTTGCCGTAGATGTCTCGGTTGCTCAGGGAACTGATAATACTTCCTTTCTCTATTCCACTACTAGGTATCTCTTAGCCTATCACGTCTCTTTCTAAGTCTATATCTTTGGATAAATAAATAGCCTATGCTTAGACATTGAACTAATCTCATGGTATACGCCGGGTCCAACGTCCTGCTGCCCCTGGAGATATATTCCGAGTTACGGTATACATGATTTGAATACTTGCCGAACTAGGTCACTTGCCCGACCACGCCATTGTTTTCTTACTAGTTAATATCACGGGGTAGACTAAGAGGTATGCAAATAACTTTTTTCTTCCGCAAGGAACCTCGATTCTTACCATACAAACCTGTGCTGTATATCTGTATATTCTGAAAGCATCCTTTGCTCTAAATATCTTATCTAGAGCCTTAAGAGAAAAGATATAGTCTCCGGTACGATTGATATAATGCCCGGCTATGCGTAGAAGAGGGGGACTACCACCAGAATAATTAGGCTAGAACATAATCATACACAGTGAAAGTAGTCGTTGACCGGGAATGAGAAGGGATACGATAGCAATCCAGTGATAGTTTTGAGTCTTGACCTAAGAAATAACATCGTAACAAGTTGGTGCATCATAAGCGTGCGGACCCCGAGACCAGGCCACGCATGTTAAATATTACCCCCTATAGTGATATTGACATCTTCTCTAAAAGTAGGCTATTTCCATGCATATTTTACGTGCGTATACGTTAATACGTAGATGATTTTAAGTGTTTAGATACTCAATTGTCATAGCATCGCGAATTATATGAGATTGGTAAACATTGAGTTGTCAATTCCTTTATTCCCAATTAAATGCATTATGCATTGGTAGTCTATGTCGCTTACTTTAATAAGCTCATGGGAAAGGTGTGTAAATACCGTAGGCGTAGGTGAATGTTAACAAATTGGTACGAATTAATACTTAAAATTGAAAAATTTCTGGGACCGATCAGACTTGAACTAGCATCATTCTCCCCTTCCCCTCATCATGCATGGCTGCATGATAACGAATAACAAATAAATAGACATCCGCAATGCATTTACCACCGCCTGAACCTCGGGACAGCGAGTTATATACATATATGGATCCTGTCCATGCACCGGCTTATTTTGAACCTTTCGATGACATGATCGGCCCGGATCTTCAGCAGTCTACCGAATTGGCGGTATCTCACGACCAGTCGGAGAGCAGCCGGATATTCTCACCAGATACGAGAAGACTTCAAACTCAACATACCACCGAAGGTTATCGTGGTGGTATTACCGCTGGCAAAGCCGAAAGTATGCAGGCCGGGTTCGATGAAGGGTTTGACCTAGGCGCTGAACTCGGACTGAAGGCTGGTCGATTACTAGGGCTCCTTGAGGGTATGGCTGCAGCTTTGAGGGAAAACAGCATTAATAGCTCGGCACATGTGGACAAACTTTTGTCAGATGCATCAAAGGAGCTGCGCACCGAGGTGATATTCGCAGAGGAATTTTGGACCTCGGATGGTAACTGGAAATATTCCGTTACAGGATCTGGAGGTGATGGTGAAATCTTGATCGAGGACGTCGCAAAGGAACATCCGATTATGTTAAAGTGGGATGGGCTCATCAAGCGTGAGGTTCAGAAGTGGAAATTAAACCAAGCACTGACATTATTATGATTACATACTACGGCGAAGATGGCGAGCACGGAGCAAGCAGCTTTTTAACCAAGTAAGGTATCTATCTACCCGATAACTACTCGATCAGGTTGGATGAGCCGAAGCTGGATGTTAAGAAAATGCCCTTGCTGCCTTGGAGAAGAAGAGTAAGGATGAAATGCGAGCACCCCCGCTTCTCCAATCCATAATAGAAACCAATAGTCATTGATATGTATCATTTATGCTTGTCATATTCCATCATCTGCGAGTGGACTACTTTTTCTAGAAATTCTAATATCGTCCCAAGCATGTGGGGGGGAGAAAGGTGCACATCCTGTTGTCCGAGTTTGCCGATATAAACCATGTGTACCCCAGGGATTCTTCCTCACCGCCAGAGTTTGGAATTCGAGACAGGAAATACATGTCATTTTTTATGAAAGTCTTACACCCTAGACAATCCACTTCTTTTTTTCGGTAGCTGCTCGGCAGGCTGTTTTTCACGAGTCGAACATACATAGTAACGGTACCCCGCAGGTATTGGAGAATATTCCATTTGATTGGTTGAAGTTGTTGATGGAACCTAGAATGCTGGCTTTGGGATCTGGGGGTCCTTGTAAGTTGGAACCAACGCCGCTGGCACTTTATTCCCTTTTGGTTAAAGAGCCAGCTTCGAGATGCGGCCAACTCATTTTTCTCCACTGGCCCGCGTGGCGCGGGACCAGCCGTTCTTCATATCCGCACCCACATTTTTGCTATGTTGATTAGTGCCCTTCTCTCCTTACTTTAGCACCTCACGTCTGACTGCTGTTTACTTATTTTCTCCTCACACACCCAGGGCACTACTGGCTCTTACACAGGACTGGTAGTTAACCGAAAAATATCTCAGGAGAGCAATGGCGGATACCACCGCAAAGACACTATCCCCGCGAGCCGCGGCGGCGACAACAGCTACTGCATCCGCTGCATCTGCTGCGTCTCCAGCATCACCTAAAGGCCCAACATCTCCCAGGAGCCCTGCGAAAAGTGCAACGCCCGAAGGAGAAGCTTTTGGTACCGAACAACATATCGAAGTGGTAGGCTATCCTTTTTGCATGCGCCTTGGTTCCTTCGATCGTGATATTGACATCGCATGTAGGCCGATGACATAGATGAGCCGGATGACAATGACGACGCCAATTCGGCTGTTGGTAGCTCAATGTATAACAATACTCACTTCTCCGTGACCTGGGTTCGACTTCGAAGCTAACAGTAACACTTACAAGACAATCTTCCACCGGCTCATTGACTGAAAGTATCTACGCCTATCGCGTACTGCACGGTAGGACGTTCAATGCGCCCAAGACGTCTGAGTATTGGGCTCCGAATGATGAACAACAGAATGAAGGTCTCGACTTGCTCCACAACGCCTGCTTGATGGTTATGGGCGATGAGCTATTTCTTGCACCTATCGGCGAAAATCCACAGAAGGTGCTCGACGTAGGAACTGGAACTGGGATATGGGCAATGTAAGTATTCAGCGGGGAACATACAACCACATCGAGCTCCGGTCGCTAAACTAGAGTAACTCTAGCGATTTTGCAGACGTTTATCCAGCGGCAGAGGTGATAGGGACCGATCTTAGCCCGATACAACCTGCTTGGATGCCGCCGAATGTTAAATTTGAGATTGATGATTGTCTTCTCGACTGGACGTGGCCCGAGAACCATTTCGACTATATCCACATGAGAATGCTTTATGGTAATTCTCCAATTAAAACTAGCTGGATCGCTATATTTTGTAGATACATTCTAACAAATCTTCTCAAATAGGGAGCATACCTGACTGGACCGAGCTATATAAGAAGGCCTTCAAGCACCTCAAGCCGGGTAAGTGGTGCGAGGATATAGAGTTCGATGTGCGTATACAATCGGATCATGCGGTCATTCCCGAAGATCACATGTTCAATACCTGGGCTGAGGCATTCTACGAAGCCGGTGACAAATTGGGACAGTCATTTCGTATCGGGTACGACAACACTTTAAAAGATGCAATGACCAAAGCCGGCTTTGTCGACGTCCACGACGTCAAGGTCAAGATGCCTTGTCATGGCTGGCCACGAGATCCTAAACTACAACAAGCAGGCCTACTGATGTTCGCGATGTTGGACCAGAGTCTTGAAGGCTTCTGTCTCTATTTGTTTAGCAAAGCCTTGGGGTGGACAGCTGAGGAGATACTTTTATTCGTAGCCAAGTATCGAGCGGAGTTGAAGAAAAGGAGCCTTTGTGGCTGGCTTCAAGTGTGAGTGAAATCCATACCAACTGTAACATTGAGGGCGGAGCTTAATGTCTTTTATGAATATGTGGAATTTTTATGCTAACAAGTGATCAATTTTAGGACCATTGTATACGGCCGGAAACCTGAGATTGGAGAGTAAAATTGGAAATACAAGTGGTAGGCATGTATAACAATAGTTTAACTTCGTAATTGTTACATAATTAATACATGTTATTTAATCTTTAATATAAAATGGTATTAATAAAATATTTATAAAATTATAATAATGTATGTTTTATTAATGTTTAATAAAATTAATTAATTAATTAATAATAATAATTAATTAATTATTAATAAAATTTTAATTTTTTATTTGTTATAATTTTTAATATTTAATATTTTTTTAATATTAAATTATAAAATAATGTTAAAAGTTATAATATTATTTAAATATATAATAATTTATAAATGTTATTAAAAGTTTTTTTTTAAATAAAATATATTTTATATATTTTATTTTATAATTAATGTTTTAACGATTTATAATTTATTAAAAATTATAAGAAATAAAAAATTAAAATTAAATTATAAAAATAAATTTAACAAGATCACGTGATAATGATATCACGATAATGATAATGTAAATAAAATAGCTTAACTTAATTTATTCTTTTTATTTTTATAAATTAAAAAAAGTTTTATTAATATAATTTTAACTTTTTATTTACGGTGATTTTTAATATTTAATAATTTTATTTTATTAATAGCTTAAAAGCTTTTAATATAATATTATATTATACCTTTTATTTTAAAAAATATAATTAATTTATTTTATAGTTTTTTTATTTACTTATTTTAAATAGTTAAAATAATAAATCCTTTATTAATTATTTTATAAAAATTTAAATTTAATTAATTTATTTAAAAACCACTTTTATTTTAAAAACTTTATTAACGATAATTTAATTATTAACAATTTAATTTTATTAAATTAACGATTTTATAATCTTTAAATTGTAAAATTAAGCCTTGATTTTTTAAAACCATTAATTAATCGATTAATACATTTTACTTTTTTTAAATTAAATAATTAAATTTAATTTTCTACATATTTAACCGATTATTATTTTATTATAAACTTATTTTTTAATATAATTAATTAATTATTATTTTATTATAAACTTATTTTTTAATATTTTAATTAATTATTATTTTATTATAAATTTATTTTTTAATATAATTAACTTATAACTATTTTACCATGAATTTAATTATTTAATTTTTTATAAGGAAAAATAAATCTACTTTATTAAAATAAACAAATAAAAAGATAACGTTTTTAAAATTATTACATTTTTAAGAAATTATCTTTTTTTACTTATAATATAAAAATTATAATAAGATTAAATATAATAAATAATATTTTATATTAAAATTTTTAAAATAATTAATATTAAATATAATAAATAATTATAATTAATTTAATATATAAAAATTTAAATAAAATATTTAAAAAATATAACCTTAAATAAGTAATTAATATTTATAAGTTTTATTAAAATAAAAATATATAACTATAATTTATTAAATAAATAAAATAATAATTATATTATTATTATATGATGAGATTACATAATAAGATTATGATAACGATAATATAAATAAAATAGTTTAACTTATTTCCTATTTACATAAATTAAAAAGATTTTATTTTTTTTATTAATATAACTTTAATTTTTTATTTATTATAATATTTAATATTTAATAATTTTATTTTATTAATAACTTAAAAGCCTTTAATATAATATTATACCATATTTTTTATTTTAAAAATTATAATTAATTTATCTTATAATTTTTTTTTATTTACCTATTCTAAATAGTGAACTGGTGTGGTGCCACATCGCCAAGAACAAGGGTATTATTATGTAATCTTAGGTTATAGGCCATATAAAAGTCTAATATTTATCGTATTCTTTTAATCAGAAAACTACGATTATTACTATTCAATTATGTATTTAATATAGATATATTTGTTATTTTCTTATATTTATAGCTTATGGCCCTATCTTACATATTTATCTTATATATCTTATTCGATTAGTAGATCCTTATAGTTCTTCCAGAGTATAGTGCTATTATTAACTGTTTAGGGCCTTTTACGAGGATCTAAACGTTGAAGTGATATGCCATACTCTGCAGGAGATACCAACTCCTGTTCAATAGTTAAGATAATAATTCTTTTATTAATTACTTTATAAAAACTTAAATTATAAATATTGTAAAATAATTTTACAACGCCTAAAACCTCGAAAACTTTAGATTTAATTAATTTATTTAAAAATCACCCCTATTTTTAAAACAATTTTAAATAATTACTTAATTACTAACAATTTAATTTTATTTTATAAATAACTTATTAATTTTATAAATAACCTTATAATCCTTAAACCGTAAATTTAAGCCTTGATTTCTTAAAATTATTAATTAAATCGATTAGTATACTTTAATTTCCTTAAAATAAACCTACTTTCTAATATAATTAATTAACTACTATTTTATTATAAACCTACTTTTTAATATTTTAATTAATTATTATTTTATTGTAAATTTATTTTTCTATATAATTAATTTATAACTATTTTATTATAAATTTAAATATTTAATTCCTTTATAAGAAAAAATAAATCCATTTTATTAAAATAAATAAGTAAAAAGATAACATTTTTGAAATTATTATATTTTTAAGAAAATATCTTTCCCTACCCGCAATATAAAAATTATAATAAAATTAAGTATAACAAATATTATTTTATACCAAAATCTTTAAAACAATTAATATTAAATATAATAAATAATTATAATTAACTTAATATACGAAGAATTTAAATAAAATATTTAAAGAATATAATTTTAAATAACCAATTAATATATATAAATTTTGTTAGGTATTTAAAATAATAAGAAGATATATATCCTTTATAATATTATTACCAAAATAGAAATATATAACCATAATCTACCAGGTAGATAAAACGGTAATTATATTATTACTATAAAATTTTATTTTATTATTATTATTAAAAATCCTCCAACTTTTTAAAGATTTACTTATAAAAATTATATAACCCCAACCAGATCCAAAACCATCCCTGAAATTATAAGAAATCTCATTATAAAATATAACTATAAATAATAATATAGTTAATTATAAAGATATAAAATCAATTATTAAATTTTTAAATTCATATATATTAAAAATAAACCTTATTCCCCAAAACCTATAAACTCTACCAATCTATTAACTACTAATATTTCCTATAAATAAATAATTGTATACCTTATTGATATTTAAACCAAAAATTTTAATACTATATTATATTTTAGTAATATTTGGTATATTCGTTAATAACGTCAAAATTTGAAAATAATAATTGTTAAAAGAATTATAAAACATTACCTTATTTAAATTAATTGCATTTTAATAAGATTAATTTCATATAACCTAAAATTTTATAAAATTGGATTAGTTAAATAAATTTAAATATATATCTTATTATAAGTAACCTAACCTACCATAAATTATTAAACCTAACCGTTTATAAATTATTAAACTACTTAATTTCTTAATAATTTTAATAAATACTATTTTATTATATAAAAATAATAATATAACCAATATTGACGATAGTAAAAGAAATTGTAATAGTTAATTCTTTACATTACCTTTTGGTTTTACTAATATTAATAAAAATGGAAAATAACAAATTATTGAATATATTATAGTTTTTTAAATAATATTAAATTTAATATTAAATATTATTAATAATTTTATTACTAAAATATAAAATAATTAATATAAATAATATATTATAATTAAATAGAAAATATAATTAAATAAATTTAAAATTAAAAATATAAGCATATTTTACCTTAATTTAAATAAGTTTTTTGGAATTAATGATATAGTTACTATCGGTAAAGATATTATTTTTTAAAACGTTAATTTATTTATTAACACTATATAATAAATTAAAATAAATAAAGCTTATAAAATAGTTATAATAACCCATATATACAAATTATACCAAAAAAAAACTATAAATTAATATATTGGTATATTTTCTTAAACCAAATAAAATGCTATATTTACTAATAATAATTATATATTTAATAAATTATTTAATAAATTCTAAATAATATTAAAAAAAATTTAATAAAAACTTTGGATTGTAAAATATACCAAAACCAACTATTTTATAAATAAATCTATTTAAATATAAGCTACAGAATTAATATAAATTTGTTAAATATTTTGTATAAATAATAAAATCCAATAAATGAAATAGATATACCAGAACCTTAACTTCAATTTCTACATTATAGTTTTACTACCTACTAACTATATAAATATTAATAAATATATTAAGTATATTACTAAACGCAATAATAAGTAGCGAAAAAATATAATAAAAAAAAGAAAAATTATACTTATTAAAGCCAGCAAATATATTAAAGGTTTAAAAATTAATACTAACATAAAAAAATTATTAACTAATAATATTTATAAAATTAATAACAACAATATTAACCATAATTTATTTTAATAATTTAAATAAAATAAAAAAAATAAAAATAAAAATAATAACCACGTTAATAAAAACCAATGTAATAGTAAATATCAATAAAACAATTAATATTGCATATGTAAAAACAATTTTTACAATTATAATAACAATAATTAACGCGAAGGATATAATTATAAAAGATATTATTACAATAGATATAACTGTTAAAAATATAATGGCAAAGGATATTGCAATAATTATTATAATAATTATTATAAAAATAATTTTTATAACTGTAAAAATTATTATAATAAATTTAAAAATAAATTAAAAAACAATAATATTAACGTTAATAGGTTAAATAAGGTAATAATAACAATAGAAATTATTTAAAAAATAAAATATATTTTGAAGAAAATAAATTAAATTGTAAAATTAAAAAGGAAGAATTAGAATAATAAAGTTATTTTTTATTAAAAAAATATTTAAATAATAATAAATTAAATATAAATTTTATTTATTTTTTTTATATAAATTATAATAATAATAAAGATATAGTAAAAAAAATTTATAAAAAATATAATAAATTATTTAATATTTAATTAAATTATTTTAAATATGTATATATTAATAAATATATTTTATTTAAATTATTAAGTTTAAACTTAAACAAATTTAAAATTATAAATTTATTAAATTTAAATAAATTTAAAAATATAGAAATAAATTATTTTAAAATAATAAGATTTAATAGAAATAAAAATATATTATTTAATATAATTAAAAAAAGTAAAGATTTAAAAATTATTTTAAATAATAATAATAAATATAAAAATTATATTAATAATATATTTTTTAACCTTAAAATTATTAATATAAAATTTAAAAAAAATCTTTAAATAAATATATTAAAAAAATATTTTTATTTTAAAATAAATATTATATATAATAATATATTATTTATTATATATATGGATTTAAGGGTATTTAATAAAATAATTAATATTAATTAGTTTAAGATATTTATTAAAGATTATAAAATATTTAAATTAAAATAATTATTAAAAATTGGCGGGATTATAAAAGAAATAAAAATAAAAAAAAGATATAATTTATTATTAAAATAATTATAAAATTAAAATTTAATTTATAAAAATTAGTTTATATATATATTAAAGTATAAATATATAAATATAATTTAAAATTTAATTTATTATTAAATATAAAATTTTATATAGATTATAAAATGGTAATTAATTAGTTAAAAAGAATATTAATTATAAAAATATATTTCGAAAAGAAATTTATTATAA